>NC_044566.1:59028229-59329140 GCF_007565055.1 Rhinopithecus roxellana
AATTGTATTAGTTCGTTCTCACATTGCTATAAAGAAATACCTAAGACTGGGTAATTTATAAAGAAAAGAGGTTTAATTGGCTCATGGTTCCACAGGCAGCTGTATAGGAAGCATGCTGCTGGCATTGGCTTGGCTTCTGGGGAGACCTCAGGAGACTTACAATTATGGCAGAAGGAGAAGGGGGAGCAGGCGTCTCACAAAGAGAGTGCAGGAACAAGAAGAAGGAGGGTGCTACACACTTTTAAACAACCAGATCTCATGAGAACTCACTATCATGAGAACAGCACCAAGAGAATGGTGCTAAACTATCCATGAGAAATCCACCTCCACAACCCAGTCACCTCCTGCCAGATGCCACCTCCAACACTGGGGACTATAATTCATCATGAGATCTGGGTGAGGACACATATCCAAACTATATCAACAATACATCTGAGTCAATTCCATAGCAGTACATAGAGATAATCTTTATATCTTTGTTGAGGAATGTTGTTTATTTGTTCAAACACCTTAGCACTTGTTATGAAAAGCAAATTTTTAAAATGGTTAACTTGACACTTGAGCAAATTACACACAGAAAAGAAAGACACCATCTGTTTGAAAATTTGATGAAAGGCAAGGGGAGGATACACCAGGCTTTTATTGTATATTAATGAATGAATACATATATATAGATACTATATCTGTCTCTGCATAATTGACTTTATACAAAGTACTTATAAAGAAATAATATTCTTTGTACATATTTCTCCTGATGTCCTATTTCAGCTATCTAGGAAATAGTGAATTTAGTTTGGAAGTATCTGTAATGCAGCTTGGAAATTTAATGCTGCAAATATTTGTGTCCATTTTGAAAGGATCCTTAAACGTTTCTCAGGAAGGCCATTTTGTTTTGCTTTAAAAAAGAAAAATATGTTTGTCTGCATTGCGGATGGGCATGAAATCAGTTGGTCATGTGACTTTTTTCCCCCAAGGAGCCAAAAAACCAGTGAACCAATATAACTGAATTCTGAATGTATCTACTCTGGTAATCAATTACTTCTGAAACACAGCTATGCACGTCTTATGTTTTAGAATGGAAAGAGCCCTCTGAGGGAGTATTAGGTATTCCTTCCCATTCTGGAAGTAAAACTTGCATTGTAAATGTAGCAAATAAAAAAGACTTGGGAGTTTATTTAAATAGATCTGTGTACTTAGAAGCTGAGGATTAAACATTGTGAATCAACCACGCTGTAATGCATTTGCAGGAACCCGCTGCTGCAACCTGCAAGGCTGGTTTTACATTATGCAGAAAGACCTTTATAGCACAACTCACAGCAGATCTCTGCTACTCGTGATGTGGCTACATGGTGAGGGCAATTTCATACTCTTTGTCTTTTCCTATGAAAACATGGAAGTGTTTGGCTGAAAATCATACATATCTTTAATATCATTCCAGCAGTAGTTCCTTAAAACCCGCACAACTCTGGCTAGCAATATGCAGAAAGCTGAAACTGGATCCCTTCCTTACACCTTATACAAAAATTAACTCAAGATGGATTAAAGACTTAAATGTAAGACCTAAAACCATAAAAATCCTAGAAGAAAACCTAGGCAATACCGTTCAGGACATAGGCATGGTCAAAAACTTCATGACTAAAACACCAAAAGCAATGGCAACAAAAGCCAAAATAGACAAATGGGATCTAATTAAACTAAAGAGCTTCTGCACAGCAAAAGAAACTATCATGAGTGAACAGGCAACCTACAGAATGGGAGAAAATTTTTGCAATCTATACATCTGACAAAAGGCTAGTATCCAGAATCTACAAAGAAATTAAACAAATTTACAAGAAAATAAACAACCCCATCAAAAAGTGGGCAAAGGATATGAACAGACACTTCTCAAAACAAGACACTGATGCAGCCAACAAACATATGAAAAAAGGCTCATTATCACTGATCATCAGAGAAATGCAAATCAAAACCACAATGAGATACCATCTCACACCAGTTAGAATGGCGATCATTAAAAAGTCAGGACAAAACAGATGCTGGAGAGGATGTGGAGAAATAGGAACATTTTTACACTGTTGATGGGACTGTAAACTAGTTCAACCATTGTGGAAGACAGTGTTGTGATTCCTCAAGGACCTAGAAAAAGAAATACCATTTGACCCAGCGATCCCATTACTGGGTATATACCCAAAGGATTATAAATCATGCTGTAAAGGCACATGCACACGTATGTTTATTGCGGCACTGTTCACAATAGCAAAGACTTGGAACCAACCCAAATGCCCATCAATGGTAGACTGGATAAAGAAAATGTGGCACATATACACCACGGAATACTGTGCAGCCATAAAAAAGGATGAGTTCATGTCCTTTGCAGGGCCATGGATGAAGCTGGAAACCATCATTCTCAGCAAACTAACAGGAACAGAAAACTAAATACCGCATGTTCTCACTCATAAGTAAAAGTTGAACAATGAGAACACATGGACACAGAGGAGAACATCACACACTCGGGCCTGTCAGGGGGTGGCAGGGAGGGATAGCATTAGGAGAAATACCTAATGTAGATGATGGGTTGATGGGTGCAGCAAACCACCATGGCACATGTATACCTATACTAAACCTGCACATTTTGCACATGTACCCCAGAACTTAAAGTATAATTAAAAAATTTAAATTCAAAAAACAAACAAACAAAAACTATACAGCTTATGTCTCATGAACATCCTTTCCCCTTGTCCCTCCCCTGCTTGGAGTAGATTATTTGGGATGTATGTGATCAAGTGACCAGGATCTTACTTCTGGTTCTATCATTAGTCTATGTATGAGATTGGACTAATCTTAAATAAAATGTGTCAATTTCCTGTTAATTAAATGGGATAATAATGCCTACTCTCACCATTTCACAGAATTTTTATGAGGAATTAATACCTTTTTAAATTTTCCTATTGCTCTACTCCAATATTATCTCTTTGCCAGTATCTCTATTTCACAGTTATGTACCCAATGTCTTTGGGAGTATCTGGTAAATATCATTCCTTAAATATTTGTTGCATGAAATGTAAGTTATTTCAGCTTTATAATGATTTCTGCCAATACTCAGAGTGAGGGGGATTCCATGTAAACTAGACTTTCAGTGACTTAAAAAGCCAAAATGTTGAATACATCTCTCAAGCGATTCTAAAGGCAGAGAAGCCATAGCACCTCAACTTTAATTCTTAAAATTACTGGAGTTCATTTGTTATAATGGGAAGTGACCACCTAGCGTGAGTTAAGAATGGGAATTTGGAATCAGGTAATCCTGGTTTGGATGCTTGTTCTGAAACTTACCTGTCACATTGCATAAGTTTCCTGAACTATGTAGACTCCAGTTTTGTTTTGTGTAAAAGAGGAATAGTAATAATATCTTCCTTATAGTCTTCTTCTTAGGGGAAAAAGAGAATATTTATATAAAGCGCTTAGTCCAGTGCTTGATGCATACTAAGCATGTATATTATGGTAGGCTAGCTGTGGCAACAAGTAGGCCCCCCAAATAAATAATAACACAACTACAATAGTTTGAGGTATATGTTCTTGGTTAGTAGGTGGCTCACTTTTGTGCAATATTCAGGAAGGTAAGTTCCTTTTTTCTAATGGTGCTGCCTTCATCTAGGGCCCTGTTGTCCCATGGATCTAGCCAGTGGAACAGGAAGGAGAAGGCAGAAAAGGCCTTAGCAGGGAAGTTGCCATGTCACTTTCTGCTCTCACCATATGAGTAGTTCTCACCATTGGAGAAGAAAGAACAGAAGGTTACTATCTTAGTCCATGCTGTGCTTCTAGAAAAGAATACCTGGAACTGGGTAATTTATAATGAATAGAAATTTATTTCTCAAAGTTCTGTATGCTGGAAACTTGATCTGGGCAAGATCAAGACATTAGCATCTGGTGGGAGTCTTCTTGCTGTGCCATCCCATGGCAGGAGGTGGAAGAGCAAAGAGAGGCCGAGAGAGAGAGTGAGTGAGAGGGTGGGGGGACAAAGATGGTGGAACTTGTCCTTTTATAAGGAAGCCACTCTTTGATAACAAACTCACTACCATGATAATGGCATTCATCCACTCAAGAGACAAATGTCCCCGTGACCCAAACACTTCCATTAAGCCTCACCTCCACCCCCCAACACCTCCACATTTGAGGTAGAGTTTCTGACTGACACATGAACTTTGGGGGACACATTCAAGCCATAGCAGTTGCTACTACAAGGATTGCCAATAAAGTAATTAGATGAAAGGAGCAGTAAGCGGTAAAAGCTAAAGATAAAATGTTTCACATCAGGGGCCTGTAGAGATATCAATTTCTTTAATCATCATCAGGTACACAGGAGGATAAGTAAAATGGAAAGAAAAATGTATAAATTCTGATTTAGAATATTGAATTAGATGTCCACAAGATTATCTCCTTGGGAGAGGCTTCTGGGCATTTGGAAAGGTAGGATTAGAACCAGGGTCCTGGGGAGTTCAGGGTGGTAGTAGCTTCTGTGGGAGCCATTCACATAAAACTAATGGTTATATCTTGTGACTAAAAGCAATTGCTAAAAGATGATGCATCGATTTTATCTTGCCTTATTCCTGGCACCTTTGCTGTGAGGTTTGCTTAAGTAACAAAACTGTGATTACTCATTAGAATTTTCCAAAATGTGACTGGACCTAAAGAAAACAGCAAACTTCTGTTCTTTCTTTTGTTCTTTCCCTTGAACAGCAATTCAAAAAATGTCCTTAAAGCAAGCCTGGGGATAAGACGTAATATCAAATATATATACTATCTATAAAGTGGAGATAATAATGACATGAAATTGTTGTGAAGATTAAGATGGGTGGTACAGGTAAAGTGTCTAAGTGCCTGGCACATGGTGGCTCTCTCATCCTGTAGACCCATTTCCAAATGGTCACCACCCCATTGTTATTATGCCCTTATCCTAAATATGCAGCCCAAAGACAACCAACCTGAAAAAGATTTAATAAGTGTCCTCATTTCACTCTGGGAAGAGACTTAGTGCTGTGCTTAGATCAGAGGTTCCCAACCCCTGGGCCATGGACCAATACCAGTCCATGGCCTGTTAGGAACTGTGTCGTACAGCAGGAGGTGAATGGTGGGCAAGTGAGCAAAGCTTCATCTGTATTTACAGCCACTCCCCATCTCTTGTATTACCACCTGAGCTCTGCTTCCTGTCAGATCAGCTGCAGCATTAGATTCTCATAGGAGTGTAAACCCTACTCTGAATCCTGCATGCAAGGGTTTCTAGGTGGTGCCCCCCTTATGAGAATCTAATGCCTGATGACCTGTCACTGTCTCCCGTCACCCCCAGATGGGACCATCTAGTTGCAGGGAAACAAACTTAAATCTCCCATTGGTTCTACATTATGGTGTGTTGTATAATTATTTTATTATATATTACAATGAGAGAGACATATTACATCCTATTATTAGGATGTAATAATAACAGAAATAAAGTTAACAATAAATGTAATGTTTTTGAATCCTCCCCGAATCATCCCTACTCTTTAATCCCCATCCCCCGCCCCAGTCCCAGTCAGTGGAAAAATTGCCTTCCACACACAAGTCATATCCTTGAGAAAATATCGATTTTTACTTGATATTATGTAGACCACTGGTCAGGAAGAATGCCAAGTGTGTATTTCCCTTCTGGATTGGGATTGTCTTAAATTTCTTTGGGGCTGTAAGGACTTTTGATTTCACAGAAGCCCTATTCTGACTCTTAAAGTGCTTTGTATTCATGTTGCTTTTTGTGCTTGGAAAGCAATTTATGAATAGCAACTGATAACATAAAGTTATAGTATTTTTCTAGGTTAGTTAGCTTGTTTTCTTGGGTTTTAGTCTATATTTACTGTTTTTTTTTTAACTTCTATTCAATCTTTATACTTTTATGGGTGTTAGTATACAAATACATTAAAGTTGAGTAAGATACAATGAAATACAAATAAATAGTAAGCACATTCATTTCATCATTTCGTAGGTGTAATATTGAGGATGTAACTCCAAAATACTTTCTAATTACTGTCTAGGAGCTTAGCATTAAAATATTAGAAGGTCAATGGTTACTGAACTATATGTCCATCAAATAGTGTGAAGTCTGGGATTTACCTCAAAATAAGCCAGTAGGGGGCTGAGAGAGAATATTGAAACTAAACTAGTCATATGTTGATATTTATTGAAATAGGAGATGGATGCAGGGTATTTTATTATACTAGTCTCTACAGTTTTGTCTGTATTTGAATGTTTCAAGTTTTACTCTTTAATATTTTAAATTACTGGAGAGTTAGAGTCCCATCATAACCATATTGTATGTTAATTATACCTCAGCAAAGTTGATTTAAAACATTCATTTTACATTAGAAAATAAAACCTGTAATATGTATCTCTTGTAAAATCATAAATGAGAGAAAATTAGGATATACTGAGCACTGTATAAGACCGCTCTGAACTAAACAATGCTAAGTGCTTGTGGTAAGTTTTGTCAACTAATCCTCATACCAGCCACATGAAGTAGGCATTCTTAGCACTGCATTTAACAAATGAGAAAACCTAGGTTCAGAGAGAGAAGGGTTCCTCAGTGGGGACTCTGGAATCATACAATAAATGATTGGAGGGTTAGAGTCCCATCACATCATATTATTATATTTATTCATATATATGTATATAATTTTCACTTTTTTGATAATGTCTATTACATTAATGAGATAGCATATTTCTAAGAAATATACCAGTGCATGTATCTCGTTAGTGTAGTAGACATTATCATTACATGTACTGGTATATTTCCTTAGAAAGATAATATGTAACATACAGTGTAATTGGCAGATGTTTTTTCCTCGCCAATCTGGAATGCTTCTTAGCATAGTGCGTGTCATTTTTCTAGGTAAGTCAGTCAGTCTGTAGTGGAGCAAATGAGGAGAGTGACATGAGTTCGGATAACAGAGGAAAGATCCCATAAGTCCCATCTTGAATGCAATGGGAACCTGTCACAGACTTTTAGGCAATAGGGAGGAACATTATCTGATGTATTTTGAAGATGAATGATACGAATACAAAGGTAGAAGAAAGAAGACCGGCCGGGCGCAGTGGCTCACGCCTGTAATCCCAGCACTTTGGGAGGTCAAGGCAGGTGGATCACGAGGTCAGGAGATCAAGACCATCCTGGCTAATACGGTGAAACCCCATCTCTACTAAAAATACAAAAAATTAGCCGGGTGCTGTGACAGGTGCCTGTAGTCGTAGCTACTCGGGAGGCTGAGGCAGGAGAATGGCCTGAACCCGGGAGGTGGAGCTTGTAGTGAGCTGAGATGGTGCCACTGTACTCCAGCCTGGGGGACAGAGTGAGACTCTGTCTCAAAAAAAAAAAAAAAAAAAAAAAAGAAGGAAGGGAGGAAGGAAAGAAGGAAGGAAGGAAGGAAGGAAGGAAGGAAGGAAGGAAGGAAGGAAGGAAGGAAGGAAGGACCAATTAAGAGACTGCTGTAACGCAGGCAGCAGATGATCATGGTAAATGATAGAAAGGAAATAGCAATGAAGATGGTAGAGTAGAAATAAAGGCTAGAAGAAAGCTGGAGATTTTAGGGGAAGCAGAGTTGACAGGACTTGATAATACATTGGCTATATGAACTGAAGGAAAGAGGAATCAAGGATGCTTCCCAAATTTTGACTTGAGGTTGTGCTTTTACGGAGATGGGAAAAACCTAAGGTTTTAATGGCACTTGTAGTTTGACTTTCCTGCCAGACTGGCAGTGTCTTGCAGGCAGGCCCTACACCTTCTCATGTGGTATCTAGTACATAGCAGGCATTCAACAATTTTTTTTTTTTTTGGAGACAGAATCTTGCTGTGTTGCCCATGGCATGATCTCAGCTCACTGCAACCTCTGTCTCCTGGGTTCAAGTGATTCTCCCACCTCAGCCTTCCAAGTAGCTGGGATTACAGGTGCCCACCTCCACACCCGGCTAATTTTTGTATTTTTAGTAGAGACTGGTTTTTGCTGTGTGGGCCAGGCTGGTCTTGAGCTCCTGACCTCAAGTGATCTGCTCCCCTTTGGCCTCCTAAAGTGCTGGGATTACAGGCATGAGCCACCATGCCCAGCCTCAACACATTTTTTAAACAAATAAAGAAATTCTCAGTATTATTATACAATAGTAGCATAAGATCAGTGCAGGGCTCCACTGTTTCAGTGGTGGCTTTAAAGAGCAATGAAACATGGAAACAGATTCCTTCCAAACATGGACCTTTGTGTCATCTTTTATCAAATAAGTTTTTGGAGGAACATACGTGTTACAATAATCTACTTGTGTAAGTGAGAATATTTTGTTCTTCATGGTACATATCTTAATGCTTTAATGAAAAAGCTTTTAAAAATATTATTGAAGGCTGGGCGTGGTGGCTCAAGCCTGTAATCCTAGCACTTTGGGAGGCCGAGACGGGCGGATCTCGAGGTCAGGAGATCGAGACCATCCTGGCTAACACGGTGAAATCCTGTCTCTACTAAAAAATACAAAAAACTAGCCTGGCAAGGTGGCAGGCGCCTGTAGTCCCAGCTACTCGGGAGGCTGAGGCAGGAGAATGGCGTAAACCCGGGAGGCGGAGCTTGCAGTGAGCCGAGATCCAGCCACTGCACTCCAGCCTGGGCGACAGAGCGAGACTCCGTCTCAAAAAATAAATAAATAAAATAAATTCTCTCTCGGCCCCCTACTGGCTTACTTCAAAGTAAAAAATCCCAGACTTCACACTAGTTGATGAATACACAGTTCAGTCACCATTGACCTTCTAATGTTTTAATGCTGTGCACATATATATATTTTGAGATGGAGTCTTGCTTTGGTTGTCCAGGTTGGAGTGCAATGGCACGATCTCTGCTAACTGCAACCTCCACCTCCCGGGTTCAAGCGATTCTCTGGCCTCAGCCTCCTGAGTAGCTGGGATTACAGGTGCCCGCCACCATGCCCGGCTAATTTTTGTATTTTTAGTAGAGATGGGGTTTTGTCATGTTGGCCAGGCTGGTCTCGAATTCGTGACCTCGTGATCCACCCATCTCTGCCTCCCAAAGTGCTGGGATTACAGTACAGGCATGAGCCACCGTCCCCAGCCTATGCATATACTTTGACACCTAAAAAGGATAAAGCACTAGTTCCCACCAGGTTACATGAAGTGGGGTTAGCACACTCCAGACCTCCAACTATGTTACCCTAGTGAGTTCTATACAGCTGGTCTCTGCTTTCTCTAACATTTCTTGGCACTTCTGAGGTAGGAGGCAGGACTCAACTCTGGAGGCAGGGCTTGGACACTGGACCAAATTGAGAACAAGCTAAAGTAGTGGCAGGGCAGAAGCAAGTTTCCAAAATATACATCCACCAGTGGGCAATGTCAGTTTACCATTATCATGGCAGCACCTGGAGGCTAGGGACCCTTTCCATGGTAACAACTGGGCAACCTGGAAGTCATCAACGTTTTCTAGAAATTTCTGCATAATCTCTTCCTTAATTTGCATCTAATTAAAAGCGGGTATAAGTCTGACTACAGAAATGCCTCTGAGCTGTTCCTGTGGGCACACCATCTACGGAGTAACTCTGCTCCACAAAGTCCAGTATTCCTGTTGTTGCTGTGCTCTGCCACTTCAATAAAAGTTGCTGTCTAACACCACAGGCTCACCCTTGAATTCTTTCCTGGGCAAAATCAAGAACCTTCCCAAGCTAAGCCCCAATTCAGAGGTTTGCCTACCCTGCATCACTTCCAGAGATTTGCAAACTATTTACTTATTCAGTTAGACACCAAATATGTATTGACCATTTAAATGGAAAGCACTGAACTAGGCATTTTGAGAGGTACAGAGATATCTGATGGGACTCTAACCCTCCAACCAATTTAAAATATTGTGGCAGTTGGTATTGAGTGAGCGGGTGTCAACTTGATTGGAGTGAATGATGCTAAGTGTTGTTCCTGGGTGTGTCCGTGAGGGCATTGCCAAAGGAGATTAACATTTGAGTCAGTGGAGTAGGAGAGGTGGACCTACCCTCAATCTGGGTGGGCACCATCTAATCAGCTGCCAGCATGACTAGGATAAGGCAGGCAGAAGAAGGTGGAAGGAGGTGACTTCCTGAGTCTTCCTGTCTTCATCTTTCTCCCTTGCTGGATGCTTCCTGCCCTTGAACATCAGACGCCAAGTCCTTCATCTTTTGGGCTCTTGGATTTATACCAGTTGTTTACCAGGGGCTCTCAGGCTTTCAGCTGCAGACTGAAGGCTGTGCTGTCAGCTTCCCTACTTTTGAGATTTCGGGACTTGGACTGGCTTCCTTGCCCTGCAGCTTGCAGATGGCCTGTCATGGGACTTGACCTTGTGATCGTGTGAGTCAATACTCCTTAACAAACTCCCCTGCATACATACACATATCCTATTAGTTCTGTCCCTCTAGAGAACCCTGACTAACACAAATATTAAAGAGTAAAAGCGGCATGCAGACTAATAATGTGGTATATGATCTATAAAGGGTAAGTGAATGGTAGAGAAAGTAAATATTTCAGAGACTGGGGAAAGTGGGCTGTTTGCTTTTGGTCAGGATGAACAAGAAAGACACCGTGGCAGGGGGATGATTGAAACAAATCTTTAAAGAATGTTGACATTTTCAAGGTGGACTTCATTCCCAGGAAGACAGAGTAACATAAGTGCAAGTTCAGAGGCAAATGGCAGAATAAACGAATATATGTAGAGAGAAATGGTTGATGGAATAGAACAGATGGGGGGGAGTGCAGGGTTTGTGAGAGAGAGGTGGGAGGGAGGCTGGAAAGTGTCAATATGGAGAGAAGAAACATTCAAAGTTGTTTCTTCTTCATTGTGGTTGCCTGTTTATAATTTAAAAATTGGAGAGAAAATCATGTATTTCCATTTTATGGCAAAATGAACTATGTGGAGATTGCTGCTAACTAAACTATTCTGGACTTTTAAGAGTGTATGGGCAAGTTATGTTCTTTAGAGGATAGATTTTTTGTTTGTTTGTTTGTGTCTGGTTCCACTTGCCATTCTACAAAGTGTATCTATTCCCAGTTTTAAATTTTGCATAAATATGCAGATCATGACAATCAGAAACAAAGAAAAACCAGTATTACAAATTCATAGATTTCATCTGCATCTTGAATCCCCTGTAAAAAATCACTCCAAGGTAGAAAGCCTAAACTATAACCTATTTTTAAGCAAAAAACCGTAATAAGCAAGAATATTGTCACAAACTAACAAGTATAAATACTACTTAGGATTCCTAGCAGGCAAAAATACCTCAAGAGAAGCCTCTACTACTATGGAAAAGGCACAGATCTGAAATAAGACCTAATACAAAGCTGAGTCCCCACTGAGGAACCCTTATCTCTCTGAGCCTAGGTTTCCTTCTTTGTTAAATGGAGTGCTAATAATGCCTACTTTATGTGACTGGTATGAGGATTAGATGACAAAACTTAGCACAAGCACTTAGCATTGCCTACGACAGAGAAGGTGTTCAGTATATCCTTTCTCCCATTTATGATTTTACAAGAGATACATGTCATAGGTTTTATTGTGTTAAACGTAAAATGAATTTTTAAATCAACTTTGTTGACGTATAATTAACATACAATAAACTGCACATATTTAAAGTGTATAATCTGATAAGTTTTAACACATGCCAGCACCCAGGATGGTTATGTGATGTGATGGTTCACATAACTAAGATAATGGCCATGTCCAACACAGCAACAGTTTCCTCACACACCTTGGTGATCTCTTCTTCTTCACAACTGTCATCCCCAGGCAACCATGGACCAGCTTTCTGTCACAGCACATTAGTTTGCGTTTTCTAGAATTTTACAAATATGGAATTAAACAGTATGTGCTCTTTTTGTCTTGTTTATTTCACTTAGCCTAATTATTTTGAGAGTTATGCATGTTGTTGCTTATATCAATAATTCTTTTTATTATGGAGTAGTATCTCACTATATGAATAGAACACACAGTTATGTCTTTAAGCAGGCTTAAAGTTGCCAGAATTTCAAAAATGATAACATAGTTTTAAAATACAGAACTGGCGATTTTAGTTGAGTGCGAGAAAGATGTTCATTTTGGTCACTTTTTTTTTTTTTTAGTTGATTCTACATGATGCTTTAGAAATCTAGAAAAAATGTAGCATAATAATGACTTTTATTTTTTAATTTGGGATAAGAATTTATCTGTTCAAGAAATGAGTTGTCAGTTATTTTTTAAAATAAGTGGGAAACATTGTCAATATTTAAAATTTAAGGAATACGTACAAGACAAAGGAGGAAGTAAAATATCAGCCCAATTCCATGACCCAGAAACAATCTTTCTTTTTTTATTTTTATTTTTTATTTTTTTGAGATGGAGTCTTGCTCTGTCACCAGGCTGGAGTGCAGTGCCGCTATCTCGACTCAGTGCAACCTCTGCCTCCCAGGTTCAAACGATTCCCCCGCCTCAACCTCCCGAGTACCTAGGACCACAGGCGCCTCTCACCATGCCTGGCTATTTTTTTTTTTTTGTATTTTAGTAGAGACAGGCTTTCACCATATTGGCCAGGATGGTCTCGATCTCCTGATCTCATGATCCGCCTGCCTTGGCCTCCTGAAGTGCTGGGATTACAGGCGTGAGCCATCGCACCCGGCCCAATCTTTCTTGTTGCTGTTGACCTTCATCCCATAATTAGAATCTTCAAAGGAATAAAGAAAGGAGAAAACAGAAAAAAATAGTTGAAGACATAATGGCCGAAATTTTATAAATTGGTTGAAAACTTTAAACCGACAGAACTAGAAAGCTCAATGAACTCCAAGTGTAAGAAATTTGAAAATTACACTATAAAGCACATTATAAAGGAATTACTTGACACTAATAATAAAGAGATCATCTTAGTTCAACCAGAAGAAAACAGACATATTACATACAGAGGAACAAAGACAAGAATGGCATCACATTTTTCTTTGGAAATAATGCAAGCCATTGGAGCAATAAGTCTATGCCCTGAAAAAGAAAGCATCAAGCTAGAATTCTATATCCAGAAAAATATATTTCAAATAAAGGTGAAATAATAACTAATTTGGCCAGGCTCAGTGGCTCATGCCTGTAATCCCAGCACTTTGGGAGGCTGAAGCAGGCAGATCATGAGGTCAGGAGATCGAGACCATCCTGGCTAACACAGTGAAACCCTGTCTCTACTTAAAAACACACAAAAAATAAAAATTAGTCAGGCGAGGTGGCGGGCGCTTGTAGTCCCAGCTACTCGGGAGGTTGAGTCAGGAGAATGGCATGAACCTGGTAGGCAGAGCTTGCAGTGAGCCGAGATTACGCCACTACATTCCAGCCTGAGTGACAGAGCAAGACTCCGTCTCAAAAAATAAGTAAATAAATAATAATAATGATGATGATGACTAGTTTACACATACAAAATAATAAAAAATTTAACACCAGAAGACTTGTTCTACAACAAATGTTAAAGGAAGTCCTTTAAGCATAAGGAACATTGTACAACATGGAAGCACGAATCTGCACAACTTGGCAGTTCTTAAAAAGTAAACACACCTATCATATGATTTCACCTTCCCACTTCCATGAGAAAAAGAAGAAAATATCCAGACAAGGAATTGTACACAAATGTTCATGGAAGCTTTTTTGTAATAGCAAAAACCTAGAAACAACCTAAGTGTCCATCAGCAGAAAAATGAGTAGACAGATTGTGCTAACTCTAAATAATAGAACACTACTCAATAATAAAGAAGAACAAACTAATTATACATGCAATAATATGAATGAATGTCAAATGCATTATGCTAAATGAAAGAAGCCAGGAAAAATAGAATAAGCGCTGTATGATTTTATTGACACAAATTTTAAAGAATGCAAACTGATCTATAGCGAGAGAAATAAATAATAATAATGATGCTTAATCATTTGGGTGCTGAAGGTGGGAGGGAAGGAAAGAATGGGAGAGGTGGTAAAATGGCATGAGGAAACTTTTGGAGGGAAGAGATGTTTATTACCTTGATTGTGGTGATAGTTTCATGGATATAGTACATCAAAACTTATCAAATTATACACTATGTCTGTGCAATTTATCTTTATCTTACATCATTTTTACCTCAATAGGCTGTAAAAAAAAAAAAAAGACAGCAAGATTAAAATAATAATAATAGGCCAGGCGCGGTGGCCCAGGCCTGTAGTCCCAGCACTTTGGGAGGCCGAGGTGGGTGGATCACAAGGTCAGGAGTTTGAGACCAGCCTGACCAACATGGCGAAAACTTGTCTCTACTAAAAATACAAAAATTAGCCAGGCGTGGTGGTGTGTGCCTGTCATCCCAGCTACTCAGGAGACTGAGGCAGGAGAATTACTTGAATCTGGGAGGTGGAGGTTGCAGTAAGCCAAGATTGTGCCACTGCCCTCCAGCCTGGACAACAGAGCGAGACTCCATCTCCAAAAAAAAAATAATAAAATAATAAACTTGTTGTGCAGATTGTTCTTCACTCAGAAGTGCCCATAGGAAGAATGGGGTCTGAAATCCAGACACATTTGTCAGTAGCAAGAAGATGGCCTTTTGTAATCCAGCTACCGAGAGAGAGAGAGAGAGAGAGAGAGAGAGAGAGAGAGAGAGAGGTAGAGAGAGAGAGGTAGAGAGAATACATAATTTGTTTCCCAACAGGAATTGCTGGATTCTAATTTACATAAAGACCCTGTCTGTGTTAGCAGCAGCCTTGCTGAATCTACATGTTATCACCATCATAATGTATTATATTTTAATTTTATTTGGAGATAAGAAGAACCTAGTGAGACTAAAAGAACTGCTAAACTTAAAAGTTTCTCTACCCAGGAGAAATCAGATCATAAAAGATTCCTTGCTGAATACATGAAAAACACTAAACAGTTGAGTTTAATATATATAATATGTTAAATATATATATTTATATTTATTATATATAAATTATTATTATATATTAATATATATAATAATAATATATAAAACTGTTATATTATATATAAATATATATAATATAACAGTTTTATAAACTACGTATTTCTCGGGAGGCTGAGGCAGGAGAATGGCGTGAACCCAGGAGGAGGAGCTTGCAGTGAGTGGCGATCTCGCCACTGCACTCCAGCCTGGGTGACAGAGAGAGACTCCATCTCAAAACAAAAACAAAGACAAAAAATCAAAACCTATGTATTTCAACTTTATGTGATACCTTTTAACTCCCTCTTGTAAAAGGTAAGGAAATGAGCACATTAACACCTTCTCCAACATCCCCTTCTTCGCACTTTTTGACTTTTGTTTTTATACAATTATTTTGACATTGTCAGAATAAAAACCTAAATAACTATGTGAATGATAATTACAGAAACTATAACCAGGTAAGATGATGGAAATGCTGTGATTCTGTATTTAAATGAGTTTGATGCTCACCACCTGTTCTTGTATCATGGCTTCTCCATGTCTTAGTTAAGTTTTCATTTTTTATCTTCACTTTAGTAGATTTTGTTATCAAAATCTTTGTATTTTTAAGGAGTTACTGCTATATACCAAATGTTTATGTCACCCTCAAAATTCATATGTAGAAATCTAACCCCCAATATGATGGTATTAGGAGGTGGGAGCTTTAGGACGTGATTAAGTCATGAGAATGAAACCCTTAGGATGGGATCAATATTCTTGTAAAAGAGGCCCCTAAAAGATCTCTGCCCCTTCTCCCTTGTTAGAACATAGCAAAAGATAAACCAGGAAATGGGCACTCAACAGACACCAATTCTGCCGGCACCTTGATCTTCGTCTTTCCAGCCTCCAGGATTGTGAGAAAGAAGTTTGTTTCTGAGCCACCCAGACTATGGTAGTTTAGTATAGCAGCCTGAATGGACTAAGTCAGGTGTATTGGATGTTTCCTGAATTCTTGCACTCCTAACATCGTCTATCTGTTGTTTTCGGACTTATAGAGGAACTTAAATGGGCAGACAGTTTTAAATTCCAATTCTATTTCCCCCAAATCTTTGTAAACGGAAGTTCTCTTTTCTGGCTTTGAGGATTTTCATCTGGATGCCTATATAATTCATCCTTTAGAGAGGAATAGCAGTGATGCCGCTGAAACTTGACATTGCTTGTATTAGATTTTCTGGGGGACAGCAGGACCCATCAAGCAACAAATAAAGTGGTTGTTTATTTCATAAACATTCCATTACTGACTGAATTATCTTTGTGTTCTTATTGTCAGTTGCTTCTACAGGAAAGCCAATTTTCTGTATGTTAGATTTTCTTCTTCCATATCTATCCTCTTTGCCACAATCATTTGACGTCCTGTTTGCTAAGGAATAACATGAGCCTAAGTCTTGGGTGGAAATGCACTGGAGCAATTTGTTTTCTTGTCACAAACACTCTGTCACCAAATCTTTTGGTTCCTTTGCCCTGGGGGCAAGTCTTCTTCACTTTTGGGCATCATTGGCAAAGTTCTTTGGTGGAGAGCCAGATAGTAAATGCTTTATAGGCTTTGAGAACCTTACAGTTTCTGCTTCAACTGCTCAACTCTGTCATTGTAGCCTGTTACGAACTGAATCATTTCCGTCATGTTAGTCCATTCTCACAATTCTGGAGTCTGGGAAGTCCAAGATCAAGGTACCAGCAAATTTGGTGCCCGCTTTCTGGTTCATAGATGGCACCTTGTCCCTGTGTTCCCACATAGTGGAAGGGACAAGGTAACTTTCTGCTGTGTCTTTTACAAAAGCACTGATCCCATTCATAAGGGCTGTGCCATACGGACTGGTGTCCTTAGAAAAAGAGAAGGACACAGGAATGAACACTAACAAGGAGAAGAGGCTATGTGAGGACACAGCAAAAAGGTGGTCATCTGCCAGCCAAGGAAAGAGGCCTCAGGAGAAACCAGTACTGCTGATACCTTGGACTTCCCAGCCTCCAGAAATGTAAGAAAATCAATTTCTGGCCGGGTGTGGTGGTTCACACCTGTAATCCCAGCACTTTGTGAGGCCAAGGGGGGCAGATCTCTTGAGGCCAGGAGTTCGAGACCAGTCTGAACAACATGGTGAAACCCCATCTCCAGTAAAAATACAAAAATTAGGTGGGCATGGTGGCTCATGCCTGTAATCCCAGCCACTTGGGAGGCTGAGGCAGGAGAATTGCTTGAACCCGGGAGGCAGAGGTTGCAGTGAGCCAAGATCATGCTATTGCACTCCAGCCTGGGCAACAGAGTGAGACTCTGTCTCAAAAAGAAGAAAAAAAAAAAAGAAAAGAAAATTCTGTTGTTTAAGCCGCCCAGTCTGTGATATTTTGTTATGGCAGCCCTAGCACACTGATATATATATAGCTTGAAAGTAGCCACAGACAATATATAAACAAATGCTCATGGCTGTGTTCCAATAAAACTTTATTCATGGGCATTGAAATGTGGATATCATATGACTTTCTTGTCATGAAATATTATTTGTTGTTTTTTATTTATTTTATTTATTTATTTATTTATTCATTTTATTTATTTATTTTTTTGAGACAGAGTCTTGCTGTGTCACCAGGCTGGAGTGCATTGGTGCAACCTTGGCTCACTGCAACCTCCACCTCCCAGGTTCAAGTGATTCCCTTGCCTCAGCCTCCTGAGTAGCTGGGGCTACAGATGCGTGCCACCATGCCCAGCTAATTTTTTGTATTTTTTTTTTTTTTTTTTTTTTACTAGAGACCGAGTTTCGCCACATTGGCCAGGATGATTGCGATCTGACCTTGTGATCCAGCCACCTCAGCCTTCCACGGTACTGGGATTACAGGCATGAGCCACCATGCCTGGTCGTTTTTTGTTTTGTTTTTTGTTGTTGTTGTTATTTTTTTTTTTTTTTAACTATTTAAAATGTAAAAATCATTCCCAGCTCACAACAGAACAAAAATAAGCAATGGGCCAGATTTGGCTGGCAGGCTCTTGTTGTAACTCTTGTTCTAGAAGGCAGTTTGATTCATACTAAAGCCCGGTAAATCACAATGCTTTGTCTCAAGATCTGATACTTGATTATTCCCTTCTGTACTTCAGCCTGGCTTCACTTCTGGGTGTAAAAGGTAATATGGGGCATCAGCCTGTCTTCATCTCACCTCCCCTGACTTCCTTTTGTGTTAGAGAACTACACGTAAGGGGACTCCCTGCCTCTCTCAGATTGTCTTAGTACTGGTTTTCCTGGTCAAAGGATCCATGGATAGACTTTCCACTAATGTGGCACTTACTTTTGGAGATGGTTGCATCCTGTTCAGAGTCGGAGGCTTGTGTCTGCTCTCAGCATCCTCCTGTTGGCAGACCTTTCCACCATAAATGGCTTCTGTGTGTCATAGTCTGTGGTTTAGGCGTATGGCCATATTCTGGTTTTATTGTTGTTGGGAACTTGGGTTTTTTTCCTCCTGTTTTCCATTATGTCCCAGGGCTTTAAGCAACTGGGGTGAATTAAAAGTTCCTTTACTTACATATCTTTGAACAAAAGCCAGCCAAATCCTTCTGGACAGTTGGGAATGTGTCTTTTATTCTCTGCCTTCCCAGAGTGTAGGCCAGGGCCTGGTGCAGAGTAAACAGCTACCAAGTCAACAATCTTCTCAATCTTCCTTATTAAACATTTCCTTGCCTCTTCTACTCTCACACATGCTGCCATCATCTCTTCTCTAAATGTCTGCAACAGCCTCCACACTGGCCTCCTCTAATCTGGCTTGCTCCCCTTCATTCATTTTGTATTTTTAGCAACATGATCTGATTATATCACAAATCTGAACGTGCCACTGTCTTGCATAGAACCTTTCAATAGGAGCTCTGTTTTCTTAGGATAAGCTCTAGAGCCAACTCAGAAGCCTCAAGTCATAAGAAAGAGCTGAGATAGGTCACCGAGTTATCGTATCTCCTTTGGTAATTTATTAAACCTTTTTTTGCCTCAATTTTTCTGTCTATAAGTAAATGCCTGTGGTGATAAAGCAAAAATAAAATAGTGGATGAATATGTTAGTTCCTGTTTTCCAAGAGCAGATACGAAGATAGGATTAGATGTGCAAGAGATTTCTCATGGAAGGTAGAAAGGAAAGTTGGGAAGAGCCTCCAGACTGCAGTGGATGCCTGACACCCATGGAAGGAGAGAGAGAAGGAGGGTTTTCCGACCCTAATGCAGTTCCAAGAAAGTCCAGCCTAATCAGTGGAGAGGCCCAGAGCCAAACCCACCTATAGGAAGTGTCCCACCTCTCACTGGAAACAGTCTGCATCAGTTCTCCCACCAAGTTCATTCACTGGGCAGGAGCAGCCGCAGGCAGTGTGCTCTTCACCTCAGAAGGATGATGGATTGACAGGGCAGAAGCACCCTGTAGTGAAATACCTGAAGAGTGCATTCTCATAGCCTCCACAAGTAGAAAGCCCTTTGAGCTGTGAGGAGATGAGACATTAAGTAAACGCACACACACAAAACTCATCTTTCCATTATTCAAGGACTGTCTGTTTCGCTTGTGGGTCTCACACCATGAACTATCAGTTTTGCTTTTTAAGCCTTTCTTTCTGCTATGTGCCTTTTATCTCTTCGCTACTCATCAGCACCTTTGTGTAGAAGTTGCAAGAATAGAGAAGCAACAACTCAGACCATTCTTTTCAAACGTTGAATTAGCAGGGCCCCAAATCCTCCCTGTTACAGACTCTTTTTTAAAAAAACTTTTCACGTTTGGAGAATGTTTTTATCTTCTTTTTAAAATGGTAGCATGCAGCAACGTGTTTTGTCTAAAAATGATGTTAAACTATGTTTTGGTCAATAATAGTTTTAAAGGCCTAGACCTCCATTTACACAGATAAAAGAGTGGCACTATATTATTATTAATATTTCATATACTTCATCTCTTATTGGAATTTCCTTAAACAGCTGGCTTTTCTGTGGCTTTCAAATTCAAAAAGAAAAAGGATGCTAAAGAAAAAAAGTCAACATTACCAGTGTTTTCTCTATACTTGAGGGAAAACATGTTCTTAAGAGTCATTTTTATTTCTTAAAGCACTTAGGATTTATTCATGAAGTTACTTGAGCGGGTGCCAGAGAAAGGAATAGACCATCCAACATCTGACATTTTCCAGGGCGATGTGTCCAGAACTTGGTGACCCAGTTATTCTCTATTGGCCTATATTCAGCTGAACAAGCCAGGGCCCAAGAGGCATGAGGCTTATGAAGCATAGCATGTTTTGTTGTTGTTTTTGTTTGTTTTGTTTTTAGCCAAAAACTACTCTTATAAGGAAAATGAAGCATTAAATAAAGTATGTCACTATAATCTTGTATAATCTTGAAAGCTGGCGGTATCGAGCTATGAAAACAAGACTAAAGGCCAAGGCAAATATGCCTATGAAATACTCAAACCCAGTGGGATGTTGCCCAAGGAGGCCTGCCATATGGCAATAGCCAACCCAAGCTCTTGATTTGGATTTCTTGCTATGCACGCCTAAAAGTGAGGTGGCGGCTGTGATTACTGAACGACAAAATTGGAATGTTATAGAATGACCTTTTCCCATAGTTTCTTTAATGTTAGGCAATATATTTTAAAGTTAGAGATGAAACTGAATATAATAGTTGAAGAAAAGACATTTTCATGTTGATATATTTCGGTGTTTCAAGTTACTCATTTGTTTATTGTGCATAGTTTAAGCATGTCAGGTGCCCAGTCTAGGCCTCCATGTTATGGATGATGGAGAGATGGTATACAAGTTTTTAGTTTAATCTTTACATTCTTATGAGGTCTATATTACTACCTCTATTTTGTATGTAAGGAATCTAAATTTCAGACAATGGAGAGAGTTGCCTAAGCTAGTAAGAGTTGGATTCAAGACTCAAACCCAATGTATCTAATTCAGAAACTCAAGTCTTTCTAATATACGATAATGCCTTTAGGAAAATAGAGAGGGAGAAATATTAATTTCTAGTACTCACATTTGCATGAGGACAGAAGACAGGTTTGTGAAATAACTAGGGACTAGTTGGAGGCAGTGGTTAAGCGTGAAGCTATAGTCTGAGTACTACAACAGTACAGCAGAGGAAAACGCTGTGTTGCCTCTCAGATGGAAAATAGGTTTCCCCTGACACCCACCCCCACAACTGCCCCCAGTTCCAGCCCCTTCCTTCTCTGGCCTTCATACCCCTGGAGAACTGAGAGTTCCTCCCATGTGTGCCCTGCAACTATCAGCTGCCCACCATGGCCAGACTGTCATTATCCACATCCTTCTCATCTCCTTCTCCAGTAGACCCCATGCCCCTGGGTCCATTCCAGAAACCCTGTTCCCTTGTATTTGCACCTGTGTTCTTTACTAGCTCCTTCTCCTTAGGCCCTGAATGTACTGGGATCTCCTGATCGCCTCTAAATTACAAAAGCCCTCCATCAAACTGCCTGCTAAGGCCAGCACTTTCGCTTCCTTCAACCTTTCTGATTGAGTTTCTTGAAGTTAAATCATTTCCCACTTGTTCCTTAATTTATTTTATTCTAATTTCCTATCCTCTGGTTCTTGCCAAGGTCACTTCATAATTACCAACTTTTAATGACTTCATAGGTATCAATTTTCAGTCCTTTTCTATTAACCTATTCCTGCTGGTTAAAGTCTTCCTTTTTTTGTCATATACCGTATCACTTTCTTCTCTGGCTGCTGTTCTTCAATCATTACTTCAACTTCACAAATACTATCATACCAAGATTTTTGCCTTTACCTCTCTTATTTTTGGTATAACCACACTTTTTTAAAACAATCTCAGCGTCTTTTACAGCTGAATCATCACAGATATTCCACATTCCTGAGCTCCAGCTTCTCTATGCAGACCCAACTGAGCATCTCATAGTCACTTCAAACTCAATGTGTATAAAAGTAGAACTCCTTTTCTTATGCTCCAAACCCCTGAACACCTCCCCTGTTACTCTCTTTCTCAACATGAACGAGGTGCTCACCCCAAAACCTGAAAACCATCCAAGACATCCTCTCTGTATACATACTCTAGTCCCGTCCCTATGTTTCACCTAGTCATGGTTTATGGCAACGGTCCCCTGACTTGTGTCCGATCTCTTCCTCTCCACCTCCAGTCCATCCCTCATGTTGCTTCTAAATTATAAAACTTACATTTTTAGAGTCCTCATCACCACAGAAATCATTCTTAACTCATTAACGTAGTAAAGTATTTTATTATCTAGCCTACTTCTGTCTTTTAAACCCTATCACTTTCCACTCTTTTCTATAACTGATATTTCAGCAATACCAAAATACCTGCATTTCAGGCAGGCACGGGGGCTGACACCTATAATTCCAGCACTTTAGGAGACAGAGGTGGAAGGATTGCTTGAGCCCAGGAGTTCAAGACTGGCCTAGGCAACATAGTGAGACCTCATCTACAAAAAATAAAAAATTAGCCAGGTCTGGTGGCACATGTCTGAGGTCTCAGCTACTCAGGAGGCTGAGGTGGAAGGATTCCTTGAGCACAGGAGGTCTACACTGCAGTGAGACATGATTGCACCACTGCATTCCAACCTGGGGGACAGAGCATGACCCTGTCTCTTTTAAAAATCAAACAAAAACAAAAAACAAACCTCACCTGCATTTCTGCAAACAGCCATGCTTTCTTCTGCCCCTTTCTTTGTACATGTTGTTTCTTCTCCCTGGAATTCCCCTCTCCCTGTGTTTTCCCAATGAACATATTCTTCAACAGCCATCTTAAATATTACTCTCTGTAAACCTCCCCTGATTCTCTACATGATATCCACTACTCCTGACTCTTGTGCAACCATTATGTCTTGTATATCTAAACAAAAAAGTTACGATCCTACAGGACTGTAAGTTTGTAAAGTTTTTGATATAGAGCTGTCTTCTAGCCTAGACTGTGACCTCATTCAGGGTACAAAACTAAATTTCAATAACACAACAAAAAAAGAAAACTACAGGTTAATATCTCTAATGAACATAGATACAAAAATCTTCAACAAAATATAAGCAAACCAAATTCAGCAGCACATTAAAAATGTCATTCACCATCATCAAGTGGAATTCATTTTGGGATGCAAGGATGGTTCAACACAGGAAGATCAATAAACATGATATGTTATGTTAACAGAATGAAGGACAAAAATCATACTATCTCAGTAGAAGTATTTGATAAAATTCAACATCTCTTCATAATAAAAACTCTCAACAAATTAGGTATAGAAGGAACATTCCTCAGCATAATAAAGGCCCTACATAACAAGCTCACAGGCAACATCATTCTGAAAGGGGAAAGGCTGAAAGCTTTCTCTCTAAGATCTGAAACAAGACAAAGTGCCCACTTTCACCACTTTTATTGAACACAGTCCTGGAAGTCCTAGCTAGAGTAATCAGATAGAAGAAAGAAATAAAGGGAATCCAAGTGGGAAGAGTAGAAATCAAGCTGTCCCTGTTTGCAGATAGCATGATCTTTATATGTAGAAAACGCCATACTTCACAAAAAAAACAAAAACAAAAAAACCTATTAGAACTGATAAATAAATTAAGTAAAGTTGCAGGATGCAAAATCAACATACAAAATCAGTTTTATTTCTATATGCCAATAGTAAAGAACCTGAAAAAGAAATCAAGAAGGCAATACCATTTTCAATAGCTACAAAAAATTACCTAGGAATAAATTTAACTAATGAAGCAAAAGATATCTACAATTAAAACTACAAAAAAATTGAGGAAGACACTAAAAATAGAAAGTTATCCTGTGTTCATGAATTGCAAGAATTTATATTGTTAAAATATCCATACTACTCAAAGCAGTCTACAGTTTCAATGCAATTGCTAACAAATTACCAGTGACATTTTTCACAAAAATAGAAAAGTAATTCTACAATTTGCATGAAACCACAAAAGATCCTGAACAGCCAAAGAAATATTGTGCAAAAAGAATAAAGTTGGTGACATTAGACTACCTGACTTCAAAATATGCTACCAAGTGTTAGTAACCCAAACAACATGGTACTGGCATGCAAACAGACACATAGACTGATGGAACAGAATCGAAAATCCAGAAATAAATCTATGGATCTACAGCCTACTAACTTTTGACAAAGGTGCCAAAAATACAAAATGGGGAAAGGAATGTCTCTTCAATAAATAGTGTTAGGAAAACTGGTTAAACACTTGCAGAACAATGAAACTAGACCCTTATCTCTCACCATAGACAAACATCAACTCAAGACGAATTAAAAACTTAAATGTAAGACCCAAAACTACAAAACTGCTAAAAGAGAAAACACAGGAGAAAATGTCCGTGAAAAATATCCGGCGCCAGGATTTTTGTGGATAAAAACTTCAAAAGCACAGCAACAAGTG
Source organism: Rhinopithecus roxellana (assembly GCF_007565055.1). Taxonomy (NCBI): domain Eukaryota; kingdom Metazoa; phylum Chordata; class Mammalia; order Primates; family Cercopithecidae; genus Rhinopithecus; species Rhinopithecus roxellana. The sequence goes on from NC_044566.1 coordinate 59,052,582, forward strand.
CAAGTACAGACAAATGGGATTAACATCAACCATTTTTTTTTTTTTAGCACAGCATTTCAGAACAGTAGAACAATCAACAAAGCAAAGAGACAGCACGCAGAGTGAGAGGATGTATTTGCAAACTATGCGTCTGATGAGAGGTTAACATCCAAAATATGTAGGGAACTGAAACAACTCAACAACAAAAACTCAATTAAAAAATGAGCAAAAGACCTGACTTTACATTTCTTAAAAGAAGACATACAAATGGCCAAGAAATACATGAAAAAATGCTCAACATTTTTAATCATCAGGGAAATGCAAATAGATACCACTTCATTCTGGTTAGAATGACTATTATCAAAAAGACAAACAGTAACAATTGTTGGTGAAGATGTGGAGAAAAGGGAACACTCACACATTGGTAGGAGAAATGTAAATTAGTTCAGCCATTATGGAAAACAGTATGGCGGTTCCTCAAAAAAATTAGAAATAGAACTACCCTATACTCCAGCAATCCCACTACTGGGTATATATCCAAAGGAAATGACGTCAATATGTCAAAGAGATATTTGCACTCCTGTGTTTATCACAGTACAATTCACAACAGCCAAGGTACGTAAAGAACCTAAATCCCCTCAGTGGTTGAACGAACTTAAAAATACAGTATATATACCCAATAGAATACTATTCAGCCATAAAAAAAGAATATTTTGTCACTTGTGGCAACATGGATGAATCTGTTAAGTTACATTGAGTGAAATAAGTCAGGAACAGAAAGATAAATACTGTATGATGTCACTTATATGAAATCTAAAAAAGTTGTTCTCATAGAAGTAGAGAGTAGAATAGGGGTTACCAGAGGATGGGAAGTGTAGTGAGGAGGGAGAATAGGAGAGTTAACAATAATGTATCATACTTCAAAAAACCTAGAAGAGAGGATTTTGAATGTATACAGTAAAAAGAAATGATAAATATTTAAGGTGCTGAATATGCTATTATAATCTGATTTGCTCATAACGCAATGAACACATATCGACACATCGCATATCCCATAAGTATGTACAATTATTATATATCAATAAAAATTTAATAATAATAACAATAATTTAGTTTAAAAAAGAACTCAATTTTATTCTAATCTAGTCAGATTTTCAATAGCATACCCAACCTCTTTCACTAACTTTAAGGTATTCTAAAAATTAATTGTGCTTATTATCTCAATCAGTTAATTCTGTATTGCAAAAATTCTGCATTTAATTGCTTTCTAGTGGTGTTTACATATATAGCTATATCTTATTATTTTCAGAATTAAAGAATTCTGAGGATAAAACTTGTTTGATTTTGAGCTAATTAACACTCCTATCTCTCCGTTTCTCATAAATTAATCCATTGGCTTTTCAGTCTGAGCTTCTGTGTGTCTTATTGAGCATCTTACAGCATACTATTTCTGCTATTACTATCTGGTAAATGTAATAATTAATTTTCAATCATTCTAACAAAATCTAGTGAAAAGTCATATAACATACGTTTTATACTCTTGCACTGATGCTTCCAGATAAGCGTGACATTTTCCAGAGGAAAGTGTAAGGAAATGGTAAGTTGGGGTTAATGAGAGTCAGAGTACAACTCAAGTCTAATGTCCAAGTTTCAGCAGGACACTCAGCAAAGGATCCAAAGGCAAGAACACAAAAAGTCTGAGCAAGTAGGAAAAGGGAAGCCCATACGTCAGTTTCATGGTTGGAAAAGGGCTAGCCAGAGGCAAGGAGAGCACCTGGAAGCCTCCATCCCTGTCTAGGTGTTGCAGCAGCATCATGCCCAGCTGCCGGCTTGCACACAGGCTCCTGGAAGAACCTGTCTTGGATAGAAGGACTGGTTAGTGTTTGCCTAGGGCATATAGTTGTACAAAAGACGGAAGTTTTTAGGTCCTTGTGGTGTCTTGCATTTCCAGAAATCTTACTTTAAATATTTTTCCAGATGCAAAATTCCTTGGATCCTGGTTTTAGAATGAATCTATTAACTAAACTGGATCCAGAAAAATCTGTTAACTAAACTGGATCCAGTTTTGTTATTCAGAAACTTCACATTAAATTTAATGAATTCCTTTCTTTGTTCATGTATTAATATCTGGGACTTGGCCCAAATCCTATATAAAATATACACAGAAAGAGAGAGAACAAGTAGCCTCTTTATGTAAACTAATCAAGAAGGAAATGAAGCCACCCAAATGTGTGCTATGCCATCTGTGATCTATGATAAATAGCAAAACTACAGTTATGTTTTTTCCTTAAATGTTAACTGTAAAACATAAAGTCCTTTTTATTAGCACCAGATGTCAAGAATGCTTATTAAAATGCTATGGTTTATTAAATAACATCATTTTAGACTCACTGAACTAGTAAAGACTCGTGTTTTTGCATTAGATTAAATGTCTACAATTCTGTATTACTCCTTCTATTTCAAATATGTGAATGCTAATATACATATACCAAAATTTATATTTAGAAACAGAAAGATTTATGTATCATAGGCAAAACTGAAATATTTTTCAGTCCACAAAAGTGGATTTTCATTTGACTCTTATGTATAAAGTTTATTGAGATTTTCATATAGCAATGAAAATAAACATTACATATCTCAGATCTATAGGAAATCAGGGAAGATTAAACAAAAATAAAAAGTATATTTAAAACTATATAATCTATCTTTTTTAGTGATTTTGGCTTTCTTTTTTTTTCTTTTTTGCTTTCTTCACATAGCTATATGTGAGGAAATTGCGATCTTCCCCGTCTCTTCCTTCCTTCCAGCTAAGAGTTAGTACAGCCTTTTCTCAGTCTGAGTCAGGGAAAGAATAGCTTTGATAATTAGACAGAAATCACTATATAGAATGTTTGCAGAAATAGAAACTTTTGGGAACTTTCCTGCAAGGCCGTGCTTGGAATATTTTGAATTCAAATTTAAAGGGAATAGTGAGAATTTAGTATGGTAAATAAGGAACATTATATTTTCATTTTACTTCTTCATCAACTGATAGTTTGGTTAACCTCTTCTTTAAGCCTGTCTGGTCAAAATGACTCTGGAATTACAGATTATGATGCTTTGAAATATTTTATTTTCTTTTTTTAAACCCTATACTTTTTTTTTTTTTTTTTTTTTTTTTTTTTTTTTTGAGACGGAGTCTCGCTCTGTCGCCCCGGCTGGAGTGCAGTGGCCGGGCTCACTGCAAGCTCCGCCTCCTGGGTTTACGCCATTCTCCTGCCTCAGCCTCCCGAGTAGCTGGGACTACAGGCGCCCGCCACCTCGCCCAGCTAGTTTTTTGTATTTTTTAGTAGAGACGGGGTTTCACCATGTTAGCCAGGATGGTCTCGATCTCCTGACCTCGTGATCTGCCCGTCTCGGCCTCCCAAAGTGCTGGGATTACAGGCTTGAGCCACCGCGCCCGGCCTAAACCCTATACTTTTTATGCATAATTTGCACATGATCCCTTGGGTAGCTAACATGAGGAGTGCTGTAGTTTGGATGTTTGATCCCTCAAAACTCATGCTGAAATTTAATTTCAATGTTGGAGGTGAGTGTCTAATGGGAGGTGTCTGGGTCGCGGAGACCTATCCCTCATGAATAGATTAAAGCCTTCACTGGGGTTGGGGGATGAGTGAGTTCTCACTTTATTAGTTCTTGTGAAAGCTGGTGGTTAAAAAGAGCCTGGCACCTGGCCCCTCTTCTGCTTCCTCTCTCTCCCTATGATCTCTCTATATACAAACTCCCCTTCACCTTCAGCCAGGAGTGGAAACAGCCTGAGGCCCTTGCTCAGTTTTGAACTTTTCGAGATACCAGAATTGTGAGCCAAATAAACATATATATAGCCTCAGGTATTTCTTTCTAGCAATACACAAACAAACTAAGACAAGGGTAGATTTAGGAAAAGGTTATTTGAGATACAATTCACCTATAACAAAGTCAGCCATAAATTATTCGGGCCAAACTCGGTATGTGATATATCCCATACACTTGTCCAAGGAAACTAACTTTCTAGTGGTAATCTAGTGATTAACCTTTTCTACTCATTGTTACTTAGACACTATCCAGAATATTCAAATCAAGGTTACTACTGAACATAATCTATTGAGTTTGAAACCAGCAGGTGGGTTCTGAATAAAGTAAAGGGCAGATAATAAAATAGCTTCCATGTTTACATGAGAATTTATTTACTCTGGGATTTTTATCTACTGCTCTTGGTTTTAAAGGTTAACATGAGGACATTAGGAACAAATGGGCCCTTTGTTTTTCAGGAACAGCAGGTGTTGAAACTGCTCTCTAGTTTGACTAGTACAATAGTAGTTAATGTATTCATTGACTTGATTGATCATTACAAGCCCTAAGGGACATAGCCTCCCCCTCCAAAACATTATCTGGATGTTTTTATGGTTACCTAGTGCAGTTCTGTATTTTAATCTGTCGTATTTGGCTATGTGGACAAAGGATACATTACTGGATACATTTGTTTCAAAAAGCAATTGCATTTGATATCCAGCCTTATCATAAAATAAATACCTAAGATGTTTTTAGACTGCCTGCATGAACATGGATTTATAATTACTATGGCTTTGGAGATATTATAAAATTAACACTTTCTGGAGGATCTCAGCAAATGAGGCAAATGACTTTTTGAAAGTTTTACTGTTATATTATTATTATTTTTAGGGACAGGATCTCACTCTGCCATGCAGGCTGGAGGGCAGTGGTGCGAACACTGGCTCACTGCAGCCTCAACTTCCTGGGTTCAAGCGATCCTCCTGCCTCAGTCTCTCTAGTGGCTGGGATTACAGATGTAAGCCATCACACTGGCTAATTTTTTCTTTCTTTTCCTTTTTTTTTTTTTTTTTTTTTTGTAGAGACAGGATCTCCTCATGTTTCCCAGGCTGATCTCAAACTCCCTGCCTCAAGTAATCCTCCCACCTTGGCCTCCCAAAGTACTGGGATTACAGGTGTGAGCCACTGCACCTGGCCTGCAAATTACCCTTAAATGTACCCCAAAGGAATTTACAGCTAGTTGAGAAGGAAATGAAGCCACCCAAATGTGGTTTATGCTATCTGTGGTCTGTGATAAATGGCAAGACTGCAGTCATGTTTTTTCCATGAGAATTATCCATGAGATAATTCTAATAGTTATCCATGAGTTATCCATGAGATAATTCTTACAGTTCTAGAGTTCCTGAATCTCCAATATAGACCACTTACCTGCTCCAAGCCACCTATACAACAGAAAGGGTCAAGCACCTACCATAGTGCTAGAAATGTATTTATCTATATACTGACTAAGCACTCGGCAAATGTTTAGTGAATAAAATACCCAGAGAAAACCCACTGGTGGTCGAGAGACACGTAATCTAACTATACTGACATCAGTGAATAAGTGACATCATTTCACATCTGCTCCAAAGTGTACCCTTCCTTCATGTTTATAGAGCTAGCTATAATCTCAGGATTATTAGGTTAGTATGAATAACTATCCCCCCAATAGTAGCAGTTTTCTAAAATTGTCTATCCATAAGTCGCATTTTGGATCTTAGAGATACCCTCTTTTTTTTTTTTTTTTTTTTTTTGAGACAGAGTCTCGCTCTGTCGCCCGGGCTGGAGTGCAGTGGCCGGATCTCAGCTCACTGCAAGCTCCACCTCCCGGGTTTACGCCATTCTCCTGCCTCAGCCTCCCGAGTAGCTGGGACTACAGGCGCCCGCCACCTTGCCCGGCTAGTTTTTTGTATTTTTTAGTAGAGACGGGGTTTCACCATGTTAGCCAGGATGGTCTCGATCTCCTGACCTCGTGATCTGCCCGTCTCGGCCTCCCAAAGTGCTGGGATTACAGGCTTGAGCCACTGCGCCAGGCCTTTTTTTTTTTTTTTTTTTTTTTTTTTTTTGAGACTGAGTCTTGCTCTGTCTCCCAGGCTGGAGTGCAGTGGCACAATCTCAGCTCGACTCGCTGCAGCCTCCACCTCCTTGGTTCAAACGATTTTCCTGCCTCAGCCTCCCAAGTATCTGGGATTACAGGCACACGTCACATGCCCAGCTAGTTTTTGTATTTTCAGTAGAAACAGGGTTTCATCATGTTGGCCAGGCTGGTCTTGAACTCCTGACCTAGTGATCCACCCGCCTTGGCTTCAGAAAGTGCTGGGATTACATGCGTGATCCACCGCGCACGGCTGAGATATCCTCTTAATGTGTTATATTGCTAAGTTCTGAAGAGTTTCTATTTGGATTTCCAAACAGAGGGGTTTGAAGTAGAAAGCAGCAGGAGGTTCAACATACTGGGTTGCAGTAGAGTGTGTGCTTCTAGTGTATTTTTTTTGGGGGGGGGGGGAAACCTTTCTATTAATTGTTAATGAAATTCACGTAACATAAAATGTATCTTCCTAACCATTTTTAAGTGTACAGTTCAGTGGTATTAAGAACATTCAGATTGCTATGCCACCATCACCACTGTCCATCTCCAGAACTCTTCATCTTGTAAAACTGAACCCTGTACCAATTAATCAATAGCTCCCTATTCCTTCTTCCCCTGTGATTTTAAATGAGAAGTATTATGTTAAAATATTGCTGTATAATCCAGAAAGAAGAATATGTTCCCCATTACATTTATGAATGTTTTACAATTAACGTGTTACAGAAAATGGGTGTTATGTATTTGTTTTTTGCCTCATCAATTTTCCTGGGAAATGAGGGCCCTATGTCTCTGCTTCTGATTTTTTTTTTTTTTTTTTTTTTTGAGATGGAGTCTCGCTCTGCCGCCCGGGCTGGAGTGCAGTGGGCGGATCTCAGCTCACTTCAGCTCACTGCAAGCTCCGCCTCCCGGGTTCCCGCCATTCTCCTGCCTCAGCCTCCCGAGTAGCTGGGACTACAGGCGCCCGCCACCACGCCCGGCTAGTTTTTTGTATTTTTTAGTAGAGACGGCGTTTCACCGTGTTAGCCAGGATGGTCTTGATCTCCTGACCTCGTGATCCACCCGTCTCGGCCTCCCAAAGTGCTGGGATTACAGGCTTGAGCCACCGCGCCCGGCCGCTTCTGATGTTTTATGTACTACTAAAATGGTAGATACATGTGGGGCCCATTTTTAAATATCTCTAACATCTTTGAACTTCAGTACTATTTTTCAAGTCTTTTTCATTTTTCAAAGTATAACTTTTGTTGCTTTAATTTCAGATCATTGGTTTCTCCTTTTTGCTCATCATGACACCTCATCCTTGAGATGTTCATATTCTGTGCACGTTTACATGTTTATCAAATTCACACTCTGTGTACCTTTTAAATAGTCTACATTTAAGACAACATAATGCTTGGCCATACTTTTGTCAAATATTCTCTCTGGAATTCCTATTTCAGTTGGGTTGCATTGATTTATTTTGGAATCAAGTAATCTGACTTTCAGTTCTTATGCCAAGGATTATTTTTTATTATTATTATTAATGTATGAGTAGCTCTGTTAGCACTCCATCTCAAGATGTGGTTGAGAAAGCATACTTCTGTGTTTTGTTTCCTTTTCAAGCCCTGAGGCTTAAATTTTTCGGCAGCAATTGCTCTTAGCTCATAAGTGAGAATTTTTAAACAGCTGAACTGGAAGAATTCTACTGGGTTATTTCTAATTTATATGATTGTCAGAACATTATTGTATTTAGAAAATAATGCTTAATATTTTATTATGTTCAAGTAATATAACTTACTCTACTTTCTGAGTTTATTTCTCATTCCAGGTCAAATAGTCATTAAATATATTTGGTTCCAGACCAAGTCAGAACCACTGATATTAGTTTAAAAATATGGAGGGATCTTTTCCCCTCTGTGTGTCACAAATGTCTGAAGTTGCACCATTACATGTTCATTTATTGGTGTCTATTGTCAAATGATGTCCCTTTAATATGTGAATATCCTTGGGAAAAGTGGATCTTATTGTCACTCATCAACTCTTTTGTGGATTTGCTCTTTCCCGGGGCAAATATAAGCACAGGCATAGAATACAGGGAGAGACACAAACAATGGGATGGGAAGGAACTGTGGTATCAAGGACAAAGCTTTAACTGCGTCATCATTTTGCCTGTTTCCTGACTGACTCTTGTAGAGTACTGTTTACCTGATACTTTGAAAAAATTAATAAACATAAGCATCTGTTTTTCAGAATTTCCTTCAGAATAATCAACCAATATGTATTGTATACCTTTTCTCTGCTACACGGGGGGGCTCAGGACATCCCCTGAATTTTTGTACTTACTCCTCAAAGCAACCCCATTTTACTGATGAGGAAATGAGGCTTAGAGAAATGTGATCACTTTTTTAAGGTCTGCAGCTAGCAACTGTCTTTCTGATTGCTAAACATATGATCTTAACCACACAACTGTATTTATTCTTAGAGTAATGGCGAATCATTGCAGGATTTTAAGAAGATGGAAGTGATCACATTGTTTTTGAAGCAATCACACTGGCTGAGAATAGATTGGAGAGAAATAAGACTAGAATTGGACTAAGAAGTCAGGAAACTTGCAATTTTCTAGGTATTACCTGAATGTTGCCCAGGAGGTGGCAGCAGGGATGAAAAGAAGTAGATGGATTTAAGCAACCTTTGGAAGTAGGCTTCAGCAGGATTTAGTGAGGACAGGAAGGAGTCAAGGGTGATCTTTGAGTTTCTGATTTGAACAAACAGGTAGATGGAAACACTATTCACCAAGATAGAGGGAACACAGAAAGGGGATCTGTATGTGTGTGTGGACAAGGAGGTGGAGGAGGAGGTGGGAGGGGAGGAGAGGATGTTGAGTTTTGGACACGGAGTTTGAGGTATCTGATGTGAAATGTCCAAATGCAAACGTGCAATCAACAGTTTGCTCGTGGTCAGTAACTGTGGCTCATGCCTATAATCCCAGCACTTTGAGAGGCTGAGGTGGGCAGATCACTTGAGGTCAGGAGTTCGAGACCAGCCTGGCCCTGGGTGACAGAGTGAGACTCTATCTTAAAAAAAATATTTTTGGTCTGTTTTCCTGGAGCTCAAGGAAAGACCCCTAAGTTGGAGATCTAAATCTGAAGGTTATCAGAATATGGATGGAAAGTAGATGAGATCACCCTGGAAGCAGGTACAAAGTGAGAAGAGAAGAAGGGCCAGGACCCATCCCTAACAAAAGGAAATAAAACTAAAGTAAATGAAATCAACATATAAGAGCATATGGCAAAAGGAGAGTCTACCATGAAAATGATAAGGAACAAGCAGAGGGGTAGGAAAGACAGCAGGGACAGCATGGGATTCAGAAGGCCGGAAGGATAAAGTTTCAGAAGGGAGGAGTAGTCAGCTGAGTTGGAGCCTGTGATGTCACTGAGAGACACAGTGAGGCAGGGCCTGGGTTTAGCAGTAAGGAGACTGTTGGTGGCGCCAGGGCCCTGGAGCAGTGGATAAAAACTAGACTTAGTCTTCTTCTCAGTTACTAAATAGACACATGGTATCATGTAAATCTTTTTTTTTTTTTTCCCTCGTTCTGTCACCCAGGCTGGAGTGCAGTGACACAATCACGGTTCACTGCAACCTCTGCCTCCCAGGCTCAAGAGATCCTCCCACCTCTTTCAAGTAGCTGCAACTGCAGGCACATGCCACCATGCTTGGCTAATTTTAAAAATTTTTTGTAGAGCAGGGTGTCTTGCTGTGTTGCCCAGTCTGGTCTCGAACTCAGCTTAAGCCTGGAACTTCCACCTAGGCTTGCCGAATTGCTGGGATTACGGACATGAGCCACTGCACAAGGCCTGTGTTGTATAAATCTTTACTTAAGTCAGAGAAAAATAAATGTAATGCATTTTCCTCATGAATGACTATTTTGATGACTTTTATGATTCCTGATGATTTGTGTGGTTCCTAAAATGATTCAATCTTCATGCCTCAGTTGGCATTTTATTTTCATTTCTGGAAACCATTTGGTTCTAATTTTACAATCTTATTTTTTGTCTCAAACTCAATATTCTTGACAAAAGTCGTATAATTTTGAGATATTAAGAGTGATACTGTTTTTTTTTTTACAGGTGCTCTCTGATAAGAGACCCAAAGAAAGAGCGGGTAAGTCTCCCTGAGAAAATGTTTTCCTGTTTATGTATAAAAGTTGTTTGGAGAGCTTTGCCTCATCCCTATATATTTAAACATGCCATAAGTGTCATTGAATCATGGATGCAAAGCTGATGGATACAGTATGATGTTAAATGAGAATATGACCTGCATTTTGAAAATTGGAAAAGTTCGTTGGGTTTTCTCTAGTCCTCATGCAGCCATGCTGCCGAGTTTATCTCCATTTTGTAAGGTTGGTTTTACACAGAAAGAAATTGCTTTGCATAACCAGTCTTTATTATAAGTTAAGCAGGAATTAAATAAAAGATTGCACCTTTACTGATACATCTGCTTAGAAGGTAAGGGCTCTCGAAAATAAGGCATATATGAGGGTAGTGATTTATTTGTATAGTTTTTGTATTTGGAAGTGTTCTGTATAAATATGAATACTTGACAGCTTTATTTGTGTAATTTCTTATTTTAATGACTATGTAAACTAACAGCTAACCACTCTTGAATCGCCACATCTTACCAACTCTTTAGCAGCTGTTGTTGTACTTTTCGTTTGAACAGTCATTATAGATAGGACATTCCGAAATCTCCATATCAGTCCTCACTTCATACGGTCATTTACATACTTATACATAGAAAGGAACCCCTTCAAAGCCCTTTGTGTGATTCCACTGTGTGTATTCTTCATATCCTGTAGATAGTGTATTGCTGGACTTGAAAGCTAACACTTTTCTCTGAGTTTACATCTTTAAAGCCCGATTTTGAAGTCTCTTGTCAAATAATGCCTCTAAAAGCAATAGTGTGATGCTACCCTTATCTGCATTGTTGCCAGCATTATTTCCATTTTTATATACTCACTTTTCTATAATCTGTTGAGAACCAGTTTCAGTTCATTATTCAGACTCCCAAGATCTCAGCTTCATTTGTGCTTAGGATGAGCATTGGATCTCTGGGATATAGTCATCTGCTGTTCTTCCAACTCTTGGGGAGATTTGCAAGGAAGCCTTTACACTTGGCCTTCTGGCAAGAGTGACTGGCTAGAATGTTGTCAGGAAAATGTCTTTAGTGAGTGTGCCGGGCCTATCAGCTGTCCAACCAAACAACAAAGCAGAATTTGTTCTAGCCATTCTGAGAAATGCTTGTAGCATCAAATGTGTATAATTTTTGTCCATTACCACTTTTATATTTGGGACTTCACTATATATAACCCTGAACCACCTGGCAGCTAAGTGGGAAATAAGCACAGACCTCTTTTAAAATCATATGAATGTGTCCAAATAGTAAATTATGACATAAGTAGAATCTCTGTGCTTCGTCTCTCTTGTTGAAATTCCAACTTGAATTCAAGGAGTTGATACTGCATTTACATCAGCAAAGAATGTGCTTCACTCCAGAAATGACCAAAAAAGGGATTTACACTAATGAGCAGCTTTTAGACAAGCAAAGTATTTCCCCTGGAGATTTGATAACTAGAATGATAGGTCTATTTTCTTCATTTCATAAGCACATTCAACTTCTTATAGCAAAGGAATATTTTTTCACCATGTAAAAGCTACAATCAAGAAAGTAAGAAACAACCGTAGTTAACTTCTGGGTGGAAATGACAAGTACATTTCTAACAAGTTAAATCTCTGTGAGGAAGTTCAGCCATGGAGGCTCTGAAGTGGTATAATAGTCCTAGATTGGACGTGGAGCTTACCTGTGGGTCTTCAGGTACCGTGCATGAGAGTTCAGTCTACTACAGCCTGAATATGTAGCTGTTTAACCACTCTGTCGTTCAGTGTTTCATTTTGGCAGGGGAAAAAATCGAACAGGCAAGCAAGGCCAGAAAATCTAGAAGAGAGTCAAATCAATTTTCACATAAATATTTATGGAAAGCACTCTGGGAGAAGGAAATATTGGTGAAGGATATCTGAGAATAATTTTCTGAACACGTAAATCAAAGGAGAATTATAGAAGCCTAATTCCAATTTCCCTGCAGATACAAAACAGTCCATAAGTCTGCGTTTTTTCATTACAGTCCCGCCTTTTTTAACTTCATCTTTCAAATTAAATTATTAATAATTTAAACTTTTGATGCTCATTCCTTCCTGCTGTTTGTAAATCATAAAGTCAGCTGCCCACGTTCCTAATTTGACTTTCCATCATTGCTTCTTAATTGGAGTGTCCAAGAGCTTTGCTCCCTTTTAGCAGAAATAGAATATGGTAGTCAGACTGAAGCGGCCCCTCCATGTATAAAGATGGAAGGTGGAACGTGACGTAGCAGGAGGATGTCACCCAGACCCACTATTGACCCTTGCGAGGTGATTCCTGGTGATTCTTTCTTGTGTTTTAAAACTGCCTGATTCACATTTTCCTCTGGTCTCAGTCACTGATCAGGGTAAATGTGAAACCCAAAGTAAAAGAGATTCCAGCAGAAAAGCACGGGCACAAGAAGGTGGTTTAAAGGCCAGTCGTTATTGCTTTCACCACAGACCAAGAGAGAATGCCACTCTTTTCTAAGCAGTTTAAGCTGTCCACTAAAGATCTCAGCCTAGTGATGAAAGAAACATCTACTACAGCAACAGTGGAATATTTCCTCCCAGTTTATGTCTAGTATGCTGTGGCCTTTATTAGATAAAAATTCGTAATAGAAATGAATGTTATAATATAGTTTGATTAATGGAATGAAAAGTTAATTTATTTTTGAAGAGTAAATATATACATAAATATACACATACTATAAAATTAACCCAAGTAGTGGTGGTTGACTTAATTTGTTTTTTAATTCCTCTTCTCATTGTATGTGTTATCATTTTTTTAAATGTGTAAATAGGAGACTAAAGCCAAATTACAGTGTAGTTCATTGTCAAGAATATTTGAATCTCACAATGATGTACCATTCTTAGTGTGCAACATACTGTTCATTTAAAGATTGTAAAAAAAATTTCTTTGGTTTAGAAAACTATTTTAAAACCTAAGGAAAATAAAATCACATCTGAAGAAATCACATTTTTTTTTCTCTGAGTAATTTCACTAGGACAATAGGGACAATTCTTCTTAGAACAGTTTCAAAAGAGGCTTCATGGACATAGCTATTTATCCTTCCTCCAAGAGCTATAATTACTTCCCGCCTTCTCAGCTTCATTGTGTTATGGCGTTTTGTTAGGCACATTATCAAGAATATGAAGGATCTGTCAGGAACAGAATTTCGCAAGAGTTAGAAGTATAGAGTATGTAGGAAATCAAAAGTACTAGCCAAATCCAATTATTATGAAGAAAATCACGTAATATATGGAGTGTACCTATTCTTCTGTTTCACTAGAATTTAATTGTAGTGACAAATATCTGAGCCCAACAGATTTTTGGTACCCTTTATCAATTCCAAAATGAAATTATAACTTCAATTTAGTTAATTAAGTATCTGTTGAACATTACTAGTTCCTTGCACTGTGCAAGGCATTAGCAATACAAAGATAAAGTGAGATAAAATTATCCCTCCTTCAAGAAGCTTGACTAAATTAAATTCTCTCTCTAGATTTTTCCGGTGAAACCAGAGCCTTTCAAAAAGTAAATTTATAACTATTTTGTGAAATTTACAGTAATTTAGTAAGATTTTTAAATTATGATTTCCTATGGCTATACATACAGACAATTACCATTCTCTAGTAATACAACCACATGAGGCAAAAAGAAAGCATCAAAGTGTGCCAAGAAGAACCTTAGTTTTATTTGATTTTAATTAGTGGGAATCTCTGTCTTGATGCAGGTGCCACAGAAAGCTTAAGAGCTTTATAAATCTAGTTAAAATACAATCTTTCCCTCCATATTTGAGATGTATCAGCTTTTTCCCTTGAAAGTTATTCTGAGTACTTAGTTATAGCCCTTGCAAGCTGCCAACTTAAATACAGATAGGGATATCCACCATTCCTACCTCTCACAGTGGAATCCATGGACTTCTCCTGGGCAAAATGCCCCAAACATCTGCTGAAGAGCCTTGAGTAGCAGGGAAGTCAAGGAAGCTGCCCAACTAACAGATATGAAATTTATGTTTGGCCTTAAGATTTCACGTGACTTTTGCATTGATGTCCCCTAACTCAGCTTGGCTGTCTCCTTCTCTTAAAGCCTAAATGCCACTTGTTTTAAAAATCCTTCTCTGCTCACTCTAGCTAAAGAGGTTGACTCTTTCCCCAACTAGTTTCTGTGGCTGCAATCTCCGTTTCTTCAGAGCACTTGTCAGAACTTATAGTTTCCTTCCTTCCCTCCCTCCCTCCCTCCCTCCCTCCCTCCCTCCCTCCCTTCCTTCCTTCCTTCCCTCCCTCCCTCCCTCCCTCTCTCCCTCCCTCCCTCCCTCCCTCTTTCCTTGCTTTCTTCCCTTCCTTCCTTTCTTCCTTTCCAATAGGCTAGAAGGTCCCTGTCTTGTTCACTATTTTATCCCTTGCTTCCAATAGACTGCTGCCATACAACAGGTGCTCAGAAACATTTGCTGACTAAATGAACCCCTAAACAATAGATTTTATATAATAAAGTTAAGTGCCACCAAGAAAAGTATATGCAGCAGGAAGATCTCATGTTTATCTGGTGGCTTTGCGGCCCTCTTTGCACATTGCCGAATACCCCAGTTTGAAGAGAGTAAGTCCAAGATGTTAGAGGAATACAGATCCATATTGACTGAGAGCTTTCATGAACCAAGAAAGCATTATGAGACATTGATATTCTTTATGTATATTCATTAAATCAGTCCTCAAAACAACCCTATATCATTGGAAGTATTGTTCTCACTTTATGTGTATAAAACAGTAAGGGTCAAAATTAAATTGCTCAATGATTGTCTTCAGTTGGAACTTAAATCTGGTTCTGTTTGATTTCTTTTTCTTTTTCTTTTTCTTTTTTTTCCTTTTTTTTTTTTTTTTTTTTTTGAGACGGAGTCTTGCTCTATCATCCAGGCTGGAGTGCAGTGCCATTATCTAGGTTCACTGCAACCTCCGCCTCCCGGGTTCAAGCAATTCTCCTGCCTCAGCCTCCCAAGTAGCTGGGATTACAGGTGCACACCACCATGCCTGGATAATTTTTGAATTTTTAGTAGAGATGGGGTTTCGCCATGTTGACCAGGCTGGTCTTGAACTCCTGACCTCAAGTGAACTCCTGGCCTCCTAAAGTGTTGGGATTGCAGGCGTGAACCACTGTGCCTGGCCTCTTATTTGATTTGACTGTGTACCTTTCACTAAACAAATACTCTCCAAAGAATATCATGGAGGGCTGACTATTGACTAAGTTGCTGCTGCTTGTCCATCCACCAACTTCTACTACTGTGTGTACTGGATTCGTAAATTTATTGAGTCGGCACTCTGATTCATTACAAGGAATGCATGGAAGAAAAACAGTGCCTTCTCTGAAGGAACTCATCACAAATGGGGGAAGAGAATAAGGAAATACACAGAGGGGGCAAACACACAGCCATTTTCTATGATATTTCTCCTGATACTCAGAGGGTCAACATGACAGGGATACAGGCCATGTTTTTAAAATCAAGGAAACATTATTTTTATGATTATAGTTAATGAACCCTCCTTTGAATGTTCCTTGTAAATACTCAGTGTTTACAAGAGAATAACCTCTGAAAAACAAAACTAAAGAACGCAAGAGACTGTGATCTCTGTTTTAGCAGAGACATAATATGGTAATCATACTGAAGCAGCCCGTCCATATACGCAGATAAAAAGGGAACGTTACGTAACAGGAGGATGTGGCCCTGGCCCACTGTTGACTCTTGCGAGGTGATTCGCTGGTGATTCTTGTGTTTTAAAACTGCCTGATTCACATTTTTGTCTGGAACCCTATGTAATGAGATTGTTGCTGCTGTTGCTTCTAGAGAGTGTTTGAAAGAAGCTAGACATGAACAAATTCTAACTAAAGACAAAGCAGTTCCTGGTTTCTCCCTTTTGAGGTCTTCCGGGGGATAGAAGCAGTTCTTCTAGAGGATGGGAGACCTTGAAAAAATGAGATTATGACCAGAAAGCAGAAAAGCTGAAAGTAATTACAATACTTAGTAGGAACTTTGTTGGCAACAGAGAAAGAATATTATCTTGTTAAAAGAATCCTTCCTTAGTATCATCAATAATTTCTTCAATCAGAAGCACGGAAGTATCAATTTATTTTGTTGTTCAAAGCCATTTGTTGTAAATACTAGACTTTTGCTGAAAAATATCCTTTTAATCTTCTCATTTGTTCCATGATTTGAAAGGAAAACAATAAAAATTGTCTATTCAATAGCATGGTTTTATCTTACTGTTTGAGGTTTAAAAAAATGGGTCTCTCTACTTTTATTTATGGCATATTGCTTTGTTAAGTAATATAAATGTAATGGTGAAAATAAAGCATTATTTCATTTTTTAGATTCTATAGTATGCCCACATCTTCTAAATCGTTTTGAGATTAGTTAATGTTTATTTTTATTGTTCTTGAAACAGCAATCTCTGTAAAAAGTGCATTAAAGAAAATACAAACATTAAAAAGCAGCCATAATTTTTGCTTCTGAAAATGCTTTTTATAAGTATGTTATGTGCAAACATATAATCTTGAAAGCACTATTCATACCCCATTATCTTCATTGTGATTTTCATATAAATAAATATAGTATCATAGAAAATTTTAAATCACCTATCATACTGACTGCAGTATTGCTACAGATAACTTTGAAATACATTAATCTCTGGCAACTAATTCAGTCTTTGGAAATACTGGTAGATTTAAATGACTTCTTACAGGCTTAGGTTGTTTTGTGAAGCTGCCCCTTCCCCCAGGCAACCGTGCAATTGTCCTGTTGAGGATGTGGACCCTTTTGTGAGGCACTGGTCTAACCTAAAGAGCTGAGCAGATGTTAAAAAAAATCACTCCACATAACTTTTTCTAGAAATTAATTATTGAATACTGTTCTATTAAATCCTATTAATTTGTATTTCTAACTTTTTCCAACATCTTTTCTCTAAGAAGAAAAGAAAGATTCCAAAATTATATTAGAATATAGACACCATCAGCAAAAGCTCGTGAGTGACTGTGGGTCCTCTTTTCTCCTCTCTCTCCCAGCATCAGAACCTTCTAACCAGAGCCATCCGTACTGCAAACAAGTCACTACCTCTCCTCCTTTACTTACCAATACCTTAACCACCCCTATTTTTCCTTGAGCATATCCTGCTCTTTTATACCTTAGAGACTTGAAGACAAGGTGTTCCTTGACTTCTCTACCTGGTTTACTGTGATTCAGGTTCACGGGGCCAGATCAGATGTCAAGTCCTCTGCTGAACTTTCCCTTGATCCCTAAGCAGAGTGCCAGTCACAGGATACTATGTAACAGTTCCGTCACTGCCCCTGTAACATTCTGTAATTTCTATTGTAAGCCCCATGGGGGAAGGTACAACAGCTTATGTTCTCAGTATCCCTGACCCACCACCTGTTAGACCTTTGATATATTTTTTGAATGAATGAAATAATTATTTATATTTATGACAACCCTGTGAGGTAAGCAATATAACTATTATCTAGATTTTACAGAAACTGAGGTTAATAGATTTTAAATGGTGTGTCAAATTTTGCACAACTATTAACTGATAGCCAAAAACTAAGACCAAAACTTTAATAAAATACATTTTCTAGCACTCTAGTATTGGATATTGATATTGATTAAATATTTCCCATGATTTAATTTTAAGCATAGTTATTTTCAAAGACATATATTCCACAACAATGCCATCTAATAGAAATATAATGTGAGCTACGAATGTGAGCCAAATATGTAATTTAAAATTATCCATGTTTCATTAATAAAGGTGAAAATAATTTTAATAACATTTCATGTAGCCCAGTATCTCTAAACTATCATTTTAACATGTAATTGAAATAAAAATTATTGAGATTTTATATTCTTTTTTATAATAATTATTAAAAATCTGGCGTGTATTTTACACTTACAGCACATCTTAATTCAGACTAGCCACATTTTTTATTAAACAATGTTTTATCGATGCATGATAGATAATACACAGTTCCATGTTATATACATGTGATAATTTAATGCATTAATATAATTTGTAAAGAACAAATAGAATAATTGGACTATCCATTACCTTAATTATTTGTCTTGTCTCTATGCTAGAAATATCCAAATTATTCTCTTCTAGCTATTTTGAAATATAGAATAGTTTATTATAAACTATAGCCACCCTACTAATCTAGAATAGTAGGTCTTATTTATTTCTTCTATCTAACTCTGTATTTGTACCCATTAATCAACTTCTTTTTTTTCTTTTCTTTTCTTTTCTTTTTTTTTTTTATGTAGTCTCGCTCTGTCGCCAGGCTGGAGTGCAGTGGCGTGATCTCAGCTCATTGCAACCTCCGCCTCCCGGGTTCAAGCGATTCTCCTGCCTCAGCCTCCCAAGGAGCTGGGACTACAGGCACATGCCACCACACCCGGTTAATTTTTGTATTTTTAGTAAAGACGGGGTTTCGACATGTTGGCCAGGATGGTCTCGATCTCTTGACCTCGTGATCCGCCCACCTCAGCCTCCCAAAGTACTGGGATTACAGGCGTGAGCCACCGCGCCCGGCTAATCAACTTCTTTTCATCTCCACCTCCCTTCTATCCTTCGTGGCCTCTGATAATCACCAGTCTATTCTCTGTCTTCATGAAATCCACTTTTTTAGCTCCCACATGAATGAGAACATTCAATATTTGTCTTTCTGTGCTTGGCTTATTTCACTTAAACTAATAGTTTCATTAATAAAATTTAAACTAATAGTTTAAGTGACCTCCAGTTCCACCTACGTTACTGCAAATGACAAGATTTTTTTTTGTGACTGAATTATATTCCATTGTGTATATATGCCACATTTCTTTATCCATTTATCCATTGAAGGGCATTTAGGTTGATTCCATATTTTGGCTATGTGAATAGTGCTGTAATAAACATGGGAGTGCAGATATCTTGTCAACATATTGATTTCCATTCTTTTGGATATATATCCAGTGGTGGAATTGATGGATCATATGGTAGCTCTATTTTTAGGTTTTTGAGGAACCTCCATGCTGTTCCCCATAGTGTACTAACTTACATTTCCAACCTTATACACAAATTCTACTTTCTCCACATCCTTGCCAGCATCTGTTATTGTTGCCTGTCCTTTAAAAATGTATTTTAATTTTTCAGGGTACATAGCATGTGTATATATTTATGAGGTACATGAGATATTTTGATACAGGCATGCAATGTGAAATAAGCACATCATGGAGAATGGGGTGTCCATCCCCTCAAGAATTTATCCTTTGAGTTACAAACAATCAAATTACTTTTCATTTTAAAATGTACAATTAAGTTATTATTGACTACAAATATACAGTTAAGTTATTATGGCACACCCTGTGGCACTATCAAATAGTAGGGCTCATTCATTCTTCCTATTTTTTTGTATCCATTTATCATCCTCATTTCCTCCCATGCCAGCACCCCGCTACGCTTGCCAGCCTCTGGTAACCATCCTTCTACTGCTTGTGTCCACGAGTTCAATTGTTTTGAGTTTTAGATCCCACAAATAAGTGAGAACATGGAACGTTTGTCTTTCTGTACCTGGCTTATTTCACTTAACATAATGATCTCCCGTTCCATCCATGTTGCTGCAAATGGCAGGATCTCATTATTTTTTGTGGCTGAATAGTTCTCCATTGTGTGTATGTACCACATTTTCTTTCTTTTTTTTTTTTTTTCCGAGACAGAGTCTTGCTGTGTCACCCAGGCTGGAGTGCAGTGGCACGATCTTGGCTCACTGCCACCATGGCCGGCTAATTTTTTTGTATTTTTAGTAGAGACAGGGTTTCACCGTGTTAGCCAGGATGGTCTTGATCTCCTGACCTCGTGATCCGCCGGCCTCGGCCTCCCAAAGTGCTGGGATTATAGGCATGAGCCACCGCGCCCAGCCCTGTGCCACATTTTCTTTATCCATCCATCTGTGGATGGACACTTAGGTTGCTTCCAAAGTTTAGCTATTGTAAACAGTGCTGCGACAAACACAGGAGTGTATGTATCTCTTTGATACACTGATTTCCTTTCTTTTGGGTTTATTTCCAGCAGTGGGATTGCTGGATCACATGGTAGCTCAATTTTTAGTTTTTTGAGAAACTTCCAAACTGTTTTCCATAGCTGTTGTACTAGTTTACATTCCCATCAACAGCGCACAAGGGTTCTCTTTTCTCCACATTCACGCCAGCATTTGTTATTGCCTGTCTTTTGGATATAAGCCATTTTAACTTGGGTGAGATGATATCTCTTTGTAGTTTTGATTTGCATTTCTCTGATGAGCAATGAGGTTGAGCACCTTTTCATATGCCTGCTTGCAGTTTGCATGTCTCCTTTTGCGAAATGTCTGTTCAAATCTTTTGCCCATTTTTTGATCAGATTATTCAATTTTTTCCTATAGAGTTGTTTGGGCTCCTAATAAGCTTTTAATAATTATCTATTCTGGTTATTAATTCCTCATCAGAGGGATAGTTTGCAAATATTTTCTCCCATTCTGTAGGTTGTCTCTTCACTTTGTTAATTGTATCCTTTGCTGTGCAGAAGCTTTTTAACTGCTGTGTTGCCTGTTTTTTTGATAAAAGACGTTGTAATTGGGATGAGATGATCTCTTCTTGTGTTTTTTATTTTCACCTCTCTAATGGTTAGCGATGTTAAGCACTTTTTCATATGTCTGTCAGCCATTTGTATGTCTTCTTTTGAGAAATATCTGTTCACGTCTTTTGTCCATTTTTTAATCGGGGTTTTCATCATTGTTGAGTTTTTCGAGTTCCTTTTATATTTTCAATATTAACATCTTATCAGATGCATAGTTTGCCAATGTATCCTCTAGTTCTGTGTGTTGTCTTTTTGCTCTGCGGTTTCCTTTACCGTGCACAAACTTTTTAGTTTGGTGTAATCTAATTTCTATATTTGTTTTGTTGCCAACACTTTTGAGGTTTTATCAAAAAAATCCTTGCATAGACCAATGACATGAAGATTTTCACTATGTTTTCATTTAGCAGTTTTGTTGTTTGGGGGTCTTACATGTAAGTCTTTAATCCATATTAAGTCATTTTGTGTATATAATCATAGGTAACAGTCTAGTTTTATTCTTCTGCATGTGTATATCCAGTTTTCCCAGAACCATTCATTGAAGAGGCTCTCTTTCCCCATTGTATGTTCCTAGTGCCTTTGTCAAAGCAGAGATGGCTATAAATGTATGGATTTATGTCTGAGTTCTCTATTCTGTTCCATTGGTCTATGTGTCTATTTTTATGTTACAGACTAGCCACATTTCTAATGCTCAATACCTATGTGTAACTACTGGCTACCATTTTGAAACAGCACAAGTTGTTGTTTGATTTGACCCTTGTGAAAAACCGTATTGGGTGAATTAATTTCAAGTGCAAAACAAGGGAATATCTTTGTGGCATGGCTTATGAAAACTGGCGTGCCACCAGTGTGGGTTATGTTATCTTTCCCTCCTTAAATCCTCTTGACTTAAAATATTTGCAGGGATTATTGGTTTCCTTAATGGATTTATTGAAAGCACTCCTACCATCCTCTGTAATCCAAAATAGTATTTTTATGTTTTTTATTTGTTAATACAAAACTGATTAACATTCTATTTGGAGGCAGAAAATATGGGCATTTGGGATAGAGAGGCCTGAGTTTGACTCTAGGTCCCTGTCACTCAATTAGCCTTGTGATTAGGAGCAAGGCACCTGTCTGTGTAAGTCTCATTTTCCTCATCTATTAATATGGATAACAACATACCGATTGGGCATAATAATTATTAGTGTTAAATGAGATAATAATAAATGGAAACTTTTAATTTTGATGCCTGCACATGATCAATACATAATAGCTATTACTTGCATTGTTATTATTGATAACAATTAGTTCTATACACAGCTCTCATAACCACCTCTACCTAAAAGTTATATTTACTGAGTACCCAAATCATGCATGATAAAGCATTTTAATGGTGAATACAAGTTCATAAACTGAGAATAGAAGGAGAAGCCAAGGTGTTCTAACTTTATCTAAAATGTCAAAACTCACTCATTATATGTAATCGTGAGTAAGACACATTCCATTGTCTCAGATAGAAAATATGAAGAATGTTTTGTCTTAATAATAGGAGTACTGTGACGCCTTAATACAGCACATATTTCATAAAGAGTTTTAAAACAAATAAGTACACTCAATTTAGTCTTCTGAAAGGAAATTGACAGATAGCAAATACAAATATTTTCAAAAACCAATATAATGCCTCAAGTGTAATAAATAAAAGAAAAAAATTTATAATTAAATGATAATGTATTTAGTCTATAATGCTCAGCTTGACCACATTAGAAGATATAATGAAATAGCCCAGTACTTATAATGAATAGTTTTGGATTAAAAAAAAGTAAGAATATGAGAAGTGATTTGGCAGAAGAGTTATAGGTAAGTGAAAGAGTGGAGATAAGGGTGGAATTAGAATGAAACCAGGGTTGAGATGAGTAATAACAGGCAGACTTGTAAGTGTGTGATAGAAGGCAGAAGAACATAACCTTAATTAAAGTCAAGATTAGATGCTAAGACAAGTTGTCACTGTCAACGTGGAGAAAATGAGAAAGTCTGATATTCTTGCAAATGAGCAGGGCTTTATTTATGTATGATATCAATAATTAATTTCATGTTATAAAATAGGACAGGGTAGAAACAAAGCATCACCAAAAATATATATGCATTCTTGAAATTCCACATGTCAGTGCATACGGTTAGTCTCATGTGTAAAGACATTAGAGATCATTTTCTTCCACAGGCCACAGAAAAATAAGGATGGATTAGGAAAAGGAAGCTTTACTACAAGAAGCTGTAGAGAAATTGTACAATTTATGGAAGTAGTATTGAAGAGCCTAGATAACCCAAAAATAAATAAATGGTTTAAACATAGACTATCAAAGTCAACATTCTAAAATAATAGCTAAATGAGAATATATATATATATATATATATATTTGGACACAATAAAAACAACAATTACAGTAATTACAAATGCAGGTTACTTCTGATGTCTTAAACTGGTGGTCCCAATACCATGAATGACATCATCCTTGGTGACACATCCTGTGATGGTGAACAGCTCTTCACAAAGTTATGAGCAAACTTCACAGTTTTTCCATTTCCATGGTACTGTCATTGCTGGAAAATTGAGTATGTATTAAAACCATGTAAAAGCTGCTTTCTGTCTGTATGTAAAATAGAATAAGGGTCTAGTCTCAGAGAAGCTCAGATAATAACTAATGTGGCAGTAGATCTGGCAATCATGTAGAACGCAGGTCAAGTCTTCACTATCCAGTCCTGGTTTTCAGGATTGTCAGAATATGACAACTGGCCACTAAGTTCTAGTGGAAGATCCCAATCATTACAATAAACAAAAATGTACCTCCTCATTTTTTCCCAAATGCACGCATTCTAGAAGGCATAGCATCTCCCTTGAAAATCATTGGCTTAGAGAGAAAGAGCACCCTGGCCCTTCGGGGCACCAATGTAGCAGCATGACTTAAGATTGCGGTCCCTCCTGGGATGGGGCTGAGCACACATTTGCTACCTGTTCCTTCAACTATGTGGTGCCTACCTCGGCATGCCAGGTCTGACAGTTCCTAGGCACTTCAAATGCTTGCTGGCCACTACATTTGTTGGTGGCTTTAAAAGAAACTCTTTCCAAATAGGAGGCAGAGGCAAAGCATTCATGATGCCTCCTCAACTTGTGAAAGAAGGCACCATGAAATAAATGCATATACACCATTTGAATGGTTTCCCTTTTCACTAAGTTCTTGCGTAGAGTGAGACTACAATTTTTGTTCATCCTCTCAGAGTTTCAATTAGATTTAAAGTCTTCTAGTATCTATTCTTAGCACCAACATTCACATCAAAATCAGTCCGTCATTCAGTAACAATCAGCAGCTCAAATTAACAAACTTTCAGGCACAGAAAGAGTTTTAATTCACTTTTTAAAGTCATCTGTTAATTGTGGAAGCAAACCACTTTCTCTGCTGGAAGATTTACCAAAGGCCAGCTTGTCAGACTATGTCTATTTTGAGTAACATTACAAGTTTTCTTAAAGGTAGAGTTGAGCTGCCTAATAAGGTACAAGATGAATTGGACTTCTACATGTAAAAATACATGCCTACCCCTAGTGCTATGTCCTTTTTTTGATGAGCAATTCCATGGCTCCTCATTACCCACAGGATGAAATCCAGAAAATTTGTCTGGCCATTAAAGATTCTAAAAAATCTAATTGCCACTAACAGCCCCCGGATGCTGCCAGAGAAACCTTGCTTCCTCCACCAGCTGCCTGAGCTTCCCTTCTCACAGGTGTTGCTTAGGCCAGACACAGGAGACCCCAGGCTTGCAATTGAACCCCTACTTGGTCACTTTAAATGATCTCACTTTCAGGATTCGTTTCTTCATAACTACAAAGCAGGGGGCAATAATGTTCGCAGAATGCTTAGCACAGATCCTGGTGCGCAATAGTTGTTTTAAAAGTACTAGTTCGTTTCTCCTGCCTTTTAAGGTCTTCATCTCACAATCCTGAAAAGCACTGTCTCTGAGACCAGCCCAAATTCCACTTCTGTAAAAATTTCCCTGAAGATTTCAGCTGGAAGCAATCATTCATTTATTAGATGGAGATACTGGTGAGAGAAGTTAAGTAACTCAGAATTTCATAAGGGGTAATGAAAGAGCACAATTTCAACTTAGGTAGTCTGGCTCTGAGTCTAGGGTTTTTGTTTTTTGTTTTATTGTTTTTTTGGTATAACAGATTTTTTTTTTTGTTAACAATTTTTATTTATTTATTTTTATTATTATTATTATACTTTAAGTTATAGGGTACATATGCACAACATGCAGGTTTGTTACATAGGTATACATGTGCCATGCTGGTTTGCTATACCCATCAACTCCTCATTTACATTAGGCATTTCTCCTAATGGATACTCCCTCAGGCCCCCACACCTCTGACAGGCCCCAGTGCCAGTGTGTGATGTTCCCCGCCCTGTGTCCAAGTGTTCTCATTGTTCAGTTCCCACCTATGAGTGAGAACATGCGGTGTTTGATTTTCTGTCCTTCTGATAGTTTGCTGAGAATGATGGTCTCCAGCTGCATCCACGTCCCTACAAAGGACATGAACTCATCCTTTTATATGGCTGCGTAGTATTCCATGGTATATATGTGCCACATTTTCTTAATCCAGTCTATCATTGATGGACATCTGGGTTGGTTCCAAGTCTTTGCTATTATGAATAGTGCCACAATAAACATACGTGTGCATGTGTCTTTATAGCAGCATGATTTAGAATCCTTTGGGTATATACCCAGTAATGGGATCACTGAGTCAAATGGTATTTCTAGTTCTAGATCCTTGAGAAATCGCCACACTGTCTTCCACGATGGTGGATAAGCTTTTTGATGTGCTGCTGAATTCGGTTTGCCAGCATTTTACTGAGTATTTTTGCATCGATGTTCATCAGGGATATTGGTCTAAAATTCTTTTTTTGTTGTGTCTCTGCCAGGCTTTGGTATCAGGATGATGCTGGCCTCATAAAGTGAGTTAGGGAGGATTCCCTCTTTTTCTATTGATTGAAATAGTTTCAGAAGGAATGGTACCAGCTCCTCTTTGTACCTTTGGTAGAATTCGGCTGTGAATCCATCTAGTCCTGGACTTTTTTTGGCTGGTAAGCTATTAATTATTGCCTCAATTTCAGAACCTGTTATTGGTCTATTCAGGGATTCAACTTTTTCCTGGTTTGTCTTGGTAGGGTGTATGTGTCCAGGAATTTATCCATTTCTTCTAGATTTTCTAGTTTATTTGCGTAGAGGTGTTTATAGTATTCTCTGATGGTAGTTTGTAGTTCTGTGGGATCAGTGGTGATATCCCCTTTATC
This sequence comes from Rhinopithecus roxellana, assembly GCF_007565055.1. Lineage (NCBI taxonomy): Eukaryota > Metazoa > Chordata > Mammalia > Primates > Cercopithecidae > Rhinopithecus > Rhinopithecus roxellana. Next base: position 59,078,594 of record NC_044566.1, read on the forward strand.
ATTTTTTATTGCATCTATTTGATTCTTCTCTCTTTTCTTCTTTATTGGTCTTGCTAGCAGTCTATCCATTTTGTTGATCTTTTCAAAAAACCAGCCCCTGGATTCATTGATTTTTTGAAAGGTTTTTTGTGTCTCTATTTCCTTCAGTTCTGCTCTGATCTTAGTTATTTCTTGCTGTCTTCTAGCTTTTGAATGTGTTTGCTCTTGCTTCTCTAGTTCTTTTAATTGTGGTGTTAGGGTGTCAATTTTGGATCTTTCCTGCTTTCTCTTGTGGGCATTTAGTGCTATAAATTTCCCTCTACACACTGCTTTAAATGTGTCCCAGAGATTCTGGTATGTTGTGTCTTTGTTCTCATTGGTCTCAAAGAACATCTTTATTTCTGCCTTCATTTCGTTATGTACTCAGTCATTCAGGAGCAGGTTGTTCAGTTTACATGTAGTTGTGTGGTTTTCAGTGAGTTTCTTAATCCTGACTTCTAATTTGATTGCACTGTGGTCTGAGAGACAGTTTGCTGTGATTTCTGTTCTTTTACATTTGCTGAGGAGGGCTTTACTTCCAATTATGTGGTCAATTTTAGAATAAGTGCAATGTGGTGCTGCGAAGAATGTATATTCTGTTGATTTGGGGTGGAGAGTTCTGTCGATGTCTATTAGGTCCATTTGGTGCAGAGCTGAGTTCAAGTCCTGGATATCTTTGTTAACCTTCTGTCTCGTTGATCTGTCTAATGTTGACATTGGGGTGTTAAAGTCTCCCGTTGTTATTGTGTGGGAGTCTAAGTCTCTTTGTAGGTCTCTAAGGACTTGCTTTATAAACCTGGGTGCTCCTGTATTGGGTGCATATATATTTAGGATAGTTAGCTCTTCTTGAATTGATCCCTTTACCATTATGTAATGGCCATCTTTGTCTCTTTTGATCTTTGTTGGTTTAAAGTCTGCTTTATCAGAGGCTAGGATTGTAACCTCTGCTTTTTTTTGCTTTCCATTTGTTAGATCTTCCTCCATCCCTTTATTTTAAGCCTATGTGTGTCTCTGCACATGAGATGAGTCTCCTGAATACAGCACACTGATGGGTCTTGACTCTATCCAATTTGCCAGTCTGTGTCTTTTAATTGGGGCATTTAACACATTTACATTTAAGGTTAATATTGTTATGTGTGAATTTGATCCTGTCATTATGATGTTAGCCAGTTATTTTGCCTGTTAATTGATGCAGTTTCTTCATAGCAGCAATGGTCTTTACCATTTGGCATGTTTTTGCTGTGGCTGGTACTCTTTGTTCCTTTCCAAATTTAGTGCTTCCTTCAGGAGCTCTTGTAAGGCAGGCCTGGTGGTGACAGAATCTCTCAGCATTTGCTTGTCTGTAAAAGATTTTATTTCTCCTTCACTTATACAGCTTAGTTTGGCTGGATATGAAATTCTGGGTTGAAAATTCTTTTCTTTAAGAATGTTGAATATTGGTCCCCAATTTCTTCTGGCTTGTAGGGTTTCTGCTGCGAGATCCGCTGTTAGTCTGATGGGCTTCCCTTTGTGCGTAACCCGACCTTTTTCTCTGGCTGCTCTTAACACTTTTTCCTTCATTTCAAACTTGGTGAATCTGACAATTATGTGTCTTGGGGTTGTTCTTCTCGAGGAGTATCTTTGCGGTGTTCTCTGTATTTCCTGAATTTGAACGTTGGCCTGCCTTGCTAGGTTGGGGAAGTTCTCCTGGATAATATCCTGAAGAGTGTTTTCCAACTTGAATCCATTCTCCCCATCACTTTCAGGTACACCAATCAGATGCAGATTTGGTCTTTTCACATAGTCCCATATTTCTTGGAGGCTTTATTCATTTCTTTTAACTCTTTTTTCTCTGAACTTGTCTTCTTGCTTTATTTCATTAATTTGATCTTCAATCACTGATATCCTTTCTTCCACTGGATCAAATTGGCTATTGAAGCTTGTGCATGCATCACGAAGTTCTTGTGCCATGGTTTTCAGCTCCGTCAGATCACTTGAGGTCTTCTCTACACTATTTGTTCTAATTACCCATTTGTCTAACCTTTTTTCAAGGTTTTTAGCTCCCTTGCGATGGGTTAGAACATTTTTCTTTAGCTCGGAGAAGTTTGTTATTACCAACTTTCTGAAACCTACTTCTGTCAACTCGTCAAAGTCATTCTCCATCCAGCTTTGTTCCATTGCTGGCGAGGAGTTGCAATCCTTTGAAGGAGAAGAGGCGCTCTGGTTTTTAGAATTTTTAACTTTTCTGCTCTGGTTTCTCCCCATCTTTGTGGTTTTATCTTCCTTTGGTCTTTGGTGTTGGTGATCTACAGATGAGATTTTGGTGTGGATGTCCTTTTGGTTGATGTTGATGCTATTCCTTTCTGTTTATTAGTTTTCCTTCTAACAATCAAGTCCCTCAGCAGCAGGTATGTTGGAGTTTGCTAGAGGTTCACTCCAGACCCTGTTTGCCTGGGTATCATCAGTGGAGGCTGCAGAACAGCAAATGTTGCAGAGCAGCAAATATTGCTGCCTAATCCTTCCCCTGGAAGCTTCATCCCAGAGGGGCACCCGCCTGTATGAAGTGTCTGTCGGCCCCTACTGGGAGGTGTCTCCCAGTTCGAGCTTCCCAGCTGCTTTGTTTACCTACTCAAACCTCAGCAATGGCAGATACCCCTCCCCACCCCCAGCTGCAGCCTCACAGGTCAATCTCAGACTGCTGCACTAGCAGTGAGCAAGGCTCCGTGGGCGTAGGACCAGCTGAGCCAGGCACAGGAGAGAATATCCTGATCTGCTGATTGCTAAGACCATGGGAAAAGCACAGTATTTGGGCAGATGTGTCCCAGTTTTCCAGGTACAGTCTGTCACAGCTTCCATTGGCTAGGAAAGGGAAATCATCCAACCCCTTGCACTTCCCAGGTGAGGTGACGCCCTGCCCTGCTTCGGCTCGCCCTCCATGGGCTGCACCCACTGTCCAACCAGTCCCAATGAGATGAACCAAGTACCTCAGTTGGAGATGCAGAAATCACCCGTCTTCTGCGTAGAATATGCTAGGAACTGCAGACTGGAAGTGTTCCTATTCAGCCATCTTGGACGAAGATCTGTAACAGGGTTTTTTTAAACAGCCTTATTGAGATATAGTTTATAATTCACCCATTTAAAATGTAGAAATCAATAATTTTTAGTATATTCACAGAGTTTTGCTGCTATCGCCATAATCAATATTAGAACATTTTCAGCAGGACGAAAAGGAAATCCCTCACCCATTAGCATTCAATCCCCATTTCCCCCTCAATCTTACCACCTAGTACCTGAAAACCACTAATATACTTGGTATCTCTACACATTTGCCTATTCTGGACATTTTATATAAACAGGATCTTACAGTATGTGGTCTTTTCAACTGGCTACTCTCTCAGCATAACATTTTCAAGGCCCATTCATGTTGCAGCATGAATCCATACTTTATTTCTTTTTATTCTGGAATAACATTGCATTATACGGACATACTACACTGAGATTATCTGTTCATCAGTTTGTGGACATTTGGGCTGTTCCCACTTTTTGACTACTGTGAATAATGCCACTATGAACATTCATCCACTGGTTTTTGTGTGGATATGTTTCTATTTCTCGTGGGTATATACTTGGAATGCTGGGCCCTATGGTAATTTTGTGTTTAACCTTTTGAAGGGAAAGCCAAACTATTTCCAAAGGGGCTGCACCAGTTTAAATTCCCACCAGCAATGTATATGGGTTCCAATTTCTTGACATCCTCACCAACACTTATTATTATTTGTCTTTTTTATTATAGCCATCCCAGTGGATATGAAATTATTATTTCATTGTGGCTTTGACTGGCATTTTTCTAATGACTAATGATGTCAAGCATCTTTTTGTGTGCCTGTTGGTCACTTGTGTATCTTCCTTGAAGAAATATCTGTTCAATTCCTCGTTTATGGTCACTTTTAAAAGCCCGTTTTAAAATTGGGTTGTCTTTTTAAAATGTTGAAGTATAGCAATTCTTTATACAGTCTTGTATACAATTCCCTATCAGATATACTATGATTTGCAAATATTTTCTTCCATTCTTAGTGTTGTCTTTTAACTTTCTTGATGATTTCCTTTGGATTACAAATTTTTTAAATGCTCATAAATTCCAATTTATCTATTTTTTTCTCTTGGTGCTTATATTTTTTAGATCATGTCTGAGAAGGCTTTGCCTAACTAACCCCAAGATCATAGAGATTTATTCCTATGTTTTCTTCTAAGAGTCTTGTAGTTTTAGCATTTACATTTAGGTCTGCTGTCCACTTGGAATTAATTTTTGTGTACAGTCTAGAGAAGGAATCTGAGTAATCTTTTGCATGTGAAGATCTAGTTCCAGCATTACTTGAAAATACCATTTTTCCCCTGTTGAAATGACACTCTTATTGAAAAAGAACCTGTGTTTTTTATTTAAAAAGAGCCTGTGTTCTTGTCATTTCCACTCCCTGTCCCTCAGAAACTACAGACTACATCCTCACCAACTACATTTTCTTCCTCAATCACATTACGCTCTTCTATACTTCCTTGTTCTTCTGTACACTTCCAGTCTATCTGGAATACAGTTCCTTATCTCATTTGCCTGCCAAACTCCTACTCAATCTTACCACCCTTACAATTAGCTCAGAAGGAATCTACTTTGTCTAGTCTTTGTGGCTTTACCACCAGCACATTATATAGCTTTTGAAAATGTTTTACTTACTTTTCTTACTAGATTGATATCCAGTGATTGATAATTCCTCTGCTTTTCCTTTTCTTTTTAATTTTCCCATTTTCTTTCTTCAAACACCTGGCATAGTATCTAGCACTTAGTACACACTATGGGTATAAATCTGTTGAACTGAATTAATGAAAATGGCCTTGGCCAGGAGTTTCAGGGCCTATAAGAAATTCAGAAAGATCTTTAAAAAATCAAGCATTCAATAAATATGAAAGGTAATACAAATGAAAACTGCAACCCACAGCAAAAACATGATAATTTTCTTATTCTTCTGATAAATTTCCTGGAGATTTATCATTGCTATAGCACTGTTAAGAGCAGAGAAAGCTAGTGAAAATTTTACAGGCTGATAAAATGTTATGTGAGCTAATGCACTTTTCTAATCTATCTTACAGATTGCGTTAGTAAGAATATTTTTAAATCAATTTTCTTAATGACTATCTCTCGCTTAGTTTTTATAGCTTATTTAAAGAAGATTAAGGATGTTTTAGTTGCAAATCCAGAGGCACTTTGAATGTAGAAGCTTTTGGCCTTTATTTTTAAAACTGATTTATAAAGGTGTTTATGAAACCAACATTATACACAACGATCTGAAATTGAGGTCTGCGGAGTGCTGCAGCAAAAGACAGAGATAAAAATGAAATGAAAGGAACACACTTTTTCAAAGCCCGAGTTTAACAAAAAGAGAACATCTTCATTTCCTTGTAAAATTTTTCTTTAATTGATGTCCTATGAATTATGGAATAATATATACTTGTAGAAACCAGTAAAACAATATAAAGATATGTAAAGTATAAGTTAATCATTTCCCTCTTCTACTGTCACAGCCCAGCAACCACACTTGACAGGTATGTTTTTATACACAGTCATCTATTTTATAAACATTGATATATGTACAAATATGTCTCAGATATCTATTGCCATGTAACAAATTACAGGAAGAGAGGGAAGCGGGGCTTACTGGCAACCACCTTTATAGACATTCTACCCCAACGATTCCTATCTAGAGGTTGGTTGCTTTGTTGTTTGCTCTTGATGAAATGGAAGTATTTATATATATGTGATTTATATATATATCACTATAAAATGTTTTCTAATAAAACAGGATTAATAATATTGATCCTAATAATTCTATATCCCTTTGGCCATTTTCTCCCAGTGATAAGGTTTTGCAGAACTATAGTACACTATCGCAACTAGGATATTGACATTGACACAGTCAAGATAGAGAACATTTCCGGCCGGGCGCGGTGGCTCAAGCCTGTAATCCCAGCACTTTGGGAGGCCGAGACGGGCGGATCACGAGGTCAGGAGTTCGAGACCATCATGGCTAACACGGTGAAACCCCGTCTCTACTAAAAAATACAAAAAGCTAGCCGGGCGAGGTGGCTGGTGCCTGTAGTCCCAGCTACTCGGGAGGCTGAGGCAGGAGAATGGCGTAAACCCGGGAGGCGGAGCTTGCAGTGAGCTGAGATCCGGCCACTGCACTCCAGCCTGGGCGACAGAGCAAGACTCCGTCTCAAAAAAAAAAAAAAAAAAAAAAAAAAAGAACATTTCCATCACCACAAGGATCCTCCTGTTGCGTTTTCTGTAGTTACATCCACTTCCCTCCCACCCCTACCTGTCCTTAACTTCTGGCAACTACTAGTTCTTTTCTTTCTATAATTTTGTCTTTTCAAAAATGATATATAAATGAAACATATAATATGTAACATTTTAAGATTGGCTTTTTTGCTTCAGCCGAATTCTCCGGTGGTTCGTCTAGGTTGTTGCCTGTATCACTAGCTCATTTTCTTTTCTAGCTGAATAGTATTCTGTCATGTAGATTCACCACAGTTTGCTCAACCATTCACCCACTGAAGGACATCCAAGTTGTTTCCAGTGGGAGTATCATCAGTAAAGCTTCTATAAATATTCATGTAGAGGTTTTTGTGTGAACGTAAGTTTTTCTGTGTGATAAATGCACAGGAAAACGATTGCTGGAAGAAATTTCTGAAGTGTTTACCACATTGACTGTACCATTTTACATTCCTACTAGCAATGTCAGAGGGATATAGTTTCTCTGCATCTTAGCCAGAATTTAGTGTTTTCAGTATTTTTAAACTTTAGCCATTTTAATAGGTGAGTTATAATATCTCATTTTGGTTTTAATATGCCTTTCCCTAATGGACAATGCTGTTGAGCATCTTCTCATGTGCTTCTTCTTCTTTTTTTTTTTTTTTTTGAGAGGGAATCTCACTCTGTCCTCCAGACTGGAGTGCTGTGGTTCAACCCTGGCTCACTGCAACCTCTGCCTCCTAGGTTCAAGTGATTCTCCTGCCTCAGCCTCCCGAGTAGCTGGGATTACGGGTGTGCGCCACTATGTTCAGCTAATTATTGTATTTTTAGTAGATACGGGTGTTTCACCATGTTAGGCAGGTTGGTCTTGAACTTCTGTCCTCAGGTGATCCACCTGCCTCGACCTCCCAAAGCGCTGGGATTACAGGCATGAGCCACCAAACCTGGCCTCATGTGCTTATTTTCTGTCTGTACATCCCCTTCAGTGAAATGTCTGCTCATTTCTTTTGCCTGTTTTCTAATTGGATTGTAGGGATTTTTGTTTGTTTGTTTGTATATTTTTGCTTTTGAGTTTTGAGTTCTGTTATACTCTAGAAACCACTCCTTTATTGGCTATGTGGTTTGGAAATACGGCCTCCCTCTCTGTAGCTTTCCATCTTTTCACATGAGGTTCACAGAGCAAAAGTTTTTAATTTTAATGTTTGTCAATTTTAAAGAACCAACTCTTTGTTTCATTTGTTTTCTTTCCTGGTTTTCTATTTTTAATTCCATCAACTTCTGCTCTCATCTTTATTATTTCCTTCTTTCTGCTTTCCTCCAATTTATTTTGCTTTTTTTCCCTAGATCCTTGAAGTATGATCTTAGATTATTGATTTGAGACTTTTCCTCATTTCTAATGTATGCATTTAGTGTTACAAGTTTCCCTCATGGCTTTACCTATGTCCCACAAATTTTGATATGTTGTATTTTTTCTCATTCTGTTTAATGTATGTTTTAAAACTTTTCCTGAGCCTTCCCCTTGAGCCATAGAATATTTAGAAGTATGTTGTTTAGTTTCCAAGTGTTTGGAGATTTTAGCATTACCTGTCCACTATTAATTTCTAGTTTAATTCCACTGTGGTCAGAGAAAACATTTTGAATTATTTCAATTGTTTTAAATTTGCCACGGTTTGTTTTAGAGCCCAGGATGAGGTCTGTTCTGCTGTTGTTGAGTGACGTGTTCTATAAATGTTAATTATATGCTGTTAGTTGATGGTGCTGTTGAGTTCTTCTATATCCATGCTTATTTTCTGTCCTCTTGTTCCATCAGTTGTCGAGAAAGTGTTTAACTCCAGTTATAATTATAGATTTGTCTATTTTTCCTTTTTGTTCTATCAATGTTTGCTTCACATATTTTGAAGCTCTGGTTTTTGACACATATGCATTTAAGATTACTGTGTCCTCTTGGTGAATTTACCCTCTTTACATAGTGTCCCTCTATGACTCTGGTCATTTTTTTGTCACTGTATCCAACTCAGTTTCATATTACTATAGTTTTTTTCTTTCAGTGAATGGTTGTATGGTATATTCTTTCATTATTTTACTTTCAGCGTGCCTGTATCGTTATATTTGAAGTATGTTCCTTATAGACAGCATAAAGTGGTTCTTTTGTAAAAACAATTCTTTCAATTATTGTCTTTTAATTAGTATATTTAGATCATGATGTTCAATGTAATTATTGATATATTAGAGCTTAATTGTGCCATTATAATTTTTGTTTTCCACTTACTCTGTTTTTCTCTGTTTTCTTTTTCCTACATTCTTGTGTGTTACTTGAAAATATTTAGAAATCATTTTGCTCTTTCTATAGTATTTTTGAGGGTATCTCTTTGCATAGCTATTTTAGTGGTTGCTCTAGGCATACACCATATTTCTATGACATTGCAGTTTACTGGTGTCATTTTGCCAGTGTGTGAAGTATAGAACCCTTATCTTCCTGTACTTCCCTTTTCTCTCCTCCATTTTTATTATGGAAGGTAAAGTCTTCTCAATTTACATTTAGAACTTAAATATTTTCTCAGTATACATTTAGAACCACATTAGACAGTGGCATACGTTTTGTTTCAACCATCAATGGAATGTGGAAGACACAAGAAGAGAATGAAAGTCTTATCATACTTACCCATATTTTTGGTTAACATGTTTTTCCCTCCTTCCTTCTTTCATTATTCGTTTCTGTTTAGAAAATTTCCTTTAGTCATTCTATTAGGGTAGGTTTGCTTTTGACAAATTCTTTTATTTTTTTCTTCTTTTGATAATGTCTTTATTTCTCATTCATTTCTGAATAATATTTTTCCGCACTTGAAAATTTTTGTTTCTCCATCAAGCCATGAAAAGACATAAGGAAACTTAAGTGCATATTACTAAGTGAAAGAAGCCAGTATGAAAAGGCTACATTTTATATGATTCCACCCGTCTGGCAGTCTTGAAAAGGGAAAACTATGGAGACAGTAAAAAGATCAGCTCTTCTTTATTTTCTGAAAATTTTCTTTCCAAACAAACCTACCTCTTTCTATGCTTGCCAAAATCAAGAGCTATCTTAACTTGTTTCTCAGTGGGAGCCTCTTCCCCCCTTCCCTTTGTTTCTTGGGAACAGCAGCCTCATCATTGCTGAAGTGCTGCCCAGGAGAGGTGAACTCTGAGACTTCTCAGGAGAAATGTAAGAGAAGAAGTCTACATTTGGAAGTTGATCAATATAGATATTGCCATTTTTCTCTCTCTGAGATAATGACTTGTCATTCATGTCTAGGGACAGCCTCCCTGGATGACTGGATCTTACAAAGATCCAATGGAGAGTCAATAGCAGAAGTGCATTTGAGCAGGCTATGGTGTCTCTAGAGCGTGGCCGATCGGATGAAAATCTCAGTTAAAAACATGGATTCTGAAGTCCACTTCTGACAAGTAAAAAAGGAAATGGGAAAAAGTACAACAGCAAGGATGGAAACAGTTTCTACCTGTTATCTGTCCCACGCACAAATTTTATTATGGAAAATGGTGCTTATTTTCCCTGACAGGAGCTTACTCTGCTAAGGAATTTTCTAAATTTAATTTAAAAGGCTGCAGATGTTTATTAAGTTATGTATAATGAAATAAATGATATAGTAAATTTGCTATGTCCCAATATTTTGAAGAAGTCAAATATTACAAGTCAGAAATGTTGCCGTAAAATAGATGAAACCATAGGCACTGTAACGGTAGAATTAACAAATTAAACAGCATCTTTTAACAACTGCTTTAAAGCCTTAAAGTTTGCATGGAAATTTTGAGTAGTTGAAATTGGAAAGCCATGATTAGGAAGAAATGTCAAATGTCTAGAAGTTATAATGAAGTGAACCACATCCTTCCTTTAGCTGATGACTGATTGTCGTGCCGATGCTTGGGTTGAGGCTGGGAGAGGCCACCTCCTGCATACCCTGACATTGAACAGAGACTGCAGAGATTGTCTGCCAGAGGACAGAAACATTTTGTGTGGTTCCAGAAAAAGATGAACTCGGGGCAGTTTGTGATTTCATTATGCCATACTGTGTGAGGAGAGTTTAAAAGAGAAAGATGAAATTATTGTGTTGAAAGGGTCTCGTTCTCTCTTACTGCAGACAGATGGTTTTAACCATCCCTCACAAGTGGTTTCCTTTTGTAGAAGAAGGCCCTTCTCCCACAGGGAAGGGGCAGGAGGTCAGGCACTCTGGGTGGGGCCTGTGGATGGCCAGACAAATGACAAGTACTTCTTTGTTACACAAAATGAGGAGATAAAGCCTGATGGCTGAGAACCTGTAAACATTGGCCTCATGGTTAGAAATGCATTTAGCATCCTAACTTTAATTCCCTTGGGATGTTACTGTGATCAAGCAAGATGTCCCCATTCCATGCTATTAACCTCTTTGCTCACAATGAGCCTTTTGAAGAGAGGGTGTACAGCACCTACATTTTTCTGCTTCTACTTCCATTTATATGACCATTAGCATCTTTCATGACACCAAAAAAATGGTGGTGGTAGATTATCCTAGAAGATTTTCCATAAATCATCTGACAATGACCTAACCTAGTCATCTATCAGAAGTATATTTCTACAAAGGAAAGGCACACACAGCCACTGATTTTTATTAAGCTTGCATTAAGCACTTAGCAGAAGACAGCAATAAATTAGTAATCACCTCAGTGTTTTCCAAATTCAGCTGAAGTGGCAGATACAAGGAATTCTGACATGCTATACCAAATATACAGTACATGGTGTGCAACACAGACCAGGGAAGGGAGGATAAAGAGATTGCTAAAGAACAAAGACAGGAAAAATTAAACTGGAAGGAGAATGTGCTGGGAAAAGCTGTGACTCTAAAGGTTGACATGTGTGTATAACATAAAGGGAAGTTGAAATACCACAGTGTCTTCCTTTCTTGGTAAGGTATTTGCACTTCCAGTTAAGACTGGTAAATATAAATGAAGAAATCTTATTCCCAGAAGGATGTTAGTATGTCCTGACCTGTCACGTTCTGAAATGTATTTTCCACTGTTTGGTCAGGCAGGTACTAGGCTAACTTCCACTGCCCGTAACCAAGCTCTGAACATAATATCCAAAGTGGGGAGAAATGTACCCTCACATGGCAGGGATTTTCTCTGCCAACAGAATGGAAAAGGCAGTAGAAAAACGTACTTGTTACATTCTCTGCCCTGTCAAATCTCCAATGCATAGCACAAATTTTCACCAAGCAAGAACGTTATGATGCATAATGAGAAGGAGAGAATCTGCAACCTCTTCTCTCTCATTTAGTAGCTGAAGGTCCCTTTTATTTATTCATTCACTCATGGTACAGTGCTCAAAGCACAGCTGCTAGCACCAGATTGTTTCAGTGTGTACTGTAGCTCCACCATGTTACTTGACATCTCTATGCCCTCAGTTTCCTTATCTGTAAAATAGAGACAATGATAGTAGCTGGGTCTTAGAATTTTATATAGATGAAGTGAGTTAACATTTGTAAAGCACTGAGAACAATAGCTGGCACATAGTAAGTGATATTAAATCATACAAAAATGTTTTTGAGGGCCTTTTATTTACCAGACACAGTTCTAGGTATGAGAGATACATACAGTGTAAATAAAACAAACTCTTGACTTTATAGAGCTTTCTTTCTAGTGGGGAAATTAGGTGATAAAAACAAGAAAATATATAATATGAGTTAGGGTGATGGCTGTCATGGAAATATCAAGCAAAAGAGAGGCAGAGAGAGAACGGGGTACAAAGTGAGGGCTGGCTTCTCTTGGTGTAGGCTGGTCAGAGAAGGTCTTTTGGATAAGGTAACATTTGAGCAGAGATGTGAAGGAAGGAGGGAGAAAGCTATCCAGATATCTCGGGAAAGAGAACATTCGAAGCAGAGTGAATATCACTGGCAAAGGCCTCGAGGTAACAGTAAACCTGGCCTTTTAGTTGAAGAACAAAAACAGCCAGAGAGAGGTGAGGGATTTGGGACAGGAGGAGAGACAGGAGGAGAGAGAGGAAATGGGTTGGGATGACATCAGCCATGGCCAGAACTTTTATGTCCAGGAAATGGGCTTAATTCTTTAGTTTAAAGAGAGCATAATAATCAGCTTTTTTCCAAGGATATACATTGTTGTACCTTTGTGTCACAAGATTTTAGTTACTTTAAAACAAAGGCATTAAGTAGAAGTAACCCAAGCATCCACCCGCAGACAAATGAATAAGCAAAATGTGATGTATACGAACAGTGGAATATTCAGCCTTAAAAAGGAAGAAATTCTGCCACATGCTACAATGTGGATGATCCTTCAGGAGATTATGTTAAATGAAATGAACGATTTACAAAAAGATGAATACTGTATGATTCCACTCACAGGAGATACCTAGAAAAGTCAGATTCATGAAAGCTAAAAGTAGAATGGTGGTTGCCAGGGGCTGGAGGAGAGAGGAAAGTGGGAAGTTATTGTTTAATGAATATAGAATCTCACTTTTAGAAAGTGAACCATCACTGGGGATTGATTACACAACAATGTGAGTATACTTAACACCACTGAACAGTACACTTGAAGTGGTTACAGCGGTCAATTTTATGTTATGCATATTTACCGCAATTAGAAATGTAAAAAAATAAAGCTATTTGAAAAAATACCGCAATTAGAAATGTAAAAATAAAGCACACACGGATTCACCTCCATACTACTAACACACAGGAGTAAGGCACAGGCAATGGTTAGAGAATGTCTGCTCTGAGGGTGTACCACACAGAAAGAGACCACAAGAAACGACAGCCAGGGACAACTCCCATTCTTGAGGCTGGCTTTCATTTCACATTGAGATTAGTAAATGCAAATTACTCAATCAACTCATGAAGTACATTCCTACAATTATTCCCAAATCCAGCCTCTGTGAGAATAGAGGTAAGATGAAGGGGCATTGACTTTACCGTAGCTTTGATGGCTTTCTGACAATGGTTCCCCGCTACCACTAATATCCCTGGTTTGCTTTGCAAGGAGAATTGCCACTGCCACCCAGGCATTTAAGGCAATGTTCTAACTCCTAGTCCAAGCTCTTCTAAGCAGCTCCTGGCTGTGACTTGAGCATGAATGGAGAAAATAAAAAGATTCATTTAAGCTCAAAAATAAGGATGCTGAAGACCCTCTGAGATTATGTGTGTAAATTATATGCTTTAAAAAATACCTGCCGTGACAGAAAAATAGAATTTGCATCTAAAATAACACTTTCGAATGGTATTTTTTACAATTATGATTAATTAAGCTGCTTCTACCTAGTATTACCCAGAAAAAATAGGAAGAAATGGCAAAATATAAAACAAAACCCAAAATGCGAAAAGCAGGAGCAGTACTGTGCACGAATTCCATTTTGATGGGTATTCTACCTTCATGGTACCGGAAGCCCTTTTACCTCTCTGACTACAATTTCATCCAGCCACAAGATGGAACACCTAGGCCTTCCATGCTGAGGAGACAATGATTGCGAAGATGGCCAGGGCAGAAAAGGAGCTAGTGACAAACCTTCACAGCAGACTTGAAGGAGGCCTGCATTTTGGAGACCACCCCGCGGCCCGTCTGAGTTAGAATATACAGATTCAGAGACCACATGCCTTTAGTCTTTGTAGCCAGAACGTAACAGATTATTTTACATGTGTGTTGCTGGACAGTGGGTTAAACTGGCTAAACTTTTACATTGAGAACCCATATTCTGAGCTGCTATCTCAAAGAACGAACTAGTACATCATTACTTCCACTCAGTTTAACTGCCAAATTTCCTTTAAGTGAATTTCTGTGTATAGTCAATCCTCCGCATTCACAGATTCAGTATTTGTGAATTCATCTACTTGCTAAAATTTATCTGTAAACCCCAAATCAATACTCAGTGTGCTTTTACAGCCATTTGTGGACACGCCCAGAGCAGTGATGCACCCGTGCCTGGCTGAGGTCCCATAAGGCGACGCTCTGGCTTCCTGTTTCAGCTCTCTACTATCAGCAAGGGTCCTTCATGGGTCTATTTAGAACCACAGTTTTGCATTTTTGTGCTTTTGTTGGTTATTTCACTGCTTAAAATGGCTCCCAAATAGAGTGCTGAAGTGCTGTCTAGCATTTTTGAGTGCAAGAAGTCTTGGATGTGCCTTACAGAGCAAAGGTAAGTTTTACAGAGAAAATGGAAGTTTTGTTCAGGCATGAGTTACAGTGCTGTTGACCGTGAGTTCAACATTAAAGAATCAATAATCCAGATTAAACGAGGCATCCTTAAACAGAAACACACAAAAAACAAAGTTATGTGTTGATCAGTTAGTTGACTAGAAGCATGCAGGAACCTAACTCTGTATTTCCCCTAAGAGCAAGAGCTCTGTATTCTCTAATTCAGTGTCCACAGCAAATTTATAGAATGTAATCACGTAGTATAGAACGTAGTAAGAACTGACATAATTTGAAAACTCCAAGAAACATTTATGCTACCTAATTAGTAAAACAAGTATAGTATCTAAAACAAGAGGGTTTTTTTTCTGCAAAATATTGTTCCTCGGCTACGTCAATGGTCAAACATGTTTATATGTATTAAATCACAGCTTGGGAAGCCTTTGTTAGCCTTAGATAGTATTTCAAATCTGTTTGGTAACAATATAGAGGAGTAGTTAAGAGTATGGGTTTTGTCATTAGATAGATTTGGGTTCTTCCTCTTGATGGTTCTGTGAATGTCATCTTCTTGCTACTTGCTAGATGGACAAGTTGTTTCAGTTGCCTGAAGCTCGATTTTTCTTATACAGATAAAAGGGAATAGCAGTAGTTCCCATCTTGTAGGACTTCTGTAAGTCTTAAACAAGATGACACACAAAAATTAATAAACACACTTCCTGGCACATAGCAGTGCTCCCTACATGTTAGCTATTATTATTACTGTTTTCTGAGTCTGATTCAATGTAAGATTTGGAGGAAACTTGTCTCTGAACTGTTCCATGTGAAGTTTGTGGTTGGGATATTTGAGGAAATGAAGGAAGCACAGGATGATGACATAGAATGAGAAATTTTGAATCCTTTTCTGTTTATCAACCTTGCTGGGGTGGGCTATGCCCATATCTGTGTATATATCATTCGTTCAACAGATATTTGTTAGCACACAGAACTTTGGAATGGAAGGCTGCTAGATTACTTAGTAACATTTGTGTTAATTTTTGAAATCCATTGAGTTAGACCGGGTCAATCTACCTGCAGACCATATTTAGATAAGTTCCCTGAAGTGGAAACTACAGACTTCAACGATTCTTAGAGCAGAGATCATGTTGCTCTGTCCTCTGATCTCTCTTGGACATCTCAAATTAGTGTTCTGAGCCATGTGAGCACAAGGAATGGTTCCTGGCTTCTTCCTGCAGGCCCTGTGTGTGTGAGCACCCACGAGTGAGGAGCTACGAGGGGCTACACACTCAGCCCCACCCAGCAGAACCTGATGCACGCTCAGCAGCACAGTGGGGCACGCGAAGTGTGGAGGAAAATAAACTCACTAAAGCAGTGGTTCTCAGGTTCTCAGCCTGCTTTCTGACCCACCCTTCCCAAGGGATATGATAACGTACTGATCAGTACCAGCGACTCAGATGGGCATTAATTCTTAAGGAGGAGGCGGGGATTATGTGTAGTGGGGTGGGGACAGGGGCGTCAGAATTTCTTTGAAGCAAATATAGTTTGAAAGAGTCCCAGAAGGCTGGGTGCCTTGGCTCATGCCTGTAATCCCAGTACTTTGGGAGGCTGTCGGGGGCGGATCACTTGAGACCAGGAGTTAGAGACCAGCCTGGCCAGCAAGGCGAAACCCAATCTCTACCAAAAATACAAAAATTAGCTGTGCATGATGGCGCATGCCTGTAATCCCAGTTCCTCGAGAGACTGAGGCAGGAGAATCACTTGAACCTGGGAGGCAGGGGTTGCAGTGAGCTGAGATAGTGTCACTGCACTCCTGCCTGGGCAACAGATTCTGTCTCAAAAAAAAAAAAAAAAAAAAGTCCCAGAGGTGATTCCGACATCCTCCCTCACCACTCCCTTCGGCAGGGTGTGACGATTCCTTCTCACATTACTGTCTGGTGAGGGAGAAACTTACATGTTTCTTGTCATTTCACAAAATGTTTCGTTCTAATTCAATGCCCACGTGTGGTGTTTTTCTACCCCAGGATCTTACTTTATTGTTTAGAATGACTTGTTCTTAGTCATGCCTTTAAGTAGCTTAAGGGACATATCTTAGATTCACTCTCTGGAACACTACCTATTCCAAGTCGCCAGCCATGCATTCTAAACAGCAGGAATACTCCTCTATGAAAACATTCTGCCATTTCTGTTTAAGGCCTTCGATTTCTTCCATTAGTCAGTCTTTCTCTCTCTCTCTCTCTCTTTCTCTTTCTCTCTCTCTCTCTCCCCTAACTTAAATAACAAAAGAGCATTTTACTTTGCTTTTTCTTGTTTGTGGGAAAACACATCCTCTTTGGATTCTTTCCTGTTAAAAAAAAAAAGACTTTAAAAGGCAATAATACAGCTGAGAAGAGATTTATGCCAGCAGAAATCCAGTTGCTGTTTTGACCTCTTTGAATCTGCTTCTTATCAAGATGTCCTTTGTAATACCATATAGTTCCTTCATCTGTATTCTAGGAGCTGTTAAGACGTCTTTCCCACTACCCCTGAAAAACTTATCTCATTATTATCTATTTAAGCTATGCAAAACCAACGATTATCAGCCTCTTCTGCGTATTACTACTCATCAATAATGCTAGCTATTAAACTAATGATGAAAGGTTGCGTATGACTCAAGAGGTCTGAAGAGAAACATGTAATAGAACAGCTCTATTTATAGCACCTAGAGTAATGGAACAATCTGGAGGAGAAAAAGGATAAAAGTTTGACCAGAATTTATATAGGAGAGTGAACTGCTGAACTGCAATTGATTTTTTTAAATCCATACAGCAAGTGAAGGTTCTGGGTGTTTTGATGCCATTGTGGAATATTTTGTATGTTCATGAGTTTTAGGAGGGAAAAATGCAAAATAATACTCTGTTTTCTATAACTTGGCACCCAAATGGACTGCAGATTTATTAAGGGACCTTGACCTTAGACAAGATGACTATTTATACAAGGATAGTGCTTTGTGGTGATGTCATGTTGGGATGCGTACTTAAAGTCATGTCTAGGTTTCACCTCTTATTAATGACAAAATTTATTGTGAAGTATTGATTTCCAGCCTATTATATTTCTTTTCAAAAAATACCATGCTGTCTATAAGTTAATGAAAAATGAGTCCTCTGAAGTATCAAAATTATTTTTAATATTAGCATGGCTATCCATGATATAAAACAGTTTTCGGGATGAGTTTTTCACTTGCTTATTTGCCGTACACTTGGCCTCTGCTCAAATTAACCTAAAAACAACTAGTTTAGAAAACCCATAACTCCCACACAATCATTCCTAAGTGTAAACACAAACAAACTGTGTCATTATTGCTACACCAAATGTTTTGAACTCTCACAGCACACAAAGAAGCAAGCCACTGAAACAGGAGGGTTCCCTGATACCCCTTGCAGGATGTGCGGCAGGGGCATGGCTTGCCTGTTTGGTCATCCTTGTTGCTCAAAACTCCTGACAGGAGGGGGAACACGCAGATGGGCAGGTGCAGGAGCCGGGGCGAGTACTTTGGGCTCCACCCCTGCAGTAGTGCCTAGGGGTGGGTGCCTGCGGCTCCATTGTTACAATGCTCTTTCAGCCTTGCCATCCTCAGACAACTTAATGTTAACCAGCAAAATGAACCCTCTGCCTTTTTGCAAGGGCAGAGGGCCAGTGTGACAGCTTTCTGTATCCCAAGCTCTTGCCCAGCGTCCCAGAAGAATCGGGTCACACACGGACTTGAAGGATGAATGCGGGGTTTTATTGAGTGGTGGAAGTGGCTCTCAGTGGGATGGATGGGGAGCCACAGGGGGGATGGAGTGGGAAGATGATCTTCCCCTGGAGTTTGGCCATTCAGCAGCTGAACTGCCCTCTGGCCACCCCTAGCTGAACTCCTCTCAGTGTTCAGAAATTCCTTCTCTTCTCTCTTTCTCTACCATGTTGTTCCACTGTTCACCTGCTTTTCTCCTCATCTCTTTGTCTGCTCGTCTGCTTATCTGCTCAGCTGCTTCTGCAGCCTGGGGTCTGGGATTTATATGGGTACAGGATAGGGGGATATGGCAGGCCAAAAGGCAACTTTTTGGGCACAGAAACAGAAATGCCTGTTCCTACTTAGGGCTAGAGGTCTCCTCCAAGCTTGAGGGTGGGGCCTTTGCCAGGGAACCGCCCTCTTCTAGCCAGTGTTTCCATCTCCTGTCCATTCATCACCAAATCCTTATTTAAGAGAATCCACTTACATTGTTTCTGAAGGTTATTTCATATACTGAGTAGTTCTTGTTGCTGTAAGAGCTGAAATTTTTATGCTGTGCTCTAACCCTAATTTTATCAAGAACAGAAGAACTACACAGCTTGTTTCTAAAACTACAAAAGATTACTTCTTTCAAATATTCTTGTCTATATTTTTCTGGTGTCATTGCTATCTTGGTAACAGTGATTATAAACACCTTCTGCGTGCAAAATATTGTGGGAGATGTACAATGTGAATATAAGGGCGCTATCCATCTCTCTACACATAATTTAATATTTTCATAATTATCTAATATTTATTCACTTTATGAAAACAGATTTCTTTGTACTGTCATGCTTATTATAGGTCTTGATTGCATTTCCAAAAGGGCCTGTCATTTGGCAGCTACAGTTTAATGCTTTTATTCACAATTTGTAGAAGACATGTAATAACTACTCATCACATCTTGGGATGTCATAAAGATGGGAAAGACAACAGATGTAAAAGATGGTGGAGCAAGATTCAAAAATACTTTGGTGTGTTGGAAAAAATGGCCTTAAACCCACAAAGATGAAGTTTAATGGGAAAAAATATAAGAGCATGAGAGTCATCTGTGAGCCTTCTTGGCCATGAAAGATAATCAAATATTGGACTGCGTATTTGTTCAGGTCCTCCAAGAAGTTGACATTGAGATGAAAGTAAATTTGCAAGGATTTTATTGGGGAAAATGTCTAAGAGAGAAAATGGAGAGGGAGCTGGGAAGAGATGGGCGAGTCATCCAGCCTTGATGCAAATCTGATTCCTAGTGAGGAGAGACAGGAAGGAAAGTTTGGTAAAAGCACCTTGGACTATCATGAAGTCTAATAAGTCCAGCCAGGCCGCTAGTGTCTTTAAGCCAAAGTTGGCCTAAAGTTGAACGAGTTCTCAGGCTCTCAGTGACAGGCTGCCTTAAGGAGCCTGTGGCACTGGATCATTGTCTACAAACGGCTGTTGGGAGGCTTGGCTCTCTGTCCCAGTGTTATGGGTACAAATGAAACAATGCATTTCACAGTGTGGCAGCCGGGGTCAATAGTCAAGTAGTTGAAAGTCTGCAAGGTGCATTCTCAACATACACAGGAGCCAATGCCTATGTAATTTGGCTTTTCAAAACTCCATCCTGGGGGGCGGAGCAAGATGGCCGAATAGGAACAACTCCAGTCTCCAACTCCCAGCGCGAGCGACACAGAAGACCGGTGATTTCTGCATTTTCAACTGAGGTACTGGGGTCATCTCACTAGGGAGTGCCGGACAATCGGTGCTGGTCAGCTGCTGCAGCCTGACCAGCGAGAGCTGAAGCAGGGCGAGGCATCGCCTCACCTGGAAGCGCAAGGGGGAAGGGGATCCGTTTTCCTAGCCAGGGGAACTGAGACACACAACACCTGGAAAATCGGGTAACTCCCACCCCAATACTGCGCTGTAAGCATACAGGCATTCCAGGAGAATATATCCCACACCTGGCCGGGAGGGTCCCACGCCCACGAAGCCTCCCTCACTGCTAACACAGCAGTCTGCCGCGATCTATCCGCAAGGCAGCAGCGAGGCTGGGGGAGGGGCGCCCGCCATTGCTGAGGCTTAAGTAGGTAAACAAAGCCGCTGGGAAGCTGGAACTGGGTGGAGCTCACAGCAGCTCAAGGAAGCCTGCCTGTCTCTGTAGTCTCCACCTCTGGGGACAGCGCACAGCTGAAGACCAACAGGGGAAGTAGCGGGAGCCGGTGCAGACGCGAACGACTCTGTCTGACAGCTTTGGGGAGAGCAGTGGATCTCCCAACGCGGAGGTTGAGATCTGAGAACGGACAGACTGCCTGCTCAGGTGTGTCCCTGACCCCTGAGTAGCCTAGCTGGGAGAAATCCCCCACTAGGGGCAGTCTGACACCCCACACCTCACAGGGTGGAGTACACCCCTGAGAGGACACTTCCAAAGGAAGAATCAGACAGGTACACTCGCTGTTCAGCAATATTCTATCTTCGGCAACCTCTGCTGCTGATACCCAGGCAAACAGGGTCTGGAGTGGACCTTAAGCAATCTCCAACAGACCAACAGAGAGTCCTTCTGACTGTCAGAAGGAAAACTATCAAACAGGAAGGACACCTATACCAAAACCCCATCAGTTCGTCACCACCATCAAAGACCAGAGACAGATAAAACCACAAAGATGGGGAAGAAGCAGGGCAGAAAAGCTGGAAATTCAAAAAATAAGAGCGCATCTCCCCCTGCAAAGGAGCGCAGCCCATCACCAGCAACGGATCAAAGCTGGTCAGAGAATGACTTGGACGAGAGGAGAGAAGAAGGCTTCAGTCCATCAAACTTATCAGAGCTAAAGGAGGAATTACGTACCCAGCGCAAAGAAACTAAAAATCTTGAAAAAAGAGTGGAAGAATTGACAGCTAGACTCATTAATGCAGAGAAGATCATAAACGAAATGACAGAGATGAAAACCATGACACGAGAAATACGTGACAAATGCACAAGCTTCAGTAACCGACTCGATCAACTGGAAGAAAGAGTATCAGCGATTGAAGATCAAATGAATGAAATGAAGCGAGAAGAGAAACCAAAAGAAAAAAGAAGAAAAAGAAATGAACAAAGCCTGCAAGAAGTATGGGATTACGTAAAAAGACCAAATCTACGTCTGATTGGGGTGCCTGAAAGTGAGGGGGAAAATGGAACCAAGTTGGAAAACACTCTTCAGGATATCATCCAGGAGAACTTCCCCAACCTAGTAGGGCAGGCCAACATTCAAATTCAGGAAATACAGAGAACGCCACAAAGATACTCCTCCAGAAGAGCAACTCCAAGACACATAATTGCCAGATTCACCAAAGTTGAAATGAAGGAAAAAATCTTAAGGGCAGCCAGAGAGAAAGGTCGGGTCACCCACAAAGGGAAGCCCATCAGACTAACAGCAGATCTCTCGGCAGAAACTCTACAAGCCAGAAGAGAGTGGGGGCCAATATTCAACGTTCTTAAAGAAAAGAATTTTAAACCCAGAATTTCATATCCAGCCAAACTAAGTTTCATAAGTGAAGGAGAAATAAAATCCTTTACAGATAAGCAAATGCTTAGAGATTTTGTCACCACCAGGCCTGCCTTACAAGAGACCCTGAAGGAAGCCCTAAACATGGAAAGGAACAACCGGTACCAGCCATCGCAAAAACTTGGCAAAATGTAAAGACCATCGAGGCTAGGAAGAAACTGCATCAACTAACGAGCAAAATAACCAGTTAATATCATAATGGCAGGATCAAGTTCACACATAACAATATTAACCTTAAATGTTAATGGACTAAATGCTCCAATTAAAAGACACAGACTGGCAAACTGGATAAAGAGTCAAGACCCATCAGTCTGCTGTATTCAGGAGACCCATCTCACATGCAGAGACATACATAGGCTCAAAATAAAGGGATGGAGGAAGATCTACCAAGCAAATGGAGAACAAAAAAAAGCAGGGGTTGCAATCCTAGTCTCTGATAAAACAGACTTTAAACCATCAAAGATCAAAAGAGACAAAGAAGGCCATTACATAATGGTAAAGGGATCAATTCAACAGGAAGAGCTAACTCTCCTAAATATATATGCACCCAATACAGGAGCACCCAGATTCATCAAGCAAGTCCTTAGAGACTTACAAAGAGACTTAGACTCCCATACAATAATAATGGGAGACTTCAACACTCCGCTGTCAACATTAGACAGATCAACGAGACAGAAAGTTAACAAGGATATCCAGGAATTGAACTCATCTCTGCACCAAGCGGACCTAATAGACATCTATAGAACTCTCCACCCCAAATCAACAGAATATACATTCTTCTCAGCACCACATCGCACTTATTCCAAAATTGACCACATAATTGGAAGTAAAGTACTCCTCAGCAAATGTAAAAGAACAGAAATTATAACAAACTGTCTCTCAGACCACAGTGCAATCAAACTAGAACTCAGGACTAAGAAACTCAATCAAAACCGCTCAACTACATGGAAACTGAACAACCTGCTCCTGAATGACTACTGGGTACATAACGAAATGAAAGCGGAAATAAAGATGTTCTTTGAAACCAATGAGAACAAAGATACAACATACCAGAATCTCTGGGACACATTTAAAGCAGTGTGTAGAGGGAAATTTATAGCACTAAATGCCCACAAGAGAAAGCAGGAAAGATCTAAAATTGACACTCTAACATCACAATTAAAAGAACTAGAGAGGCAAGAGCAATCACATTCAAAAGCTAGCAGAAGGCAAGAAATAACTAAGATCAGAGCAGAACTGAAGGAGATAGAGACACAAAAAACCCTCCAAAAAATCAATGAATCCAGGAGTTGGTTTTTTGAAAAGATCAACAAAATTGACAGACCGCTAGCAAGGCTAATAAAGAAAAAAAGAGAGAGGAATCAAATAGATGCAATAAAAAATGATAAAGGGGATATCACCACTGACCCCACAGAAATACAAACTACCATCAGAGAATACTATAAACGCCTCTACGCAAATCAACTAGAAAATCTAGAAGAAATGGATAATTTCCTGGACACTTACACTCTCCCAAGGCTAAACCAGGAAGAAGTTGAATCCCTGAATAGACCAATAGCAGGCTCTGAAATTGAGGCAACAATTAATAGCCTACCCACCAAAAAAAGTCCAGGACCAGATGGATTCACAGCTGAATTCTACCAGAGGTACAAGGAGGAGCTGGTACCATTCCTTCTGAAACTATTCCAATCAATAGAAAAAGAGGGAATCCTCCCTAACTCATTTTATGAGGCCAACATCATCCTGATACCAAAGCCTGGCAGAGACACAACAAAAAAAGAGAATTTTAGACCAATATCCCTGATGAACATTGATGCAAAAATCCTCAATAAAATACTGGCAAACCGGATTCAGCAGCACATCAAAAAGCTTATCCACCATGATCAAGTGGGCTTCATCCCTGGGATGCAAGGCTGGTTCAACATTCGCAAATCAATAAACGTAATCCAGCATATAAACAGAACCAAAGACAAGAACCACATGATTGTCTCAATAGATGCAGAAAAGGCTTTTGACAAAATTCAACAGCCCTTCATGCTAAAAACGCTCAATAAATTCGGTATTGATGGAACGTACCTCAAAATAATAAGAGCTATTTATGACAAACCCACAGCTAATATCATACTGAATGGGCAAAAACTGGAAAAATTCCCTTTGAAAACTGGCACAAGACAGGGATGCCCTCTCTCACCACTCCTATTCAACATAGTGTTGGAAGTTCTGGCTAGGGCAATCAGGCAAGAGAAAGAAATCAAGGGTATCCAGTTAGGAAAAGAAGAAGTCAAATTGTCCCTGTTTGCAGATGACATGATTGTATATTTAGAAAACCCCATCGTCTCAGCCCAAAATCTCCTTAAGCTGATAAGCAACTTCAGCAAAGTCTCAGGATACAAAATTAATGTGCAAAAATCACAAGCATTCTTATACACCAGCAACAGACAAGCAGAGAGCCAAATCAGGAATGAACTTCCATTCACAATTGCCTCAAAGAGAATAAAATACCTAGGAATCCAGCTTACAAGGGATGTAAAGGACCTCTTCAAGGAGAACTACAAACCACTGCTCAGTGAAATCAAAGAGGACACAAACAAATGGAAGAACATACCATGCTCATGGATAGGAAGAATCAATATCGTGAAAATGGCCATACTCCCCAAGGTTATTTATAGATTCAATGCCATCCCCATCAAGCTACCAATGAGTTTCTTCACAGAATTGGAAAAAACTGCTTTAAAGTTCATATGGAACCAAAAAAGAGCCCGCATTGCCAAGACAATCCTAAGTCAAAAGGACAAAGCTGGAGGCGTCACGCTACCTGACTTCAAACTATACTACAAGGCTACAGTAACCAAAACAGCATGGTACTGGTACCAAAACAGAGATATAGACCAATGGAACAGAACAGAGTCCTCAGAAATAATACCGCACATCTACAGCCATCTGATCTTTGACAAACCTGAGAGAAACAAGAAATGGGGAAAGGATTCCCTATTTAATAAATGGTGCTGGGAAAATTGGCTAGCCATAAGTAGAAAGCTGAAACTGGATCCTTTCCTTACCCCTTATACGAAGATTAATTCAAGATGGATTAGAGACTTAAATGTTAGACCTAATACCATAAAAACCCTAGAAGAAAATCTAGGTAGTACCATTCAGGACATAGGCATGGGCAAGGACTTCATGTCTAAAACACCAAAAGCAACGGCAGCAAAAGCCAAAATTGACAAATGGGATCTAATTAAACTAAAGAGCTTTTGCACAGCAAAAGAAACTACCATCAGAGTGAACAGGCAACCTACAGAATGGGAGAAAATTTTTGCAACCTACTCATCTGACAAAGGGCTAATATCCAGAATCTACAAAGAACTCAAACAAATATACGAGAAAAAAACAAACAACCCCATCAAAAAGTGGGGAAAGGATATGAACAGACATTTCTCAAAAGAAGATATTCATACAGCCAACAGACACATGAAAAAATGCTCATCATCACTGGCCATCAGAGAAATGCAAATCAAAACCACAATGAGATACCATCTCACACCAGTTAGAATGGCAATCATTAAGAAGTCAGGAAACAACAGGTGTTGGAGAGGATGTGGAGAAATAGGAACACTTTTACACTGTTGGTGGGATTGTAAACTAGTTCAACCATTATGGAAAACAGTATGGCAATTCCTCAAGGATCTAGAACTAGATGTACCATATGACCCAGCCATCCCACTACTGGGTATATACCCAAAGGATTATAAATTAGTCTACTACAAAGACACATGCACACGTATGTTTATTGCGGCACTATTCACAATAGCAAAGACTTGGAATCAACCCAAATGTCCATCTGTGACAGACTGGATTAAGAAAATGTGGCACATATACACCATGGAATACTATGCAGCCATAAAAAAGGATGAGTTTGCGTCCTTTGTAGGGACATGGATGCAGCTGGAAACCATCATTCTTAGCAAACTATCACAAGAAGAGAAAACCAAACACCGCATGTTCTCACTCATAGGTGGGAACTGAACAATGAGATCATTTGGACTCGGGAAGGGGAACATCACACACTGGGGTCTATCATGGGGAGGGGGGAGGAGGGAGGGATTGCATTGGGGAGTTATACATGATATAAATGATGAATTGATGGGTGCTGACGAGTTGATGGGTGCAGCACACCAACATGGCATAAGTATACATATGTAACAAACCTGCACGTTATGCACATGTACCCTAGAACTTAAAGTATAATAAAAAAAAATAAATAAATAAAAAAAAAAAAAAAAAAAAAAAAAAAAAAAAAAAAACAAAACTCCATCCTAGTTTTGCTTAGAAAATATTTCAGAAAAAAATGTTTAAATAAATAATTCAAAACTATATAAATCTGAGATCCTAAAAATGCAATCCTGTTTCAGGATTTCTGGTTTCAAAACAGTTACTGTTCACTGAGAAGAGTTTTATGACAAAGAACGAAATTCCGTTCATTGATGGAGGGGTGTCCCAAGGGTGGAGGGGTGTCATGCATATATATTACTAGGGAATAATGATTGTTTCACATTCCTTTTATTTCAAGGATCTACAGTCATTCTCTTTTTGATGTCCAAACTGCCAACTTTTGCCAGTGGGAGCCCTGTTAAGGTTGGCTCCTGAGTCATTTTGACATACCTCATTGATCTTTGTTTTTAGTTTGTAGATATTTTTTAAAAAACCAATTTTATCGAAGTATTATTTACATGTACTGAAATGCACCCATTTTAAGTGTAAAGCTTGATGAGTTTCAACAACTATATCTCCCACATCACAGTCAAGAATAGCCATTGAAGTGAATATCGCACCCCCATATTCATTGCAGCATTATTCACCACAAGCAAGATATGGAAACAACCTAAATGTCCATCAAAGTATAAATGGATAAAGAAAACGTGGCATATATATATATATATATATATATATATATATATATATATTCACACAATGGAGTATTATTCAGACATAAAAAAGGAAGAAATGTTGCCATTTGTCACAACATAGATCAACTTGGAGGACGTTATTCTAAATGAAATAAGCAACACATATAAAGACACCGTGCACTCTCACTTATATGTGGAACCCATAGAAGTTGAACTCTGAAGCAGAGAGTAGGATGGTGCTTACCAGGGGATAGGGAGTGGGGGAAATCAAGGAGATGTTAGTTAAAGGGTACAAACTTTCAGTTGCAAGATGAATATGTTCTGGAAATCTAATATACAGCATGGATGGTGATGGATGTGTTAATTAATTTGATTGAGACAATCATTACACAATGTATATGTGTATCAAATCATCATGTTAAATACCTTGAATTTATTCAGTTTCTATATGCTGATTAAATATTTTTAAATTAAAAAATGAATAGCCATTGACAAAGTTGCCTGGTACCCCTTTGCAGTCTTTGTCCCTCAATCCCAGCCCTAGGCAATCACTGACATGTTTCCTTCCACTCTAAATTCCTTGTACCTATTCTAAAATTTTATATTAATAAATCACATAGAATATATTCTCTTTAATTGGTGCTTGCTTTGTAAAAACTTATTTTAATGCTTTAGAGATTAAACCATATCATTTAAAGTTTTTAAAAAGTTTGTACCCTTTGACTAACATCTCCCTGATTCCCCCACTTCCCATCCCCTGGTAACCACCATCCTACTCTCTGCTTCAGAGTTCAACTTTTATGGGTTCCATATGTAAGTGAGAGTACACGGTGTCTTTACATGTGTTGCTTATTTCATTTAGAATAACGTCCTCCAGGTTGATCTATGTTGTGACAAATGGCAAGATTTCTTTCTTTTTTATGTCTGAATAATACTCCATTGCGTGAATATATATATGCCACATTTTCTTTATCCATTTATATTCATTAATGTGGTGGTAGCTTGCTCCTTTTTATTGCTTGGGAAATACTTTTTTCTATGGATAGATTATAATTTGTTTATTTTTTCACCTGTTGATGGACTTTTGAGTTGTTTCTAACTTAAGGCTATTTAAATCTGCTATGAACGTTCACATGAAGGTCTTTGTATGGATGTATGTCTTCATTTCTCTTTGAGTAAATACCAAGGGATGGAATTGTGAGTTATATAGTAATTATGTAAGAAAACTACCAGATGACTTCATAGAGAACTTGTGTCATTTTAGATTTTCTCTAACAATGTATGAGGGTTCCAGTTGTGGTACATCCTCACAAACACTGGTGTGCAGTGGTATCTCATTGTGGTTTTAATTTACATTTTCCTGATACTGATGATATTGGGAATCTTTAATGTGCTTACTGATCATTTGCGTACCTTCTGTTTTGAAGTGTCTATTCACATCTCTTTTTTGTCCCTTTTCCTTGTCTTCTTTCAAATTTAGTTGAATTTTTTTTATATATTCTGGATCTATATCTTCAGATATAGGTATTGCAAATATTGTTCCACTCGGTGGCTTGGTTTTCTACTTTTTTAACAATGTCTTTCAAAGAATAGAAGAATTCCATTTTGATGATGAAGTTCAGTTGATCAATTTCCATATTGTTCATGTTTTTGTGTCTTAAGAATTCTTTTCCTGCCCTCAAAATCTTGATGATTTTATCCAATGTTGTTTTCTAAAACTTTTATACTTTAAATGATACTTTTGTTCATTTCGTGAATGTTGTAAGGTAGTGTCAAGAATGATTTTTTTCCCATATAGATATCCAATTATTCTGGGATTAATATTAGCTCTAATTGTTATAACAGGACAGACCTAAGGCTGATTGCGAGACTTGTGAGGAATAGCCTCTGTCTCCTTAAAGGAAAGTTAGCAAAAACCAGGGCACCTGCCTTTGAGCATGTACCCACCTCCCCAGTTCCTCTTCAATAACAGGCGGTAAAGGAGAAGATCATTTATTGCCCAGTTGACCATACAGTTTGGTTAAAATATTTGCTATGTTTGCTGCTTCTGTCTTCTGAATGTTTATATTGCCCCAAAATTCAAATGCTGAAATCCTTATCCCCAAGATAATAGCGTTAGGAGATAGGACCTTTGGGACATGTTTAGCTCATGGGGGCAGAGCTCTCATAAGAGGCCAGAGAGAGACCTCTCCTCCTTTCCACCAGAGGTTAAATTGAGAATGCTGTCTGTGAGGAAGTGGGTCAGTCACTGAATCTGCCATTATCTTGATCTTAGATTGCCCAGCTTCCAGACTGTTAGAAATGCATTTCTGTTATTTATAAGCCACCCAGTCTATGGTATTTTATTATAGCAGTCCCAGCAGACTAACACAGCTACCAATTCCTGTGAATTTCTCTCAAAACCCATTATTTGTCCCATGAGGCCCTTGTCCTTCATTTTCCAGAAAGCTACATCTCTGTCAGCATCCCATACTCATCACTAAAACTGTCAAACTCTGTGAAGGGCCTGAAATTTTACCCTCCTTGCAAACTAACAAATTAGCCTGCCACAGCTTCAAGAATGTTGGCAGAAGATATGAGTCTCCTGGATCAGAGACAAAGGACTTTATTACTCATGGCAATAGCAGAAGTCACAGTGTTGACATCTGCACTGTCTCTGTGAGCCCCAATTCCCACAGAACAATACTGGCACATGTAGTGCACTGTGGTACAAGAGAGAGTCCTGAGTTTAATGAAACTGGAGTTTTTATAATGGGCAGTAAGTGTGCCTGCCTCTTGCTCCTGAGAGAGGCACTAGCTCTATCTGCCATGGCTGTTGGCTATGCAAACATCTGTGGAAAAAAAAAGTCCAAAATAAATGCAGTCAATGTCTGTTTATAAGTCATCTGGAAATGTAGGAGAAAAATGGAAAATTGTTGCTCAGTACTCACAGCTCCCCATGTTGTTCTTTCCTGGCCTCATGGAGTTTCTTTCTATGAATCCCAATGGACTCACAGAGATCCTCTACAGATCTCTGTAGCGTCTTGTCTGCACAGCTCCCTACTCTCCAATTTTCTGGTCTGAAAATTTCAGTCATTTCAGCTTCCCCCTGAATTCTTGTCTCCATCTTCTCAATTTAATATGATTTCTGTGCTTTTGCTGGAGTTCCTCCTCACGGGCCCTCAATTCAGAAAGTGCTTCCAGGCAGAAAGCTGGGGGTGATTATAGGGCTAACCTTATCTATTTCCAGCCCTCAGGGATCCTGTTTCTGTGCTACCTCCTATACTGTCTGAAAACCAAACAGATAGCTCACAAATGTTGTCTGCTTTTTTATTGTTTACAGTGAGATTATGAGTCCAGTATCAATTATACAATTACCAATTCTACCCCAACATGGTAGAATCAGATATCGCCTTTTGTTTGTGTTTCAGAAATTTTGGGAGCGGTTGTTAAAAATCATTAGGCTTTAAGTTGTGTAGACACAAAACTAAAATTAATGACATACCTAAAATGGGGTAGAATAATATAGCAGTTACACTGAAGCAAAAATGCTTCCTTTTCTATGTGTGCTTTTGTGTAACAGACTGCAGTCGAAAGGTGCCCTTCGGGGAGCGAACTGGGTCAGTCTGTCTGCACCGAAGCCAGTAAGGTGAATGAAGAGTCACTAGAAAAGCATTACGGAAACCCTTCTTTGAAAATACAACTCATTTTTAAACCTTTGAGGAAATGTCATATTGACTTCTTTCATGTGTTCATCTACTTCCTAGTAAATGTTTTGGTCTTGAGGAGAAGAACGTCTTGGTTGGACACCGTGGCTCATGCCTATAATCTCAGCACTTGGGGAGGCTGAGGCAGGAGGATCACTTGAGCTCAGGAGTTCAAAACCAACCTGATCAACATCATGGCACTCCATCTCTGCAAAAAAAATTTTAAAACTAAAAGATTAGCTGACATGGTGGCACACACTTATAGTCCCAGCTACTCAGGAGGCTGAAGCTCGAGCATCACTTGAACCCAGGAGCTCGAAACCAATCCTGGTCAACACAGTGAGACCTCATCTCTATCAAAAAAATTTTAAAAATAAAAAATTAGCCAGGCATGGTGGTGAGCACCTGTAGTCTCAGCTACTCAGGAGGCTGAGGCAGGAGGATCACTTGAGCACAGGGATTTGAGGCTGCAATGAACCATGATGGTACCGCTATACTCCAGCCTAGGTGACAGAGTGAAACTCCATCTTTAAAATACAAATAAATAAATAAATGAAATTTTAAAAGGAGTATGTATTTCTTCCTTACTAAGTCAGGACTTTCCATCTTTATTAACTATAAAATTAGTTAATAAATAAACTTTTTTGTTGTTGTTGTTGTTTTGAGACGGAGTCTCACCCTGTCGCCCAGGCTGGAGTGCAGTGGTGCCATCTCGGCTCACTGCAAGCTCTGCCTCCCAGGTTCATGCCATTCTCCCGCCTCAGCCTCCCGAGTAGCTGGGACTACAGGCGCCCGCCACCATGCCTGGCTAATTTTGTGTATTTTTAGTAGAGATGGGGTTTCAACGTGTTAGCCCAGATGGTCTTGATCTCCTGACCTTGTGATCCGCAAGCCTCGGTCTCCCAAAGTGCTGGGATTACAGGTGTGAGCCACCGTGCCCAGCCAATAAATAAACTTATTAATAAATAGTTAAGAAAGTTATTAATAGTTAACAAAGTAACAAAAAAGTTAATGGTTGGTTTATGGCATAGTCTCACTTATTTTGACAGTTAACTCAGGACACAATTAGTAGAGTGGGAAAAATCAAGGGAAGGGTCTGTCATTTATTTTACCAAGTCTTTTTTCCCAAAATCAACCAAACGCCAGCATAGTTAGGGTGGCATGGCTCATTTCCCACGTCTTCTCATCTTTAGTGTTTCATGCATCTTCCTCTTTTATTTCCACTACAACAATGGTGCATCATTTAAATGTTTGCATTATATGATCTTATAAAACCAATTAATAGAATTATAACTGTTATAAATATATTCGCCCAAAATGGATTTAAGCTGATACAAAGGCTTTTATTATTCATTCACTAGATGACTGAATTTTTCAGACCACTCTAATAGTCCATTTTACCATAGTTAACAAAACACTGCTATACATTGTCCTTTTAGTATCATTGTCAGTTAATGTCAGAAAATTAATAGAGATTTTAAAAATCATCCTTATTTTTAATAGATGATTTTTAACAGAAAATTAACAGAGATTTTAAAAATCATCCTTATAAGGTATTATGACTGACAAATAGAGCACAATAACTCTACCAAAGGAAAATCCAGAAGTTGTTTCTCAACCTCTAACCTAAGCTACTCTGCCCACCCATGTGTTAATTACCTTCCTGACAAATGAAGCTAATCCAGCCATGTCCATGTCACTCCACAGCTTGAAGGCTTCTGATGGTTCCCTGAGCCCTGATGGATAAACTAAAACATTTTGGAGAACACAAGGCCCACTACAATTTCAAACTAGTTCTAACCTTCCACACCATTCTCTGCTGTTGTCTCACCTTAGAAGTCTATTACTCTGAAATCACTTTATCAGGTCAGAAGGGCTTTTCACAATTCCATGCCTGCTCTCAGGCCATTGCATCTGTCTACAACCCCCCTCTGAATAACTCTGCCTGCTCTGGCCAGCATTGTGTGGTTTTTCCTTCTCACGTCTTTCACACCTCTGTGCCAGTGGAATGTACTCGGAACACATCCCTGGCATGTTCTTTGTTTTAACCAGCTGGTGCAAGAAGAGTCTGGTTAAGAAAATTCTCCAAATTTTGATGCTTTAATCTGCTGTCATGTTCAATAATAAGTCCAATCTCATTCCCTGAATTTCTACTCTAAACATCCTTGTAAATCCTCTGGTGTGATTACATAGATCATGTGAATGTCCCCTAGGCCCTAGCAGACCCCGGCAGAGAGGATCGTGATTTTATGTTCTGGAGCAGGGCTGTCCAATACAACTTGCTGCAATGATGGGAATTCTTCTGCACTGTCAAGTATGATAGCCACAGGCCACATAGGGCCATTGAGTGTTTGAAGTATAGCTAGTATGATGGAGGAACTGAATTTTTAATTTTTTTTTTTTTTTTAGTCTAAATATACTTTAAGTAGCTACATGTGACCAGTGGTTACCACACTGAACAGTGCAATTCTGGAATTTTCATAGGCCTATAGACCAATTCATAGGACTATTATCCCAGGGATAGTTGATAGAAAAAAAAGGAATAAAAGGAATAATAATGAAAGAAGACAATGAGTCATAAAAATTAAAGGACTAACAGAGTAATATGATTGTGAGAATTATTTTCTTTTTCTAATCTTTCAGGGTGTTCATATTGTATTTTAAAGGCTCTATAGCCTTTCTTTACTATGCAAGTTCTGTTGCTCTAAAACAAGAGTCTTAATTTTATATAATAATTTTCTTATGCCTCTATATGTGTCTTTCAAGGAGAGAACATGCATTAAATTATAGTGGGCTTGTGGTTGAACTCCTCGGTAAAATGCTAGACAAGAAGATCATTTTAGAGGAATATGTGAAAACAGAAATCCTGCCTGAATGAATTGTTAGCATTTGTTATCATTATAATAAGGAAGGTAATTCAGTGTGGAAGTTAAAGCACAATGTGGGTGTCCAATAGACCTTGGTTAAGTTATTTAATCTATGTTTCACAACTTCCTATTTTGTCAAATAGTATGCACCCCAGTAAGAGAATTTATATGAAACCTTTAGCTTAGTGTCTGGCACTGAATAAAATATGTAAATGTCATTTGATAGTATTACTATCACATGAGTATTACTCTGATCATGATTATTATATTATCATTTTATTAGTATTCTGATTGATAGAGAATCTTAGTTGACAAAGTACTTTCAGAACGTAATCTCATTTGACCCTCTGAGCAGCCCTCAAAGGCAGGCAGATAATCCCACTTTATAAAGGAAAACAGAGGTTGTGAGACTTTAAGAAACTTACCAAGTACCAAATGATTGAAGCTATCTAGCGATGCCATAACCCATATGCAGCCCACTACACCATGTTGACATTGCTTTTGGTAATCACCTTGCTGCCTTTTTAGCTACGCTAGTCAATTCATTTTCTTCATCTCCAAATGCTTAATCTAACTTGGGTTTTTGCAACCATTCCTGCTTCCCAGGAATGCCCTCCCCTAGAGTTGCCTCTCTTCCCAGCCACACGCAGCTACTTTGTTTTTAATTTTTCTTATGTGTTAGGTGAGCAATGCTTCATAATATGCAGTAGTGGCTTGTGTAACCATTGGCAAATAAATTTTTCAAACTACTCTTATCCATAGCCAAGAGCAAACACTTAAGATTTATCTCTGAAAAGCCAGGCCAGCATTTAAATCTGGAGTTCAACAAATACGTCTTTGTTTCAGTTGATCTTGACATCAGTTATAAAAGTTCTTAGGCATCTGCCAAGAGTCTTTGCCATATTGTACCTTACAAGTAAGAGACAAAGGGCTTTGGAGTAATTAAACAAAGCGCAATTCTGCATTTTGTTTACTCAAGACTCTATCCTGTATTTTTCATGCCAGCAATACTTAAATGGAAGTTAGTTGAAAGGTGGCCCACATGAGGCTTAGAGAGTTAGACTCCCAGTCCATACTCAAAAAAGTGTTTCTGCCAGTGCATATTAGGGGATATTAAGATATTTCTCTTCTTAATTAGGCAGCATACAATGATGTGGTAGAATAAATGTAGAACTTGATGACCAGGCCGGGCACAGTGATTCATGCCTGTAATCCCAGCTCTTTGGGAGGCTGAGGCGGGCAGATCACCTGCAGTCAGGAATTCAAAACCATCCTGGCCAACGTGTGAAACCCCTTCTCTACTAAAAGAACAAAAATTAGCTGGGCGTGGTGGCACGCGCCTGTAGTCTCAGCTATTTGGGAGACTGAGGCAGAAGAATCACTTGAATCCAGGAGACGGAGGTTGCAGTGAGCTGAGATAGTGCCACTGCACTCCAGCCTGGGAGACAGAGTGAGACTCTGTTTCAAAAAAAAAAGAAGTTGATGACCACATTCATTCCACCTCATCAGATCAAATATGAAGATATGGCCCAATCAACATGGCATCCTTCATATCCAAAGGCAATATGAGTGTCTTCATCCTCTGTAATATTTTCCCATCCACACATCCAGCCTGCTGGGCATGGGGTCACTAGGCATGAACACTTAGCAAAGAACTCACATGGGCAAACACAACAAGGTTGCAAGAAAAACAGGGTGGAGAAGCAAAGCATAGTATAGGACCCTAGCGGCCCTCTGTGCATTTTAACTTCTGATTGATAATTGTGAGCTAGAGTTCGAATCTGCAGGATGGCTATACAATCCTAAGCAACTCAACTTCTCTGTCTGTTTCACCACCTGCAAAACGAAGAGGTTAGGGGAAGAATTTACACCACAGAATCAAGTAACAGTGCTGCTAAAACCCCCTGCAGCAATAATACTCTAGGATATTATATCATGAAGTTTTTCATGAAGAGTAAAAGGCAATCCTTTTACTCTTCTCTGAGTTCTTTCCAGAAAATCGTTCAGTATTACAGATCTTTCTTTGGTATCCCATCAAGAGGCTTCTTCCATGTGGCAGGAAGACGTTTCCTCTGAAGCAGGGCAAACTCTGAAGGCCACCAGCAGTCCCACTGAGAGATTTCGAGAGATCACAGTCCCATGCAGAGAAGAGTCGCCAGTAATGACGTGGTGAGCACATTTTGACCCAAAGCTGACAACATATGGCCTCTGCTCCCCAGCTGATTTCCTGAGCTGTCCTAAGTGTCTTTACCAAAACACTCCTTGTTCCATCATTTGTGAAGCCCACCTAAGGGTCATTTATAACTGATTCTGTCGCATCCATAATAAGCTGCCTAGATGTATTAAGACTCTTAAGAAACGTTTCCAAATTATGTGTTAAAGTAATATGTGGTGTGATTGTCTTGTATATCAGCCTTGTGTATACTGGGAATATTTATCTCACTAAAGCAACACTGCTCTTGCAACGTTGATTTACGGTAATGTTCCTACTTGCAAAACAAAACACCTTGAATCCGATTTTAAAACAAATCGCACACATTTCAGTCAGCCATGATTTTGGTAAATGCAGTGAATGTTAAAAGACAAAACACATAACAGGTGACCTGCTTATTTGGGAGGGTTTCATCTTGCTGATTGTCAATATTGTCGGCTATGTTTTTCGCTACCTAGAGCACACAATCTCAATGTTAAACCTGACCTAAATTGTTTTCCATTTCTTAAGATGCAGTCATTTGTTTTGAAATAAAATGAAGTCGTGTATTCTTGGTGAATTTTCTTAACAATAATTAATGACGTTTTCTTGTTATATTTTTGCGATAACCCAGACTCTGATGTTTTCTAGTCACTAAGAAGGGAAAATCCTTTCTGTGACACACATACTTTAACAAGTAACCAGCTGAGTTATTATGAGAATTTAAGTGCTACCTGATAAAATCAGTATGTCCTGGAAAAGAAAGACAGAAGTAGGAACCAGTCCACGAAAGTGCACCTGAAAATATGATATATAGACTCATCTAGAGGAGAAAAGGGACACAGAGATTTTCAAGGATGCATCTGGAGTAGTTTTCCTTCTGGCCCAGTGTGCAAAATGTAAAGAACTCTTGTATCTTAATGACAGATAGGGTTTTCTAGCCACCAATATGATATTCGCCAGAGATAAGACCTGCATTATTCTCTAAAGGAGCTAGAATGGGAGCTCCCTCTCTTCCTGGACCAGGAATACCAACACTGTCTTCATACTTGACCATAGCATTCCTGACACAAAGTGTGTGTCCTAAGTCATACTTCCAGTAGTGATGATAGATTTGCATTCATTTATTTTTGCCCTCTTATTTCTTCTTTGTAACAAATGATACAAATTTATGAAGAGGTTGCAGCTCCCAGTGCCCTCTGTCATTCTCAAGTAGTACAAAGCTTAAGCTGCAAAACAAGATAGAGCTGGTGCTGTTGGAATTCCCAGTAACTTGTTCTAACAAAGTCAGGTGTTCCAGGGAGTTGGGAAGCAAAACTCAAGTTCTATTGAAACACAGGGTTGATGGTAAATGTATCCTAAGGCAATTGACCCATGTCACTCTTGGGCAAAGCAACACAAAAGCCAGCGAATGCTCTTTGGTTCAGATTTCAGAACTGAAGCTAGAATCTCAACAATTCTAGCTTTTATAAAATTATCAAAGATGAGAATACTACCTTTTTTTCTTATATTTACTAATAGCTTGCATACCTTTGTTTTAATTGAATTTTCTGGGCGTTTTACCTTTTCCAGACCCTAGCATCTTTCCATCTAATCTAGATTCCACAGGCACCAATGACAGTATGAAATTTTGCTGCTGAAAGTGGCCTCCATGTCTCTATCTTATCCTTGCACAAAAGAAGGGTGGATCATTCTCATTTCTGTTTCTTCAACTGATATTTTAAAGTAAGTCTAGAAAATAAGTCAGACTTCTAGCAGTGTAGCTTTAAAAACCCTTTGAATTACTTCCAGACTTGTGAAGATACTGAGGTCAAAATTACAGGATATTCTTACTTCCTAAGCATAATTACAGATTACCTTACACTCAAACATAATAAATGAAGATAAATGAGTTGAAATTAATATAGTGAATTCATTTTAATTGCAATTGGTATAATTATTAGATTATATCACCATGTAATATAAATTTAATGGAAGTAAACTTTTAAATTTTATTTATGCACTTACAAGTAATTAAATATGAATGTACTATGTGACTATAAGAGAATAATTAGTTTTTCAAGTGAATTAATCAAGGGTGTTTTTAAAATGTTCTCTGTAGTTTACAATAGAAAAAAGATTATAAGTCCATATTATTACAGTATAACAGGCAAATGAATAGCTGAAAACGGTAGGTGATGGAGAGGATGCAGTGAGAAGCAATTCTCACCTGGCCTGGCCCAGCTCACTCCCTCGCTCCTCCACCAGAAGGCTTCTCTGCTTTCCTCCACCACAGTTCCTCCCACCATAGCTCTCTCAAATGATGAGAGAAAGGACCCCTTTCCCTCCTCAAACTGTTCCATCAGTGGGTTCATTCTTCCTTACATACCAGTTTCATATAACTTATGTACTGGATGTTGTCTTAGGAAGACCACTAACCTCAAGGGGCTGGGCGTGGTGTCTCAGGCCTGTAATCCCAGCACTTTGGGAGGCCGAGGAGGGCGGATCACCTGAGGTCAGGAGTTCAAGACCAGAATGGCCAACATGCCGAAATCCTGTCTCTACTAAAAATACAAACAAAATTAGCCAACGTGGTAGTGGGCACCTATAATCCCAGCTACTTGGGAGGCTGAGGCAGAAGAACTGCTCGAACCTAGGAGGCGGAAGTTGCAGTGAGCCAAGGTTGTACCATAGCACTCCAGCCTGGGCAACAAGAATGAAACTTCATCTCGGAAAAAAAAAAAAAAAGGAGGACCCCTAACCTCAAGGATTGAAGGACGACTGATGAGGCAAAAATGTAAAAAGTCAACGAGGTACTAGGAGCTCGGGACACCAGAGTCATAAAGCACCAACAGCAACACTGACAGAATGCTTGATGCCTGCCATATAAGGCTATTGAAATTAGGTTTGATCTCAGAGTCTGGGACAGATCTCAGCCTGCCAATCTGAGTAACGCTGGTGTGGCTGCCAGGCTGCAGGGCAGAGAATCAAGTAGGTAATTTCAGGTCCATAGGCTTGTGCAAGTCAGAGGTGTGTCTACAAAGGGGAATTAGCAATGCAGGGCAGCAGCTTACTGACTTCCAAATGGACGACAACATTCTAGAAAAGGTGTGACTTAGCTGAATTCTGAAGACAGCTTCCTCCTTTGTGGGTATGTACTCAGCTTGGGCCCCAACTTCTATAGGCTTTGAGCAACAATCCCAGCAGCTAAAGAGCTCCTCCAAATCCACACAGCTGCCTCTGCAGGGTGCGG
Source organism: Rhinopithecus roxellana (assembly GCF_007565055.1). NCBI lineage: Eukaryota > Metazoa > Chordata > Mammalia > Primates > Cercopithecidae > Rhinopithecus > Rhinopithecus roxellana. The sequence continues at coordinate 59,117,237 of NC_044566.1, forward strand.
CCCTGTGGTTAGACCTGTGTGTGACTGCACTGCCCTGGCCCCTTAACTCTGCCCATCCACTGAGATATTAAGCTTCTGCTGGTGGATAAAGGCAAGCACAAACTGGCCTCTTCTAGGCAGTCCCTCTTGATCTCTGCCCGTTTGCTCTAAACCTGGTCATTTTTGCTCAGTTTTCCTTTAGTTCTCAGAATCCTCAGTCTTGATCTCTGTTTCCAGTTCCTACCGTTCACCAAGCCATCAGATTTCTCTGAGGCTTCGTGGACCACAGGTTTCAACTCCTGTTGACTCGTTCACCTCCTAATTTTAACGCCTCTGGTGCTTGGGGAAGAGAAACTGTGTTGCAGTCCCCACCTTATAGAAAGGCACCATTGAACTCTAGCTCCCCCTCATACCCTTCACCCTTGTCCTTTTCCCCTTCCCAGCTTCATAGCCCAGGACACTCATCTGCTTACAGAACAAAGACCACCATATGGCAGATGCACCAGAAAGCAATAACTTAACTGAGGCACTAGCCCGAGAATGACCCTGTGGTCTAAGGAGAGTGTGTGTTTAGAGTCCCAAGCTAAAGAATCTGGGAGCAGCCAATCTGGAGTTTCACTCCTTATCCATGAAGGACATCTGGACCCAAGGCCCATCCTTTGAACCAGAGGCTCTACAGGGGATAGAGGCCCTTGGTGCTGGGTTAAATGGAGGTTGCTAGGTGGAAGGTGCTAAGTGAAAATGTTATACCAACATCAGGCTTTTTACCATCAGTAGTGGTTTTCCTGTCCAGTCTGTTGTCACTGCACTGTTCCTGTCTGTAAGTTCCCCAGTAAACCTTATATCTTGTTCACTCTCTCCAGGTCTCTTCTTCAACCTCTCAAACTTGTGCCATCCTTATCGGAGTCAATAGGGGTCCAGCATAACAACCACTTAAACACAGAGTGGGGAGTAGAGGGGGGTGCACCCTTGACTGTGGGCTCCTTGAGACCAGTCACTATGGTTTTTCGTGTTTTGTTTTGAATCCCCAGCACTTAGCACAGGGCCAGCAAAAATGGGCACAGACTAGAATGTTTCTATTCATTATAACCCCATGATAAAGCACAATCATTTTAGTCAGTTTCACACGAGGTTCCCTACTATTGAGATGAAAACATTATGCACAGCTGGTCTCGGTAGCGCACTCCTGTAATCCTAGCAACTCAGGAGCTGAAGTGGGAGGATCGCGTGAGGCCAGAAGTTCAAGACCAGCCTGGGCAATATAGCAAGATCCAATCTCTAAAAATAAAAATAAATTATCTAGGCATAGTGATGCATACCTGTAGTCCTAGTTACTGGAGAGGCTGAAGTGGGAGGATCACTTGAGCCCAGGAGTTCAAGGCTGCAGTGAGCTATAGTTGCACCACTGCACTTCAGCCTGGGCAACAGAGACCCCATCTCTAAAGAAAAAAAAATTAGGTAACCTGTTCCTCCACCTGTCGACCCAACCAAACCAAGATATTAGCAGCCCTATGCAGAAATGACAAAGAAGGTTGTAAAAATCCCTGTTCGTTCTCAGGCCATCAGCCACCTTGAAATTTTTGGAAAGGTTAAATTAAGGTAGAAGAGTGAGGAGGGCAGGTCTGTTCTTGGGGTGAGCAGTCCTCTTACCCCAAGCCAGATAAAAGGCCCCCAGGACTCCAGTGCCACAAGAGAACCAGAGAACTTGGCATATATTTTCTGGACTTTGGAGGCCCCAGGAAATGGTGCCTAATTCTCTTCTGGGAACATAAAGGCAAAAGGCTCTGCCTTGGTCTACCTTCCGTGATGAGAGAACAGAAAGAGATACTGCAAGGAAACCCATCCTGTTGATGGCAGTGGGCACAGGTCCCTTAGTTCCAAACTGCACATGGACCCCCAAAGAGGAGGTCACCTTGAGAACTGCCTGTTGGGATCTGGATGGAGGAGGCCACCACATACCCAGGACTGAGAAAGAAGCCCAGCAACGTGCCCTCCTGGAGAAGAATCAGCATTGAGAATTTACTGTACCTGGAGGGCGCCCATATGGAGCTCATGTGACCCGCTAGCTCAGCATCTAAGACATTTTCTCTTTCTGCAGCCCCTGAGGAAGCCAGGGTGATCTAACAAGAGCAGGGTAGGGGAAAAAGGGAACACCCAAGAGCAAGAAAACCTGGAATCTTGGATCAAATGTGAAGCTTTTTATAATTACAGTGGACTGGATATTTCAATTACGAAAATGAGGTTGTTCTTAGGACCAAATGTGACAAGATTACTTTTAATTAGCTATGTGATCCAAAGAACCGTGGTGCTTGGGTTTTCATCCAGGGTGAGGAACAAATGGTTCACAGGGAGGGTTTTAAGACAAAATGTTGAAAAAGAGAGTGAAGCTGCTTTCTGTTTGCATGCAGTTGAATTCAGCTGATATCAACGTGGCTGATGAATAAATAATGAATCGATGAGCAAATGAATAAATGCAAACAAGGAAATAATTGCAAATTTAGTATTATTACTCTTATTACTCAGTTTGACTCACACATTAGGTATAAGTTAAGCTTTTTAAATTTTATTTATTTTTATTTAATTTTATTTATTTATTTATTTATTTATTTATTTATTTATTTATTTATTTATTTATTTATTTTTTGAGAGAGAGAATCTTGCTCTGCTGCCCAGGCTGGAGTGCAGTGGCACAATCTTGGCTCACTGCAACCTCTGCCTCCTGGACTCAAGTGATTCTCCTGCCTCAGCCTCCCAAGTAGCTGGGACTACAGGCATGTGCCACTACGCCCGGCTAATTTTTGTATTTTTAGTACAGACAGGTTTTCACCATGTTGGCCAGGCTGGTGAGGAGCTCCTGACCTCAGGTGATCCACCTTCCTCTGCCTCCCAAAGTGCTGGGATTATAGGCGTGAGCCACCGCACCCAGCCAAGTTAAGCTTTTAAAATCTAGTTATCTGGTTTACCCTTCTTGTTCCCCTTTATCTCTGCTCTTAAACAGGTAAAAATTCTGGTCATTTTTTTTTTTTTTTTACCATTCTGAGCAAATACTCTTTTCCTCAGTTACCAGTTCCTCTGGCTTCTGCTTTCATATTTTTCTGAGTAATTTTACTTTTTTCCTGTGCTCACAGTTTAGGACAGCTCTACCAAACAGGCACTTTTCCTTTTTTCATTTTGAAAACTTTCTTACTTTGACACTCTATGGGTGCAGCTAAGAGCAATTTCCCTTTCTGTTTTTTTTTTTTATATTCCATACCTTTCTTCCAAACTAAAAATCCGGATTTCCAAGGTACATTGAACACTTGGGACCCAGAGGGACTGAAACTATTGTCAACTCAGATATGATTCAGGAAAAAGGTTATGTATATTCTTTGGAGTCTCCTTCTATTCTCTGCCATCATTTTGGTTCCATATGATGGTCATCTGCTCTCTGCTAGTTTACCACCTGTGGTCTTCCCAGGGAGCCCTGGGCACATTTAATTTAGTCCTTACTTGCTCAGCATGCAGTCTCTTCTGAGGGTAGAGGTGGGTGGAGTAAGGATTAAGGAGATGGGCAGGATATGAGTACCACAGTGGATGAAGAGATCAAAGAATTTGGGGACTACATTTCTGTAGAACATGGTGGGTGTAATTAACTAACCATCAGAGTAGTTTCAGTACTCTGTACTTTGAGTCCTTGTTCTACAATTCAAATTAGTATATTCCATTTTTATGCTAATTCACTGTTGTACTACTACTCTACTTCCAGGATTATTTACTTTTGTGCTACTGTACATAACTGCCACATTTTAAAGTTCATTGCAGCTTATTAATATTAAATGACGTGATTTGAAAGCATTTGCTTTCTCCGGCCAGTGAACACAGAGTACTCTTAAGATGCATTAAAATATGGATTGGTCAGTGTTTAACAAACCTTATTGAGTGGTTTTTGTGATTTAATAGTCAGCTTCCCGGACTCTTAGCTTGGCTGGCAACATGACAGTGCTGTAACCATTGCTTTAGAAACTGAAGAGGAGGATTTCCCTTCAACAGTCACCAAGTAATAAATAGCAGGGTTACAGCTAAGGGAAGAGGCTACCTAGTTGTTATTATTGGTTGTCAGATTCAAAGCAATCTCACTGTTCCTTTTATCTGAGTACAGCCAGTGATCAGACCTCATTGTATAAGACACTGTCCTTACGCCTTCATTATCTTTGCGTTAGAGCTGGGCTAGCCAACCAAGTTTCTCTCCCAGGGATAATTTATCTTGCAGATGACACATTAAATAGAACCATGCAATCAAAGTTTGAATTCCAGCCTTGTGCTGCCTTGGTTGGTCAGGCCAAATTAATAATCGAACTTGGTGCCCTTGAACGAGCTCCTTGCTATATACAGTTAGCTGGCCAAACCACTTCCCCTCCCCCGACACTCCACCTCCTCATGGATGAAAACTTCTGGTAGAAAAACAAACTCACAAAGGAGAAAAGTACCAGGTGCATGAGACATGGGGATGACTAGAAAGGGAACGTGCAGCTTTATGTTTCTTCTTTTTTTTTTTTTTTTGAGACAGAGTCTCACTCGGTTGTCCAGGCTGGAGTGTAATGGCACGATTTCAGCTCACTGCAACCTCTGCCTCCCAGGTTCAAGCAATTCTCCTGCCTCAGCCTCCCAAGTAGCTGGGATTACAGGTGCACGCCACCATGCCCAGCTAATTTTTTTTTTTTTTTTTTGGCTATTTTTAGTAGAGATGGAGTTTTGCCATGTTAGCCAGCCTGGTCTCAAACTCCTGACCTCAGGTGATCCACCTGCCTCGGCCTCCCAAAGTGCTGGGATTACAGGTGTGAGCCACTGCACCCGGCTGCAGCTTTGTGTTTCAAATCAAACACTGACTGTGTGCCAGTTACACTGGTCCCTGCAGAAGCTGTTGGCAGACCTTGTTTTTGAGACAGAGTCTCACTCTGTTGTCCAGGCGGGAGTTCACTACAGCCTCAACCTCCTAGCCTCAAGCAATTCTCCTGCCTGGGCCTCCCAAAGTGCTGGGATTACGGACGTGAGCCACTATGGCCAGCCTTAATGCCAGATTCTTCTCTGTGTGTAGTATTTCTGTGCCTCAAAGGAAGCATACGCTACCCATGTGACATGTCTGTGAGACAAAGAAAGGGAAATAGTGGGAGAAATATGAAATGTCTTATGAGGGAATCTAAATAAATTTTGAAAGTTTGATTTCCCGCTTTTATTTTTCAATTTATAATGGAAGCTCTAACTAGATGTTACCCACCATCCCAGACCTGCCCAGACCCACTAAGCCAAACATACTTAAAGTATGTAAATGCCAATTATGTTGCATATATAAATAAAGTACTGCCTGGAAGCTAGATATCATGAAATAATACTAAAGGCAGCTATGTTTAGGTTGTTCACTAATTATAATAGTAATAGCTAATATTTATTTAGCTACCAATGGAATAGCTAAATCAAAGGAATACCATTTTTCTATAATGCTTATCAATGGAAGAGCATTTATTTACCAATGTAATCATGTTTTTCTGTCATTTCAAACATGAGATAGCCTATTTCTTACCAATGTAATCACATTTTTCTATAATTTCAAATGAGGCCTAGGCTATAGCCAATATATGCAGAGTCTCACAATTTCTACTCTCTTAAATTATGGCCTTTTAGAGTTCTTGAATCCAGGTTTATTTATTTACTTAACATTTGTGTGCTGGTTGCTACAATACAATATCGAGCAGAATCAGAGTCCCTGCCTTCATGGATTTCAGAGTTTACTGAAAGGACCAACAGTAAAAAAATAACCACATAAATAAAATTACAGTTGATATCAATGCTAAGGAGGAAAAGATACATGGTATCCTGAGAGTTGATATCAGTGACCTGCCCAGTGTAGGGAGGGTCTAGGAGAAGTGGCATTTCAGCTGAGAACACTGCAGAGTAGGAGTTACCTGTGGTGAGGGGACAGGGCACAGCACCACAAAAGCGCTGGATGCCAGGGAACATGGGCACAACTTTTATAACCGGATTGACTTGACTTGAAATGTAATTTGCTCAGAAGAAATTAAAATTAAAATTCGGGGCAAGTGACCTGAAGTTACCCAACAGAACACAGAACTTCAGATAATTCCACTAAGAACATTTGATTCCCCATGACTCAGTGCCTGCAAGGTATGCCATGCTCCGTTTATGACGGCAGCGTAGCCTGCTCTCCTGGTCTGTGCGTTTGCGCCAGGAGCCAGGAAGATCTTCAGCTTATGGAGTTGATGTGACAATGCCCATCCTTTGTGGCCATGGACAAGTCAGTTCTGTCTCTGTAGGAAACTTAAAGGACAAGCCCTAGAGGGGGCAGCTGTGGGAAATTATTGGATGGTATTTTGACTTTGATGTATCATTATGCAAAACCGTATCGAGGAATGAATTTCTCATATTCCACGAAATAATATTGAAAACACTTGAAAGTAATTTAAGAAGCAGATCCTTAATGTATAATCAAGGAATTTTTTTTATGTTTTAATTTATTTTATTTTTATTTTTATTTTTGACAGGGAGTCTTACTCTGTCACCCAGGTTAGAGTGCAGTGGCACAGTCTCGGCTCACAACAACCTCCACCTCTTGGGTTCAAGGGATTCTCCTGCTTTAGGCTCCCAGGTAGCTGAGATTACAGGCACCTGCCACCACGCCTGGCTAATTTTTGTATTTTAGTAGAGAGGGGGCTTCATCATGTTGGTCAGGCTGGTCTCAAACTCCTGACTCAAATGGTTCTCCCACCTCGGCCTCCGAAAGTGCTGAGATTACAGGCATGAGCTACCGCGCCCGGCCAAGGAATTACGATTTCTAAAATTCTATGAGAGTTTTCTTCTGAATGCTTTTCTGAATATGTAATGTACATGCCCATATGTATATGGCCTCTTCTGGGTCACACCCTTTTTGCCTATTAGCATAAGTAAACTGTGAAGTGTTTAATAGGTGTTTTGTAGGGGGTGGGGAGCAAAAATTTCAATGGTTAAATAAATTTAATGAAGACTGGAGTAAGCAAATAGGCTTTCTTACTGCTAAAGTGGTCAAAGTGCTTAATATTTTTATCTTAGTCTAAATTGTAAAAATCTGATAAGGTAATATAATATTTGGCATCTACTAAATTTATTTTCTCAGAGGACATTTTTTCTCTCAAATATACATTCCTCAGAACATAGCATTCCTATATACTCATATAAAGTTAGAAAAAAGTCCGTGATATTTTTGCTTCTAGAATTTGTTCCTACCTCATTGCCTTTGTGATTATGTCTGCAATTCTGGGCTGGGTCTGTAAGACCATTCACTGTCTGGACTCAGTCCAGTTCTGTCTGCCATCCTGTGCCACCCTTTCCCCTGCACTTTACGCTCCAGACACAGAGAACCAAACAGTTCAGTAACTTCCTTTTCCTTCTCCCTCACCCTGAACACACGTCCCTTCCCCACCTGAACCTGGCACAGGTACCCTCTGGTTGGAAAGGCCCGGCCTGCTCTCCATCTCTCTCTGCCCTAGCCCCACTTTGGCTTGTCAGTTGCCTGTTTCTTTAAGGTCTAGTTCAAATAGCTTCTCTGGAAACTTTGTTCTTTCTTCTGTGACAGCATTGACACCATTGTATTCTCTTGCATCTATTTACCCGATCCTTTCCTGCCTCCCCTTTTGACTAATTTCTTGCTTCAGGGCCAGGGCAGAGACAGTTCTCTCATTTGCATACAGTCTTACCTAAGAGAGCACGCAGAGGAAATGGCTATGCCAACTGGATGAACTTGAATTTATGTGAGTGTGTGTGTGTGTGATATGATAGGGGTATTCTCCACTGTTTTTTTTTGTTTTTGTTTTTTTTTGAGACAGAATCCCGCTCAGTTGCCCAGGCTGGAGTGCAGTGGCACAATCTCAGCTCACTGCAACCTCTGACTCCCAGGCTCAAGCCATTCTCCTGCCTCAGCCTCCCAAGTAGCTGGGACTACAGGCACCCGCCACCACACCCGGCTAATTTTTGTATTTTTAGTAGAGACGGGGTTTCACCATGTTGGCCAGGTTGGTCTTGAATTCACCATGTTGGCCAGGCTAGTCTTGAACTCCTCACCTCAGGTGATCTGCCCGCCTCAGCTTCCCAAAGTGCTGGGATTACAGGCATCAGCCACCGCACCCAGCCTCCATATTTTAAGTAAAATAAATAAGTCAAACTATAAAACATCTGTCTGATAAGTAACTCTTCTCTGTCTTGCATGCATTTATTTTATTGCACTTATCAGAGTATTAAAATGATGTGTTTTCATGAGTCATGTCTGAGAACATTGTCCTTGAGTGCAGGGACCTTATCATATTCATTTTTCATCCCTATCACTTAGCATAGAGCTTGGCATTTAGTAAATGTCCAATAAATGATGCTCAAATTAAATGGAATCAAATCTTGCTCAGCTCTTTGCTCCCTTGTCACAGTAGAGTGACTAAGCAAGCATGTGAACCCTGGGATCAGAACGCTGGGTGTGAATCCCAGCTCATCACCCGCTGTGTGACCTTGGGGAAGTTACTGAACTGTTTGGTTCTCTGTGTCCTTATCTGTAAAAGGATGTGAATATTGTCCACCTCCTGGGCCTGTTGTGAAGATTAAACTTATCTATATTTACATCCATTTCTACATCAGTATTATCTATTTATTTTAACTATATGAAGTGTCTTTCTCATGCCTTCCCAGTGAGAAAACAGGCAATTAAATGTTGTGATATACAAACAGAAAACCTCCTACCCTTCTAATTCTATTAAATGTCAAATCAGAGATGGGGTCATGTCAATAAAGGAGTTACCTGAGCAAACATGAAAGTATAATTTACATTATGCGTTATAATCCTTCCAATTAAAACCACCATTGTAAAGAGATCTGATTTCTAACCCTTTAAATATTGTTATATGGCTTTTATGAAAAATTCTACAAATGTCAGGAAAAAAATACTATAGGGTGTATTTTTAATGTGGACTATTTTACAAGGTGCTTTCAAACATGTGATAGGATATCTTAGTCAATTGTCATAAGAGCCCTCTAAGGAAACTCAGATCCAGTTTTATAGTCCATTTGAGGTGATGGTACAAATAAATGACAGTTGAGATCAAGCACACTACATGTCAAATCATGTTTCTTGTTTCGTTGTTTTGGGATAGGGTCTTACTGTGTTGCCCAGGCTGGAGTGCAGTGGCATGATCTTGGCTCACTGCAGCCTCGACCTCTCAGGCTCAAGGGATCCTCCCACCTCAGCCTCCCTGGTAGCTGGGACCACAGGCAAGCACCATCACACCTGGCTAATTTTTGTATTTTTGGTAGAGACAGGGCTCCACCATGTTGCCCAGGCTTGTCTTGAACTCCTGGGCTCAAGCGATCTGCTTGCCTCAGTCTCCCAAAGTCCTAGGATTACAGGTGTGATCCACCACACCCAGCCTATGTTTCTAATAAAAAGTGCAGGTTTTCAGAGAATGGAATTATTCCTGAGAATCACAGCAAGTCAAGGTGTAGTGGAGGAGATGCAGCTCCAGGTGGGCCTTGAAAGATAAGACGAATGCAGGTGGGAAGAGGAGAAAGGACATGAGAACAGGGAGAGCAAAGGTGCAGAGGGTGGAATGCATTTGGTATGTTTGGGATGACAGCTCCCTGTGTGGCACAGTGGAGATTCGGCCTGGCCTTGGGAGTGGAGTCGGCCGGTCTCAGTAGGGAGTGGGGGTGCTGGAATGCCAAGGCTTGCTTGCTTCGCCAGTTTTAAGTTTAACCACCCACTTCCCTGAGAACACCACTGGCTAACGTGCTGCATGAATTACAAGTATGATAATCAAGGAAAGTCTGGAGACCCCCCTTTAAAATAAACTTGGCTCAGTGGACAAATTGGACATTGGACATTGGACATTGGACAAATAGTGACTCATGCCAGCATTGTCCCAGGGCTGCAAAAGTAGCCATCCAGCCACTGAGAAATTACCAAACATTCCTACCAGAATTGTATTGGCTATTGTGAATGGCTTTAATAACAGGACCTTGTTCATTTGGTTTTTAGATAGATTATTACTGATTTACCCATTCAATCAATTCCTGTTTTCCTCTGGTGGGTGAAAAACTGCTCCCAGCCCCAACCTCTGGGTTTAGGACGAGAAAAAAACGAAGAAGGACTACATTATAACCCAGAAGGTGATCACATACCTTCCTGCTCTAAGTGTAGGCTTTTCTATTATGATATGGATTATCCTGGAATATTCTATCATCTTTCCTAAAAGCATTAATAATAGGATGCATTGTCATCCTCCTAAGTGGAGCTTGCATGGTCATGTTTGTGCATGTGTGTGTGTGTGTCCTGGGGGAGATGAGAGTATAAGCAGGGGTGGGGGAGAATAATGTAAATGCTCTGCTACGATTTCATTTGGTCCCATGAGTCTATGATAACATTTTTCTATCATCTTGCAAAGACCAATAGAACTAATAAGAATAATAACAGTTGTAGTACTGACAATTCTGGATGGATAAAAGAGCTTTGACCTTCCAGAGAAAATCCAGTATTTTTTCCATTCAGTATCATTAAGGTCACACATGCCTCTTACTACCTTCAGTCTTTTTCCCAGATGTCTCTTCACATTCGAAAGAAGACACGAAGTAAAATTAAATGTTTTTTTGTTTTTTGTTTTTTTTTACCAGAACATGGCTCTTGTTTGCTACTTCAGATTTTTAAAGTACACAGGCATTATCTATAACCCATCTCAGGGTAATCCTGTGAGAAAAAATATGTACTCATTATTGATGGAAAAGGAGATGCTTACAGCTTTTGCTTAATTTTGTTCCAAGCCTCTAGGAGCAATAACAACAAAATGGTTGTTTTTACTAACAATAGAAAAAAAAATAGCATAAAATACATAAAACTATCTAAGAATAAATCGGACACCTTAAGAGTCTCATTAAGTTTTTCTTACTTGCTGAATACCATGTAACATCTTACTGACCAACCCCCTAGTACATGTTGCATTCCTTCCCAAAGCCAACCCTCCTCTTCCCCACAGTGGCCCCAGGCCTGTCTCCTAGAACTCTCAGCAGCGTTTGACATTGTTACCTGGAGGGCCCTTGACCTCCCTGCTTCCTGGGCTATCATAGAGCAGTGTCCTGGTGCTTCTTTCACCTCCCTAACTTCTCCTTCTCAGGCTTATTGGCTCCTCATTCTGTCCCCTAAGCCTAGGCACTGCCCAAGGTCTCTTCTTTCTTTGGTCTCTGTCAGGGAGATATCTCACCCAATCCCAAAGCTTCGTCGTTCCGTAAACATCCATATCTATATCTAAATTGTCAGCTTCCTCCTTTCAAATTCTAATCCTTTTTTTTTTTTTTTTTAGAGATGGGGTCTCGCTATGTTGGTCAGGATAGAGTGTGGTGGATATTCACAGGTGCAATCACAGCTCACTACAGCCATGAACTTCCAGGCTCAAGCGATGCTCCAACCTCAGCCTCCTGATTAGTTGGGACTGTTAGGTGCCTGGCTAATCCTTCATTCTTGATTCTGTGCTTGAGATTGCCCCAGCTGTAATTCTTGCACCTTCACCCTGCTGCCTTCCCATTTCCTCCTCTGCACGACTTCCAGAATGTGTGAGTACCCACTAAGTCATAAACTCCAGGAGGGCAAAGCTCTTTGTTGTCATTTTTATTTAAACTTAGGTATCCGGGCCGGGCGCGGTGGCTCAAGCCTGTAATCCCAGCACTTTGGGAGGCCGAGGCGGGCGGATCACGAGGTCAGGAGATCGAGACCATCCTGGCTAACACGGTGAAACCCCGTCTCTACTAAAAACTACAAAAAACTAGCCGGGCGAGGTAGCGGCGCCTGTAGTCCCAGCTACCCGGGAGGCTGAGGCAGGAGAATGGCGTGAACCCGGGAGGCAGAGCTTGCAGTGAGCTGAGATCCGGCCACAGCACTCCAGCCCGGGTGACAGAGCGAGACTCCGTCTCAAAAAAAAACAAAAACAAAAACAAAAACAACAACAACAAAAAAACTTAGGTATCCGTAGCACTTTAGAACAGTACCTGGCACATAATCGACATTTGGAAGATACTGAGTGAATGAATGAATATTACTTCATCTCTACCCACTGCACACCAGCCTAACTCATCTTTGTGTCCTGTTCATCACCTGTGCTTAAAGCTAGGGTGTAGCTTTACACATTAAGCTTATATTAAGTGATATGGTCAAAACCATATTAAGTAATATAGTTTAAGTAATATGGTAAAATCATAGTTAAGTAGTATGGTCAAACCATATTTCTTTTCTGTTAAGTATGGTTTTACCATATTACTTAATATGAAGTGTATTAAGTAATATGATCAAATCCAGTCATATTACTTAATCAGCCAAACTGGGGCCTTTTTTGGTTTGAAAGGGGGCTGATATGGTTGACTGTGTCCCCACCCTGGTAATAAAAACATACCTGAGACTGGGGAGTTCATTTTGAATTGTAGTTCCCATAATCTCCACGTGTCATGGGAGAGATCCAGTGGTAGGTAATTGACTCTTGGGAATGGTTACCTCCATGCTGTTCTCATGATAGTGAGTTCTCACGGAATCTGATGGTTTTTTAAGGGGCTTTTCCTGCTCTTTGCTCAGCACTTCTCCTTGCTGCTGCCATGTGAAGAAGGACGTGTTTACTTCCCCTTCTGCCATGATTCTAAGTTTCCTGAGGCCTCCCCCAGCCCTGTTGAACTGTGAGTCAATTAAACCTCTTGCCTGTATAAATTACCCAGTCTCAGGTATGATTTTATTAGCAGGGTGAGAATGGACTAATAGAGGAGCACTATGAATAATTATGCTGGGATGACAGGCATAAACTTAACCTGATTCTATGCTTACCCTAATCATGAGCATTTTTTACTTTTCCTCCTCATCTATTCCCTTGCATTGCCAGCTGCCAAGACACACATCTGCCTTTGCACTGTCCCCTCACTTAGTCTTCCCTTTGCATTCTCGCCCCCACTTGCCTGTTCAGGCTTTGGCACATCTAGACTGGTTTCTATTAACAGCCTCTTTACTGGTCCCCCTGAGCCTAACCAGTCTCCCCAGTATCTGTCTCTGCCCATTCTATTCCCACCTACACATGGCTGCTGGATTAATCTTCCTAAGGGATAGCACCAGTAATACAATTTCTCTACCCAGAAGAGTTTCACTGGTTCTTCATTAATTCTGAAATCCATACAAACTTGCGGCTTTTAAAACTTTCAATCTTGGGCCAGTCTTATTTGTAGGTATGGATACTCAAGACAGGAGTACTAAGAGCGGCATTGGCATAACCGTTTCTAATAGGGGGCCTATTAGAAATAAAGAATTTTGGATTGTATATTAGACCTATAGACTCAGAGTCTACAATTTAGCACGATTCCCCAGTGATCTGTATACACATGAAAGTTTGACAAGCACTGTTCTACGCTGTAGTCTAACAAGGAGAAATCACAGCTCTAAAATCCGCCCCAAGATTTTAGCTTCCATGCTTTATTTGTGTGGGTCACTTTTTGTAGGATACCTTCCCCCAACATCTCTATTCAGTAAAATTACATTAGTCTTCCAAAGATGAACTCCAGCAACTATATACTCCATGAAAAACTTTCCTGTAACTACTAAATACTATCTTTGCATTCTCTGAACACCATAGTATTTAATTTCTAGTGCCTTGTCACTATCTCTCTTACCTTGAATTACAGATATTCTGGTACTAATTTTATACACACACTCATCTCCTCCTTACATTGTTAGCACAATATGGGTAGTAACTTTTTTTTATTGTGATAAAATATACATAACATAAAATTTACCATTTAAACCATTTTAAGTATATAGTTCTTTGGCATTAAGCACATTTATATTGTTATATAACCATCACCACTATCCATCTCCAGAACTTTTTTTTTTTTAATTATTATTATACTTTAAGTTCTAGGGTACATGTGTATAACGTGCAGGTTTGTTACAAATGTATACTTGTGCCATGTTGGTGTGCTGCACCCATCAACTCGTCAGCATCCATCAATTCGTCATTTATATCAGGTATAACTCCCAGTGCAATCCCTCCCCCCTCCCCCCTCCCCATGATATGCCCTGCTGTGTGATGTTCCCCTTCCCGAGTCCAAGTGATCTCATTGTTCAGTTCCCATCTATGAGTGAGAACATGCGGTGTTTGGTTTTCTGTTCTTGTGATAGTTTGCTAAGAATGATGGTTTCCAGCTGCATCCATGTCCCTACAAAGGACGCAAACTCATCCTTTTTTATGGCTGCATAGTATTCCATGGTGTATATGTGCCACATTTTCTTAATCCAGTCTGTCACTGATGGACATTTGGGTTGATTCCAAGTCTTTGCTATTGTGAATAGTGCCACAATAAACATACATGTGCGTGTGTCTTTATAGCAGCATGATTTATAATCCTTTGGGTATATACCCAGTAGTGGGATGGCTGGGTCATGTGGTACATCTAGTTCTAGATCCTTGAGGAATCGCCATACTGTTTTCCATAGTGGTTGAACTAGTTTACAGTCCCACCAACAGTGTAAAAGTGTTCCTATTTCTCCACATCCTCTCCAGCACCTGTTGTTTCCTGATTTTTTAATGATTGCCATTCTAACTGGTGTGAGATGGTATCTCATTGTGGTTTTGATTTGCATTTCTCTGATGGCAAGTGATGATGAGCATTTTTTCATGTGTCTGTTGGCTGTATGAATGTCTTCTTTAAGAATGTTGAATATTGGCCCCCACTCTCTTCTCCATCTCCAGAACTTTTTAATTATCCCAGACTAAAACTTGTACTCATTAAGCATCAAATTCCCATTCCCCAGCCCCTGGAAACCACCATTTCTACTTTTTGTCTGTATGAATTTGACAACTCAGAGTACCTCATACAAGTGGAATCATGTATTATTTTCCTTTTATGACTAGCTGATTTCACTTAGCATAATGTCTTCAAGGTTTATCAATGTTGTAATATGCACCAGAATTTCCTTCCTTTTAAAGGCTGAATAATATTTTACTGTAGGTATATATCACATTTTGCTTAATCATTCATCTAGTGATGAACATTTGGGTTTCTTCCACATTTTGGTTCTTGTGCATAATGCAGTTATGGATATGGGTGTAAATATCTGTTCGAATCCCTTATTTCAATTACGTGGGGTATATATTCAGCAATGGAATTGCTGGATCACATGGAAATTCTATTTTTAATTCTTTGAGTAATTTTTATACTGTTTTCCATAGTGGCTTTGCCATTCTACATTCCTACCAGCAGTGTGAAGATTCCAATTTCTCTACATTCTCACTAACACTTATTTTCTCTGTGTGTGTGTGTGTTTAATAACAGCCTCCTAATGGTATAGGTCTGAGATGGTATCTCATTGTTTTGATTCACATTTCCCTACTGATTGAAGATATTGAGCATCTTTTCATGTGCTTGTTGGCCATTTGTATATCTTATTGGCAGAAATATCTATTCAAATTCTTTGCCCACTTTTTAATTGGGTTCCTTGCTGTTGTTGAGTTTTAGGAATTCTTTATATGTGCTGAATATTAACCCTTCTTAGATCTGTAACTTGCAAATATTTCCTACCACATTGGCTTTTTTTCTCTGTCTGCAGCGTCCTTTGTTATAGGAACTGTTCAAAGAACAAATGAACCTAACTATAGTGCTTTCAAATGGTGTCTAATAAATATTTATATTTTTAATTTGAATTGTTAAACGATGCTTAATGATTTATCACTGTGCTTAAATTTACAATGAAACCTGACTAAAATTAACTTTGCTTTAAAATTATTTTGGTCAAATCCAATGAGATCGGGGAATGCCAAATAGAATTGTGAACATCTTCAGGCTTGAGCTCTGTTTGGGGTGCACAAAGGAAGCTTCAAAACATAGACTGACAATGTCCCATCATTGTCCTTAGATTTAAAATCTTAACACTTACACAGGGAGGCTTTGAATATTACTTGCTAGTGTATGGCAAGAAAGATTAGGAAGTATTTGTAGTACAATTGGAGGAACGTTTAAATTCCTGTGTTTGGTTAGGGGTTGTAGCATAATAAAAGTCAAATGAAAAATAGAAAGTAGCTCTGAAAGAAATAAACTTTCAGAGAAGTAAGGGTGTTTATAAAAATTCAGAATGTACCCTGAAGCATGACCTCTGTTGGTCTTAATGTCATCAAATTCATCATTGATATGGCAGTAGCAAATGAGAAAAGCTAGTGGACATTTGTGGGGTAATGAAAACAAAAGGATAGTTATTTATTTTTTCTGAATTGTATTATTTGGCTAATTTATAGGCCAAGAAAACTACTAATAATAGCCAAAACAATCCTGTCTCAGTTTTACTTTCTCACACTCTGGCCTTTCTGCTTTGTGATTTATTTTTAACTCAAGAACTTCCTACCACAAACTCTCATTAGGCTATAGAGTCACATTGGTTGTATATGGCTATAACCATGTGCCTTCTGTGGAATAGTTTAATGGAAATTCAGTCGGTCCATGTTTGAAAGGATTACATAAAACTTCTTTGAATAATTAGCACAGCATCCCAACAAAGGGTTAGTTGATTTTTTTCCAATGAAAGGTCAGACAAGAGAAAGTCATTTAGAAGGCATATAAGATTGCTTTCCTGGGGTCATTTTCATTCTGAATTATGGAAACAACTTCAAAGACATGAGTCAATCTCTTAGTATTTTTTGGTACAAAACATTACTATTGAGTAACTGTAGTTCAGTGACAACATCTTCACTGGATTAACATAAATGAGAGCTAATAATGGTGCATTCATGCACATATGTAGGTGTATTCAAAGGGTATGTGTGAGGACATTAGCCAGCGTCATTCTTAGCCCTTCATTATGACTCCCTATTTACTCAACCCCTGACTTTATGATGAATGATCCATTTGGAATGAACTTTTTGTGCCCTTTCAGATATATAGAGGTTACATATGTCCCCCTGACTGCTTACGTCTAATACTTTCAACTTTTTTCTGGCTTTTCTAGACTCTTTCACTAACCTTTGTTTTGAAGTGATTTGTCTGATTGCTTTCATTAAAAGGGGTTAAACATGAATAGAGAGTCAGAGTGGGGAATCCATAGGCCCTCACACTTCTTTCTGATTGGTTGCTTAAGTCGAAAATGTGGCAGGTGTTTCTGAGATGCAACCACTTCTTTCAAGTTTCTTTGTCTGAACTTTCATTGGAATTCAAACAGAAATAAATTTCATGATGACATTTTCCTAATTTCAGTTCTGAAATAGAAGAAATATGGTATTGTATAAAAACCCCAAATTGAAAATGAGGAGTCCATGCATTAGGTATAAAACGTGTACCTGTAATTATATGATTTTAGAAAAGAGACCTCAGAGGATCTCCGCTTTGTTTCTCACTTTACACATGAGAAAGCAAATGAGAGCTGGTGAGTTTAAGGGACCAACCAAACGTTCTCTAGCTCATCAATGACAGCGCACGGATGAGAATTCAGGGAGCAGGAGGGAACTCAGTGCAGTGTCCTTTTTACTATTGCATATCACCTTCCTTCAGTGAGTCCTTTTCCGAAGCAGCATACTAATCAATTCTTGCCTTTTTAATCAGACAAACCCTGTGCAAAGATGAAATCAAAAGATTATTTCTTTGTTATATGTTGAAATTTTTCTTAACCTTCACCGTGAAAAAACAATGCTTAAAATAGCAAATATTTTTGACAAGGTGACAAAATGCTGTCTGGTAGGTAGGAAATCCTTAATGGCATCAGTCTAAAATACATAGTGGTTGACAACTTCATACACAGACCCAAAGAGGGTCCACTTTCTCAGAGGCTTTTCAGAAAGGACATAGTGTCTAACAGAGGTTTAACCAGAGAAGATATGGAAAGAAAAAACAAGAGCTGACCTTTTCTATAGCATACTTTCAGATGTTAGTAAGGGTGAGAATAGACAAGACTAGGATAGCATTTGAGAGTATCTCTTTGCTCAGATGGTAGAAGCATTGACATTGAAGGAGGAAAGATAATGAAATCCTTTCTTTTATTGAGGAGGAGCCCATGTACAATTTCTGGGAGCATATTTCATACCAGTTTATTTAGAGATGAAGTGAATTGATCTTGATTGTGAGACAGATTTTTAGACAAAACTAATTATTTCTTTGAAATTATTTTTTCTATGCTTAAAGAAAATGTCAGTGTGACTGGGAGTGGTTGCTCACACGTGTAATCTCAGCACTTTGGGAGGCCGAGACAGGAGGATCACCTGAGGTCAGAGTTAAAGACCAGCCTGGCCAACATGGTGAAACCCGTCTCTACCAAAAATACAAAACTTAGCCCAGCATGGTGGTGGGTGCCTGTAACCGTAGCCGAGGCATGAGAATCGCTTGAACCCAGGAGGCGGAGTTGCAGTGAGCCAAGATCATGCCACTACACTCCAGCCTGGGCGACAGAATGAGATTCTGTCTCAAAAAAAAAAAAAAAAAAAAAGAACACGAAAAGGAAAGAAAATATGTCAAAGGAAAGCAGAGTGACATTCAGAAAATATAATTTTGTTTTACGTAAGAATGCTGCAAAATACCAGGATACTGATTAAATTATAACCAAACACCAAATAAATCCTAGGATATTTTTTAAATGCTACTAGCAGTGTTGTACGTGTATTTCTTCTTCTGAAACTAATTGTACCGTGAAAACCATTGTTCCCTATTCTCCCGACCCTGCTGAGAGTGAGAGATGTATGGAAATTCAGCAAAAGTGACCCATAAATATCAAAATTAATTCATTCTAGGAATTCATTTGATTCTGGGAGGATCAAATCATTTATTTGATTCTAAAAGGATCAAAGGTGGTTAGTATAGCTGTTTACAATAGATTCAGTTAAAAAAGCTCCCAGTGATTGATGGTTTTACGTGCCAGGCCCTGTTCTAGGTACTTTACAAATATGATCTTATTTAATCTTTGCAACTGTCCTATGAGGCGGGGAAAATTATTATCCCCATTTTACAGATAAGAAAGCAGAAACACCACAGAAGCTATAACTTGTTCCAGCAAATAGCAGAGCTCAACTGGAAAACATCTAGGATAAAGGCCATGAACAATATGCTTATGTACTTTATCATGCAGCTTCCATCTATTTCTAATATTTAGAGCTATCATGATAATTTGTCTTTTGAATGTAACGCTAGAAACATCTGGAGAAATTAAGTTTAAAAAATTTAAAGCTTATGAACCGAACAATATTTCTTGAATCACTTAACAGATGTTTATTGAGGGTCAACTGTGAGCCAAGCCCAGGGATTGTCTTTTCCATTAATGATAAGTATCTCTCAAAGCAAGGGAAATTTCTTTCAACTGCCTTAAAAAAAAAAAAAAAAAAAAAACCCTGTATGTAAAAAATATATATAATGCACGTATATGTACATGTATGAACATATATACACATTTTAAAGCAAATAGCAAGTGAGCATTCAGGTCCTTTGTACAAGCCTAAAACAAGTGACATTTGATTAGAAGAAAAATATGTTCTCAAGTTGATTTCCATTTGCCTTGAACTACTAGATCTGTTTCCACACCATTAACTTTGCTCAGGACAGACAAATAAGGATCCATTAGAAAACGTTCTTAACTTAAATGTAAGCTTTTTTGAAGTGGGCATTATTTTTTTGGTAACTAACGTCAAGTGTACTGAAATGGAATAAAGATGGTGATTTTTCAAGGTATTTGAAGGGAGAAAGCCTCAGCAAGAGTGGTATGCATTTTCACTGCAAAAGGCCAGATTTAATTTGGCAGTGGAGATCAAGGAGCAGGTAAGATTTCATCTGCGTCAGCAGTAAAAGGAAACAACAGAGGCACCTGCCAAATGTCTCAGTTCTTTCAGAAGCTGACAAGGGTGGGAGGAGGCTACTTCTGAATTGGTCTAGGATGCCCGATGAGGCTAAACAGAAGTAAAGATTTTACCCCGCTTGTAGAGTGGCGGGATAAAATGCAGAACAATACCGACGCCAATGCATTTTATGGGACGTATAGGGAAAAATTATTTATTTGTTCACTTGAAACTCAAATTGAACTAGGCATCCTGTGTGTCTATTTGCTAAATCTGGTAGCCCCATTCACTTCCCAAATCTGCAGCTCACCCGGGCTCCAAGCTACTGGTGGCTCCCATGATCTTCGTCAGAGATGCCATTAGGGGATATATATGGATTGTGCTGGAATCTCTAATGAGGAATATATGGAGGGCCTTCCAGAAGAGTTTCCTGGAGGCTGGAAATTCCTGCCTGCCTAACCCCATGGGAGACACACTAAATGTTGGGCCGGCTTCTGTGAGTGCTGCTTGGAGGAGGGTTAGTTGGCTTGCCTCATATCCGCAGCCACCACCTTGTTTCTGTGCAGACTGTCATTCTCAAAGCTTTCCCAGTCTACACTCTTGTTTAAGACCCTTCACAGCACAGTCCCTTTTGTTCCTATGTTGCTATCTCTAGCACCAAGCACAGAGCCCAGGATATAGTAGATGTCCAGTAAATGTTTCCTGAACTTGATGTTTTCAAAGGTGGTGGTGCTGTTGCTGCTGCTGTTTCTTGCTAAAAACAGCAAGGAGGAAACAGGGATAAATTGTTCCATCCTGGTCACCCATTATTTTTCTTAATTTTTGAAAGCCCATAGTGAAAGACAGAGCTGCATGCATATAATGCCTTTACACTATGTGTCCAACACAGTGTCTGGTACACAGAAGGTACCCAACAAATATTTGTTGAGTGAGTGAATGTTAATTATGACATTTGAGTATAAAGAGTGCTGGCATAGATCTATCTACGATTCTCAGAGAGTACCATTTCACTGAAAGAGCTTTCCTATGTTATAGGCACTGGGCCAGGATCGAGGAGGGAGGCTGGTTAGATGTGACCTAGCTCGGGACACATTGAGAAGAGTTGGTGGGGGTTTCAAGGAGGAAGTGGAGGCAGATATGAGTCATGGGGTTTACTCCCCTGAGATAAGGAGTGTTTGAAGTAAGCGGGAGAGACTGGGGTACAAGCAGTACCAAACAGCAGTAATAAGAAAAAGAGGAAGGAAACCCCAAACCACATTATCAGGAAGCTAAGGAGAGTTCTTATAGTTACTGGGCCCTTGGAGCACGTTTTCCAAATGGCCACATATCTGGCCATGACAGATGTAAATGCACTAATTGTGAGAGATTACTAAATCCTTAAATTCACCTAAAACGACACACTTTCTTAAATGTAGTTCAATTTGAAATCCTTATCACACTTCACTACAACACTGGATACAGGCAGGAAAAAAATACTTTCAGTGAGAACTGAGTTTTCCCTAAAATTGCCTCTAATTGATTTACATTATATAATAAGATAAAGGCATGCTAGATAGGCAGCCTGATGCCATCTTACTTTGGGATGCTTTTCTCATGAGGATGAAAGCAGAAATAGACCAGCTTAAAGCAAACCTAACAGTGGGACACTCAAGAATTAAACAAATGGCTGTGAAACCGTAAGGAACTTACTGCGGGGGGTTCTAATACATGAGGTATGTTTTATTGTTGTTTTTACTATTTGTCCTTTTTTTTTTTTTTTTTTTGAGAGCTACTCACCTTTGGGAAGTGATAGTTTTAATCTTTTTTCTCCTTACTTCAGTTTACTGGATCGCAGATATCATAGACTGAATTTAATTGAAGCCAGCTTGTATGTGTCATTGATTAACTGTTTAAGGCAGAGAACTGTCTGCAGGTTTCAAAACTCAGTTTGAAGTTTTTACCCAAATGTGTGCTTTATTAGAAATAAATTGAAAGAAGATCTGGAAACAGCTGGAAACTTTCTTTTTTTATGTCTAACATACATTTTGTAAAAGAAAAGCAGTCAAAAATTAAGTCATTTGGACTATGATAAAGCTCATCTCTGACCTGATAAAAAATATGCTTTTCCCTTGTTCTTGATATATTATCTCCAAAGCGGCAGAAGAATCGTGAATGTGCATGCTGTTAATGCTGCCATTAATCACTTGGCTATATACTGATTTCAATGTATTTTTAAGGCAGACATAGACTACCAGATACTTAAGTGGTATTCTCTCACAGGCCATGGGTAACCTCCTGTCCTATGACTCAAAATCCCTCATACAGAATAAACTTTTAGCTTGAATCCAAAAGGTTAGCTTTCATAAGAGTTCATCTTTGAACCCCCAGCAATAAGCTCCTTTCACTAAATGTTGATATAATATCCGGCCTATCAAATGAAATCAGTGTTTGATGTTTATGAAACTCATAGGACTGTACAAACGTGCTATTTTATAAGGCATTAATCCAGAGGTCCAATAATATGTACAGTGAAGTTTATCTTGACAGGTGAATCAACTCATTGCTAAGGAAAATAGCCGGACAATACTATCCTTGTTACTGAGCTGCAGGTGTTTAAAGAGCTTAGTGAACTAAGGGGGAAATTTCCCAGCATCACATAGCAGGAATGAATGGTAGGGAAGGAAGCAAATCTTGGTTAGTTGGTTAGGCAGGTGTTTAGAAAATTTCAAAGGGAAAATAGAAATCTAAAATCCAAAGCAGGTACCTGATTAAGTTTTTATGGCCATATTAGAAATAATAAAAGAGCTACGGTTAGAAACAGGAAGATGAAGTTATTTCTTTCTAAATAATCTTTTTTAGAATAATAAAGTGAAAGTTTTGGAGATAACCTCGCTCTGAAAATTTACAGTGTCCAGATTACAGGGAATTCAGTTATCTAAAAACAAACATACTGGCTATCAGCCTCTGAAATGTTTGTTAAATCCCTTCAGGGTCTGTGACAGAGTTCTATCCTTGATCCTGTCTTTCTTAAGCTAACTGTAGTAGAATGGCAAGTAGTATTATTTGCAAGCATTTTTGACAACAGGACAATAGTAGTCCAGTGATATAGACATATAGGTGATATATTCATTGACATACTGAGCAAGTATAAGCCATTCTGTATCTATGATACTATACCTAGAAAAAAATTCTATATAACCCTGTGATAAGTCTCCAACCAGCATTTTTAAGAAAATACTTGCCTAAAATTTTAAAAAGAAAACTATCGATGGATGTCTTTTCAGTATGCTAATAATACCTTAATAAAAATATTTTAAAACATGAGGGTGGCACCAAAAATAAAATAAAAGCATTGAAAAGAAATTAGGAAAAGAACAGAAAGGGATTTGTCAGCAGCAGCAATTAATGGCTCAAATGAAAACTACTATGTTTTATAATTGTACCAAGAAAACCATGTTAAGTAGAGAGAAGACAATCAGCAAAATGTTTTACTGGTCCAACACCTGACCTGCAATGAATTTATAGTTCATGGGTGAGGGTTACAGTGAGCATGATTTATTCTTCATGGTATTAAAACCTGAAGAATTGCATTTAGTATTTAACTCTCTCACTGTTCATCTACAAAGCCCCTTTGATGAAATCATGGCATTTTATCTGCTAGATAATCTTATGTTCACTCTTGGCTGCTACTACCTAAGGGTCAAGGAGGGAAATCTCAAGTCTTGCTACCCGCCTTATCTTCCTTGGCAGGGCTCCCTTCTCTAGCCCCGACTGTCGCCATCCAGCATCCTGAGGTGTTCAGATGCACAGTTTAACCTTATAACTGTGCAGTGAATGCAGAGGCACCAGCTGTGTACTGTTGATGCACATGAGAAGCCTACCTTTATTTTGCCTAGTTCCCTTTGCTCGATTAAAGCCTCTAAAAACATCTCCTTCCAGCATCTCTTGTTACCAATTCCTGTTACTTTCTAGATTTCTCTATTAGGAGCCTCAAGGCTGTGGATGTTTGTTTGGTCCACCTCTTCCCACCCTTCCCCACAGACGCCCCCATTCCCTTCAGCCTCCATTTCTTACCCTCATCTCTTAGGAACCCGGGACCTTTACTGCTTGAGTAAGCCTCAGTCCGTTCATTTTGTGATCATCTCACATTAATGTGGAAGGTGCCCAGCTGATTCGTCTCCAGAGTTTTTACCTCTTGCAGTCACCTCTCTCCAGAGTGAATTCCCTCAGTTTCTGTTCCTGCTCCAGCCCTTGGAGCCCCTCTCTGTTCTCCTGGTTTCATGTAACTGCTACCTTTCTTTTCTCATCCATATCCTATAGTTTTTGCTCCTCTTTCTTTTTCTTAATCGTTATTCTATTCTCCTTTAAAACCACACACACCTTGCCCACAAGGAAGCTATATTTTCCCCTAAATTTTCCCCTTAAATTTTACAACATTTAAAAAAATACTGTATTCCCATTCAGACACACAACGAACTTGCACATTAAATTCATGATAAACTCTTAAATATTAAGAGTAACCGATTCATTTTTATTATATTTTTAAAATACTGATGACTGTGCATTTATCTTTTAACAAAGAACACTCCAAACTCCAACTTTGGTGTGAATGGAGTCAAGAGTTTATTTTACTATGTTTTTAAATTTTATTTTTTGTTGAGATGGAGTCTCACATGTTGCTTAGATTGGTCTTGAACTCTTGGCCTCAAGCAATCCTTCTGGCTTGGCCTCCCAAAATGCTATGATTACAGGCTTGAGTCACTGTGCCTGGCTGAGGGAGGGCGTTAATTTATGATAGCATTAGTTTAAGCAAGTGTAAAATGTAGATTTGAGCGGGGAGGACCTTAAGTAATGTTTTAAATTAATCAGCTTGATCAAATATTCCAAAACACTGTTCATTACATTCACCCATAATGCATGGCTATTGTGAAATTTCCTGTCATTCATGGCTATTTAATCAATTGTGACTTAATAGTTATGTGTTTGTATGTACGTTTTCTATATTTTGAATGAATTAATGCTAAATATTTCAACATTTGGAAGGATAATGCATCGGTATACCTAACTTCTTTAGCCCACTCTGCAGCCCCAGTTTTCAATTCTTAATTCATTCGGTCAATATATATTGAGCATTTATTATGTTTTATGAGCACTGCATTTGCCACTAGGGATGCAGACATTAAAAATCCACTTCCTACCCTCAGGAGGGTTATAATCCAATCTAGTAAGAGAACCGTTACTTTGTGAGGCTTAGGTATAACTTTAGAAAAGAAGAGTCAGTGTGCTCCAGGCAGGAGGAACATGTGCAAAGGCACTGAGGCAGAGAGTGTGGTGCATTCAAGGAACTACCAGTTCCTCTATTTCCCCTGTGAGCATCTGACAAGTGTTGGTGTTGAGGGTAAGAGGAAGAAAGCATACCAGGGCCTTGAGGACAGTGATGAAGATTTAAGCTAACCACTGTGACTGTTTCTGGAGAACAGGAACCAGACCCTGCTAGAGACAAGGCGAAGATTTTGCTGATAATTCTCACCCCATTGGCATCATGTCATCAGTCTGTGCAGTCTGGAACTTCATTGACAGTGTGTGGTGGCCTGCATGTAAGACTAGATAGAGGGGTTTTGCCAAACAGGCACAGAATAACTAAGAAATAAAATAGCTCTTTGTGTGCATGCATGTGTGTACTAAGAAAGTGTTTGAAAGTTTGGTTCACAGAGCTTAACCCAAGGCAAGGAGGGCATTGATGTCAAGGAAAAGGACTGATTAAGTAAAGGAAAGGCAAACGCAAAGATCACAAGACAAGATGAGGAATGCTAAAAGGATACAAGTACCATATGGAAGCTAGGTTCAGGATTCTGGAAGCACAGTGGTAGTGACTTGGCCCAGGGTGTGTCCCTGGGAGTAGGTGGGGTGAAGTGGAGTGGAGACAAAGGTCCTGGAGTTGTGAGTTGAAATATTTAAGCTCTCCAGGTGATGCAGGACAGACTCTTCTAGGATTGATAATTTCCGCTGATGGCACTAGCTTTCTTGGCAAATGACATGTGATTCCTTGAGCATCTAGTGTGCGTCAAACACTGCTCTAGGTGCTCGCAGTCAGTGTCTGGAAAGAAAGACAAGGTCCTTGCTCTTATGGAATTTACAATCTAGTGAAGGGGCAAGTCAAGCAAGGAATAAAAAATAATCACCAAATATTATGTGGACATATGTTCTGCTCAGAGTTTAGTGAAGTTTGATCATAAAATGGTCAGGAAAGGCTTCCAAAGAGGGGACAGCTATGCTAAGACCTAAAAGTTAAGAAAATCAAATTCAACAACCTATGTTGTTGTGGTGGTTGTCATTGTTGTTGTTGAGTTCACCATGTGCTGTGCAGTGTTCCAGGAACAGAGGATGCAAAGAGAAATAAAACAGACGTCCAGCGTTACACAAAGAAAATAGAGCTATCAATAAAATCCATTAAATCCAAAAGATCTCCCAGGACTCCAAAGATGGATTTGGATTTGTAGTTTTTCCCTTATTGATATGGTTTGGATGTTTGTCCCCTCCAAATCTCATGTGCAAATGTGATTCCCAGTGTTGGAGGTGGAGCCTGGTGGGAGGTGATTGGATCACTCATGAATAGTTTAGCACCATCCCCTTGGTGATGAGTGAGTTCTCACTCAGTTAGTCCACACGAGAGCTGGTTGTTCCTCACCCTTGCTCTTGCTCTTGCCATGTGATCCTCCTGCCCCCTCCCCCTTCTGCCATGATTGTAAGCTTCCTGAGGCCCTCACCAGAAGCCAAGCAGATGTTGGTTCCACACTTGTACAGCCTGCAGAACAACGAACCAATTAAATCTATTTTCTTTATAAATTACCCAGCTTCAGGTATTTCTTTATAGTGACACAAAGTGGCCTAACACATTAAGTAATATCAGACATTTTTATTTTAAATGGTACTTGCAAAATAATGTATAAAAATAATTACAACAAATATATTATTAGCAATGAATGACCACTACTGAAGTGATATAGAAAATATAGTATTTTCTCTTATGGAAGGTAAATGCAGTTGACCCTTTGATATAGTTTGGCTCTGCGTCCCCACCCAAAACTTATGTCGAATTGTAATTCCCAGTGTTGGGGGGGACTTCGTGGGAAGTGATTGAATCATGGGGGTGGATTTCCCCCTTGCTGTTCTCATGGTAGTGAGTGAGTTCTCATGAGATCTAGTTGTTTAAAAGTGTGTAGCACTTCCCCCTTCACTATCTTTCTCCTCTCCACCATGGTAAGACGTGCTTGTTTCTCCTTTGCCTCTTGCCATAATTGTAAGTTTCCTGAGGCCTCCCAGCCATGCTTCCTGTACAGTCTGTGGAACTGTGAGTCAATTAAACCTCTTCTCTTCGTAAATTAGCCAGTCTTGGGTAGTTCTTGAACAACGCAGGAGTTAGGGGGACCAGGTCCTCCTGCTCCCCGGACCTACAGTCAAAAATCCAAGTATAACTTTTGACTCCCCAGAAATTTAACTACTAATAGCTTATTGTTAACTGGAAGCCTTATCAATAATATAAACTGTTGGTTAACACATGTTTTGTTATGTTGCATGTATTATATATTATATTCTTTCAATAAAGCAAGTTAGAGAAAATATATTCACTATTCATTAAGTGCAAGTGGACCATCACAAAGGTCTTCATTCTCATTGTCTTCACGTTGAATAGGCTGATAAGAAGGAAGAAGAAAAGAGGGTTGGTCTTGCTGTCTCGGAGGTGGCAGAGGCAGAAGAAGTAGAGAAGGTGGAAAGGGAGGCAGGCACAGTCAGTGTAGCGTTTTTTTTTTAAAAAAATATCCACATATAAGTGGACCCACGCTGTTCAAGCCTATATTGTTCAAGGATCAACTATATGTCCTTCTGTATAGACTGAAGGAAAATGTATATTAAACAATAAAAGTAATTTCCATTGCCCCAGATACTCTTAAAACTAATAACTCTCATTTATTAACCATGTTATCACAAGGCACTAACAGGAAGACACTTAAAGTTTTAAAAAGTTGAACTCCTAACCTCAAGTGATCCACCCACCTTGGCCTCCCAAAGACTGGATTTAAAGATGGATGGTAAACATTTGAGTCTTGGTTCCGCAACTTATTAGCTGATAATTTTGATCAAATCATTTAAATTTTCTGAAATTGTTTTCCTGCCACTTTTGTTTTTTCTTTTTTTCTTTTTTCTTTTTTTTTTTTTTGAGACGGAGTCTCGCTCTGTCACCCAGGCTGGGCTGGAGTGCAGTGGCCGGATCTCAGCTCACTGCAAGCTCCGCCTCCCGGGCTTATGCCATTCTCCTGCCTCAGCCTCCCGAGTAGCTGGGACTACAGGCGCCCGCTACCTCGCCCAGCTAGTTTTTTGTATTTTTTTTTTTATAGAGACGGGGTTTCACCGTGTTAGCCAGGCTGGTCTCGATTTCCTGACCTCGTGATCCGCCCGTCTGGGCCTCCCAAAGTGCTGGGATTACAGGCTTGAGCCACCGCGCCCGTCCTTTTGTTTTGTTTTTCTAAGGAGTAGCGGTTGACCTCATGTGCTAGTTATATTAAATAATGCTTACAAGACGCATTATCCTGGGTAGTGCTAAACTAGAGCAAGGTCTTATTAAAGATGAAATTCCTAAATAAAATGCCATACCTACACAGATTAATTAACAAGGTGGGAGGTAGTACTGAGATATCTCCAAAAGACTTTCCTCTAGAATGTGGAACAAATGCTGCCTGCCTTTAGAGATGCCAAAGGTTTGTTCAATACGTATTTGTGGAATAAATATAATTGGAGTGGAGGGTTACCCCATGGAAGGCGACAAGGGTCCCAGCCCCTTCCAACTGTCCACACCAGTAAATATACTTAATCAGCCTTGATTTATGTCAGCAGTTGGAACACAATTAGGGCCACCAGGAGAAACCCGTGTCACTCTAGGAATAAAGATCTTTGTTGAATAAATATATTTTTATCCATGCAAGTGGGAAATGTACTTGCTCCATATGCGGATTTTCCCTAAACTTTCCTATTATTTACAAAATCTTTCATTTTGATGACACTTTAATTATAAAACACTCTCATATATAATTTAACTATGAGCAGGGTAGGTAGAACAAAGAGTTCTTTGCTGCATTTGACAGATAAGGAAACCTATGTTTAGGGAGATTAAATAGCTTCTATCTCTCCTACACCTTATCATTCCCAGAGCTGAGATGTGAATCCTATTCTCGTACCTCCCACATCCAGTGCTAGTTTATAATACTCATTAGTGACTTCTTGCTGTTTAGCATGAGGCTATTCAGAATTTGGCTGGACTGGAATCTCATGAGAATTGCAGAAATGGTTTAGGCAAACAACAACAACAATAGCAATTAAAATTTAATGAATGCTCATTATATGCCAGGCACCATTCTAAATATTTTGCATGTATTATTGCATTTGATCCTTGCCAAAAACCCTATGAGGTAAGCGTTATTATAATCCCCATTTTATAGATACTGAGGCTGAGGAACTCAGAAAATGGGTAACTTACGGAGATTACACAGCTAGTAGGTGCGGAGCCATGGTATGAACCTAGTTGGCTACCTCCTCTGTCTGTGCCATCAGCCACTTCCCTGTACTGCCTATGGGAGCTGGGGACTGGCTTTCACTGCTCTTCAGATGATGTGTTCATTGACCTTAAGAAGCTCAGTAACAACGGGAGAATGCTTCACAGTGTATGTTTGAGGTCTCAAACTACTCTATGTATACTAAGACAGTCATAACAAATTACCTAAATCGATATGCTAATGCGAGGTTGTGTGGTAAGCCAAGCTACTTACTCAACCTTTATAAAACAGACAGGCTGAAGGATGGCATAAGTGATGTCAAGATGATTTCAATCACTGGAAACGTCTTCAATCCAATGGCCTGTGAATGCCATCAGAAATTTGTAAGACACTTCCCCAAGGTCTCCCATATGGTAAGGTTCCCCAAAGTGTACATGAAAATATAGAAAGGAATTGTGATATTTGTAAAGTTGATGACTATGATATGACATTCAGCCTGAAGATTCAAAGCATTTACCAGTCTACATCAGGAAAATGTGAAACACAGCCAAAGTTATTAATTGGCAATGCAGAGTTTACAGCTAACACTAAATTTTGCTTCCAAGAAAGTGTGGAGCCTGATGCTTTTTTAATTAACAGAACAAAACCCAAAAAGCAATCAAAATTGTTAGCATTCAAAGACTGGCAGATTCAGAGCGTGGCAATGGGATACACCGATAGACCAGTCAGGGCAGGCACAGATTGGTGACTGTGATCCAAGGACCCAGCTTGAAAAGTCAGCTTCTCCAGAACTTTCAGCAACACTTTTAAAATGAGGAAATAAATAATATGAGATTGCATTTCACAATCTCCAACAACATGTCTCTGAAATGGAGCCTGAAGGATACACTAAAGGAAGAGTTGCTACACCCCATCTCTCCTGGGAAGGGAACATGCAGGGAGAGAGTTGCAAGAGCTCTTCACCCTTCTACCCTGCAGCAAAGGAAAATGGGTCTCCTCAAGGAAGGCATTTCCCCACAGCAAAGCTGCAAGCAACATGAAATAATGCACTATGACTATGGGCTCTTGGCGAAGGGTTCCTGGCCTGGTACAGTTAGAAATTGGGTTCTATTCTCAAGCAAAGGCTTCCAGCAAAAAAAATACCATAGCAAGCAGACCGTGGAATGTGCTTCTTCACTCTTCTCTAGGGGTTGATGGCACAGAATCAGAGTTGAACATGGGAGGGAAGTGGAAGGGATAAAAATGTAATGGAATTGCAGAGTTGTTGGCATTC
This sequence comes from Rhinopithecus roxellana, assembly GCF_007565055.1. Taxonomy (NCBI): domain Eukaryota; kingdom Metazoa; phylum Chordata; class Mammalia; order Primates; family Cercopithecidae; genus Rhinopithecus; species Rhinopithecus roxellana. The sequence goes on from NC_044566.1 coordinate 59,147,836, forward strand.
AGATGTGTAGGTGGTGGGCAGCAAGTCCTGCTTATTGCCTGTGGTTGTGAGAGGCAATGGTGATGGTTCTTATTACATAGCAGTAAGGGAAGGAGAAAAATATATGTATTTTTTTCATTTGTCAAAGTCATTTATCACAGGATTATTTGTAATTTTAGAAATTTGGAGAAAAATGTCCAAAATTGTGAAAGCTTTAAAATAAATTATAGTGTGTTTATCCCACAGAATTTTAGATATTCATTAAAAACTATATTTTAAAAGAAAATACATTGGAAAAATGCTCACAATCTACTGCTTAGTGAAAGAAATGAAAAACTTGGTATAAAAACTCTTCCAAGTTTTTTTAATATGCAAAGAAAAAACTAAAAAGGCCAATTTTCAAATGTTATCAGCTCTCTTTTTGGTAATATTACAGGTACTTTTAATGTTTCTATTATAATTTTTATGTGTTTAAAAAACTATAATTATCAGTATGTATTACCTCTATGTTTAAAATTAATAAACATTATATAAGAAGAGAGTGATAATTAATGAAAATGAAGCAATATCAGCATAAACATTCTTAAAATTTTCACTTATCCTGAGGAGGATCCTAGTGGTAACCAGTCATTTAAAACTATAGGAATAGTCATTCAGTCAGTAAATGATCCTACTCCTACCATGTGCTGTTCACTGAAAAAGGTACAAGGGGTTGAGAAATAAAAGTCCTGTACTAGTCCTAGTTGGAGGAACTCAGGACTGCAGGGACAACTGAGAAGAAACAGGTAAGGACACTTAGCTGTGGCTCTTTGATAAGTGCTCCTCTGGCAGTATCCCCAAAGCACATCATAAATACAGTGGAAGAGGAACCCATCCAGCCACTGGGATTTGTAGAAGGATCAGGGAGAAGGTGATATGTGAGTGCATCTGAGTTGAATCTCGAAGGATGAGTGAAGAAGAAAAAAATTAGAGTAAGGGCATTCAAGCACAGCTGATATATAAAGACGTAGAGTGCAGTGCAAGCAAGGGCTTTCAAATGGGACTCTTTTTATGCTGAAATTCAGGGAAGGGAAAGAGAAAACTTGAACTGAATTGGTTACTCGGGAGATAGAGAGGTGGGGAAAGATTGAAGCAACATAGGATGTATGGAGGAGTTTCAGATGTCTTCTAGATTTCTCTCTCAGTCACTAGATGGGTGGTAGCGCCAGGTGGCTCACATAGGAAATAGAGATGAAAGAGCAGGTTTGGAAGGAAAGTTTTGGAGATACCCATCAGGAAGGTAAACAATACATGGCCCTAGAGTAGAATCATTCATTTATTCTATAAGTATTTACTGACCATAACTGTCTGCGACTGTTTTAGGCACTGAGGATGCACAGCAAGTAAGACAGACAGAGCCTCAGTTCTTAGGGAGCTCACAGTCTGCCTGGGAGACTGACCACAAACAAACAAACACAATGTCTAGAAGTGGAAGTGCTATCAGGAAAACTAAACTGGATGTCGTGAGAAGGAGCTATTTCGGTTGGGTGTCAGGGATGGCTTCTTGAAAGGGCTCAGGATAGATTTGGGCTAGGACAGTAATGTAATGATGATAGTATTGTTGTTGGGAGCATAGGCTAGGTCCTTTCTATGTGCCAAATGGATTATTTCATTTAATCCACACTGCAATCGTCTAGGGAGGTACTATTGAGAGGCAGAAACATATGCAGAATCAAACGGGACGCTGCCTTTAGCCACATTCTTAACCACATGTACTGTCTATCTATAGCCCGTCAGGCCTTAAGAAGGACCATGTGAGGCCAGTCTGTGAAAAGGAGGAACCCAGGGGAGGGTGTCGCCTGACAGCCACGAGACAAGCCTGTGTCAGAGGAAGGAAATGGGCTGCAGTGTCCAATGGTCCGTGCACCCTGGAAGGGACAGCAATAACTGGAACACGTCGTTAGATTTAGCAACGAGATGATTATTGGTGACCTTGGCAAGATCATGTTCACTGAGGAAGGGAGGAAGCCCAGATTGCAGTGTTGACAAGCAAAGACTTCTCTTCCCAGGGACACAGGGTAGAGGCAGTGGGCTTTAGGATAGCTGCTGTTGTTTTAGTTTTGGTTTGCTTAAAAGCAGGGTGAGACTGGAGGGTGGAGCCTATGGAGAGTGAGAGATTGAGGGTCTGTGAAGGAGAGGAAATAACCAATGTAGCAAAGTCCCTGTTGGGATAAGAAGGGAAAGGAAGCCCAACACATGTGAGGGATGTGGTCTCGGGCTGGAAGAGCAATACTTCTTCCACTGAGATGGAAGGGAAGAGTCTAAGCAAGAAGGGAGGTAGGGCTAGGGGGTTACCTGAGTTCTTTTCTCTGAAGTAGGTGATATTTTCATCTGGTGAAGGCCCCAGAGGGGATTCTACCTAAGGTTCAGCTTTAAAACAGATCTTGAGGAGAATGAGAGCGGATGCTGTACAAATGACTCCAAGTACCCCTGAGGTTCCTATTGAGGTTGGAACACTGGCATTTGTGGCAGCTCCATCTGCACAGCTGTGTGGTTTCTTCCAACAAGGCCAGCAGCCGGGGCTGGCAAAGAGCTGGGCCATGCTGGGTGGCACACACTGCTCAGCCGGCAGCTGTTCCAGGCAGATCATTTCCGTCTTTCATCTGGGCTTCTCTTGGACAGTCCTCAATTCATGGGCCATCCGACAGCCAGAACTAAACAAATGTGCAATGCCAGAATTTAGTCTTCACATTAGTCATTTAAGGAAAACCCCTAATCAATGGCATCTGAATATAAAATACGTGCTAGAATAGAAAGTAGTAGGGACCCACGCTCTTGAGAGCTAAATAATCACTAAAATAGCTAGAATGGTTATGTTCTGTTCCCGCTTATATAATGTTAAAACTGCTGCCTCTGTTTGATTCAATAAGGAGTCCCTTCTATAAGTCAAATACACAGCTTTCCTGGGAATGTAATTGTTAAACATTTTGTTGTTACACTGTATAGCAGCCACTTTTAGATAACAGGAGTCTTGTTCTTTGCAGAGCATTTTGTTACCTCTACATGCATACAAAGCAGAGGATGGAATCAAAAGGGTATTTGGCTTGGGTCCAGAAAGCAATCTGGATTAGTCTATATAACTGGCTGTCACAGTTTCAAGTCCATTTCTGATCCATGACTTATTGCTTCATAACTGACTACTTCAAAGGTTTACCAGGATGCTACAAAAAAAAAAAGAAGGATCTCATTACTTTCTAGCTCATTCTGAGGTATGTTTCACTAGTTAACATTTTTAAATATGTAAAGTAACAAAATAAGACAATAAAGACTATTTCGTACCATCGTCCCTGTCATTCCCATTTTCTACCAACAAGATAAACTGATGGAGGGAATATTTGCTAGAAGTGTAGCAGAAGTGTAGAGGGAATACTTTAGCTAGAAGTTAGTTTCCATCCCCTAAGGCAGTAGCAATTTATATAATAGAGGAAGGACTGAATACTTCTAATTTTCAAACTTCCTGTGGAGCACCTGAAATTAAAATGAATATCTGATTAAATTTTGGTTCTTATTTGGCAGCCTGGTACAAAGACATTTAAAAAGAAATGAGATTCAAGCAATTTTGCAGATTCAAGAATTCAGAAATTCCTTTTGAAAAATTTGTTCCCCTCCCCAAACCTGAGGTGTAGGGCATTAATCACATCTCTGAATTAGTTAAATGTTGTCACAGTTACTTTCTTGGAAGACCTCAAAGCACTTCAGAAACAAAACTTTGTGAATTGCAGGACACCCTGAGGCCTGAGATAGTATTGTCTTCTCCTTATGAATGAGTTGAAGCCCAGGAATTGGACTTGGACTTCAGTGATGATGTATTTCTTAAAGAGCCAATACACTTCCTTCTTTCCTTCAGGAATCAGAGTTAATTTCTAACTACAAGCCTACTTTACATTTTTGGCTAAAATACCTTAAAATTCTTCTATTTTCGTATTTCACTTCTTCATAATACCTACTTCTTTAACTGCATACAGATTGTAATGCTTTCTCAAAGTATGTAAATCTATTTTAGGTAGGTTCCTCATGGTTTGACCTTAATATTTTAAAGTTATTTTCCTCCTCATAATGGCTACGCAATGGAAATAATATTTTGACTCTTCAAACCATATTAATTTGATTGTAGTTTGCAGTCAGATAATTATTTCATTGAAGAAATCAGAAAGGATTAACATAATGTTCAGTTTACCAATATTGAACATCAAAAGAATGTCAGCCAAACCGAGTAGCTGACTTCAAGTGACTTGAATTCAGGGAAACTGGGATGAGTTATGCTCTCACTGTGGCATATATAAATTTTTGTTGTTGTTGTAGTTGTGAAGGTGGTAGTTTCTGAAACTGAAAAATAAAGGAAAGTATCAAGAAATAGGAGGAATATGGTCCAGCCCCTGATTTCTGGGTAAAACTGGAAAAAAGCTGGAAGCTCCTTGAGTGGGGGGCCGTGGGGACCAGGCTGTCAGGTTGGGCGAGGGAGGGAAAGGGAAGCGCGCTCCTGGAAGGAGTGGGGCGCGAGGCAGCCAGGGGGAGGGCAGGGGAGGGAGGGGAGTGGAGGAGCGCCCAACGGAGGGGAGGAGGGGAGGAGAAGGAAAGTGGGAAAGGAGTAGAGGAGTTGGCGAGCGCAGAGGTTAACCTAGCGCGGCGCTCCTGGTGGCCAGGCATCCCGGTCCTCGCGCGTGGCGCAGCCTCCCAGCGCCGGACTGACCCATGTCGTGCCCGCATTGGGTCCCGGGACCCCGGCGGGAGTGCCGCGTCCGTCCTCTCCAGTCGCCGGGAGTCTGAGTCGCGGGCCACGCGGGAGTGGCGGTGCCGAGCCCGCCGGTCGTTATGAGGACGGATCTAAAATGACCAGCAAACGGAAACCTTGCCAAACGCGGCTCAGGAGATCCATCAGTGAGCAGTTGCGGGACTCCACGGCCAGAGCCTGGGATCTGCTGTGGAAGAACGTCCGGGAGAGGCGGCTGGCAGGTCAGTGCCCTGGAGACGCCGGGACCCACTGGGGCTGGGGAGGCGCTGACCGCGTAGCCCTCCTGGGCCCGCCGCCCTCCTCTGCCCTGGGCTCCCGGGCATGAGTTTCAGAGCCCAAGGCCCGGGCGAGCGGGCTGCGGGCACCACCCTCCCTGGGCCGGGCCCTGAGCGCCCGCCCGCCGCACCTCCCGGTGGGTGGGTGTGGGCTCCGTGCCGGACGCGCGTGCTGACAGGAGGGGCTGTCCCCGGGCGGCCTTTTCACCTAGGCTGTCCCCTACTCCGCTGCCATCCCATTCTACCCCAATGAATAAGTGCCCAGACCAAGTGGCCCTTCGCAAAGGCTGCCCCTTCCCAACTTCGCCTTCCCCACGTGGGTCACATCCACTGAGTGCTCCGGAGAAAGAGTGAATGCAAGGCAAGGAGCACGTCCAAAGCGCCGCACACCAGCTGCTCAGGGGTAGAGGGGGAGATGTGACGGGAGACAGGTGGACGGTAGTTGGTGCAGGTAGCTGGCTGGCTGTCCGCAGGCCCTGCCAGCTGTGAAAGCAGGCTTTCCTCCCTATGAGGTTGCAAGGAAGGGCCTCCCTTTGGGACTCCATTGCCCACGAATCAGAGCAAGAGAGGAAGTGATTGTTTTGAGCCAGGAGGTCCTTAAGAATCCTTGCTTGGATCAGAAGGCCGCCCCCTCCTTAGTACCTCCCCCAGCGTCACACTGCCCCTTGCTGCTTCTGTGCATGCTCCTTGGAACCCTCTTTCTGTAGGGCCAAGGATGCAGTGGGTGGTCCAGCCATCTCAGAGCTTTCACTGGCAACTTTAGGAACCCTTAGTCACTGCCTCATGCTTGCCCCAATAAGAGAAAGTGGCCAGACTTCACAGCACAGTTCCTGGGCAGTGCAGGGTTTAGGGCCCCTTCGCCAACATGTTAGCTGCTGGAAGATGCTTCAGGGACTGGGGAAAGCATGATTGGAAGGGCCCCTGAGGTGACCCCGAGGCAAGTCTCTGGACCTTGTTGCCTCTGTGTCCTCTCCAGGGCTATCTCTTGAGCTGGGCAGTGACCACCACATGGGGCAGAAGAAAGTTCTAGAGAAGAAGGTCTGATGCCTAGGCAGAAGGAAAGGACGCCAGTGGTGAAGTAGGAGATCTAACCTTCTTTGAACTCCTCCCTTTTTTCCTTATTTGACCTGTAAAGCAAGTGGTTTGCTAGATATTCTGCCCTTAAACTCATGCACCCACATCCCTCATCCACCTAAAAGCATTCTGGGGAAGATGCCAGGAGTCTATAGCACCTTGAGAGAAGGTCACTAGCAAGCTAAATTAAAAGTGGAGATTATGGATGATTCCAACACTCGATGTTGTAAGCATCCAATGTTCATTCCACATTTTCTCTCCAGCACAGTGGCCACATTTAGTGTGCACCCAAGAAATAAACAGACTTTTTTGGTTTGGACCCAGAAATAAATTGTGGTAACCCGGCAGTTTTGACTGTTGATGTTTAAAAACCTGTACATGCACTGTAGACCTCAATTAATAACAATTAATAACGTTCCCTGTTATCATGCTAAATTGTATATTCTACATGATGGATGGTTTTAGAGAAATTTTTGTGGTCTAGTAAACTTTTGTTGCTTCATAACTTCAGAATGCTTACTGCAAATGTCTCTTTCATAGCTTCTGTTATTTACGTTTGTTAAGTTTGTTAAATCACTGGGTCCTCAGGAAACAAGAAGTCATTCCAGGAGGCCTGCCAAGGCTGTGCTGGGTTTTTATAGAACCTGAGACCAAAGATGACTGCAGCTCTGTCTCTTTCAACAAGCGATCTGGGAAGGAAGAGAGTGTCATGTAAAGACTTAAAGCTATTAAGATTGTCCAAGAAAGTCATATTCACATGAATTTACATTGCAGTTAAGGTGGTAAAGGGAAAAAGGTTTTTTTTGAGACAGAGTCTTGCTCTGCCGCCCAGGCTGGAGTGCAGTGGCGCGATCTTGGCTCACTGCAAGCTCTGCCTCCCGGGTTCACGCCATTCTCCGGCCTCAGCCTCCCAAGTAGCTGGGACTACAGGCACCCATCACTATGCCCAGCTTATTTTTTGTATTTTTAGTAGAGACGGGGTTTCACCATGTTAGTCAGGATGGTCTCCATCTCCTGACCTCGTGATCTGCCCACCTCGGCCTCCCAAAGTGCTGGGGTTACAGGCGTGAGCCACTGCGCCCAGCCGGGAAAAAGTTTTAATCCTGGGAAATAAACTGTAGATAGAGACTTTAAGATCATGAATATATAGAAGGCTAAAAGTGGTTTCAGAATAGGAAATATAAGAGTGCTCTCAAGAGTAGTGCAATTATTTTTTAAAATAGCGGTATGAGGTTTGAAAATGTTTAATCAGAATATTAATATCTGCTTACCCATAATCTGCTTACCACTCTGCTCACAGCCAATGCCAGCAGGTTATTCAGCTGGGACCAAACAATCCTCTGTAAGGCCGACTTCAGCTTCTGCTTCTTTAAGCAAGCTGGGATGCCTGCCACAAAACCAGGCCAACTCCATAAAGGCGCTTTTAGATGCAAATTGATTTTCTTGGGTTTTCTTGCTAAGGTAGCTAAAATATGGAACTTTGGCCATGAGACACTGAAATACTTAAGTTATTAATGTTGGCATCAATTCTAGGTGAAAATGTTCTTCATTTGTAAAAGTGTTCTTTATATGGTTCAGTTCACAATACCAAAATAACCAACCATAGTCATGTATCACTTTACGATGAAGATATAGTCTGAGAAATGCGTTGTTAGGTGATTTCATTGGTTGAGTGAATCAAGTGTAAATCATAGAATGTATTTACACAAACTTGGTTGGTATAGCCTGCTGCACACCTAGGCTATATGGTATGGCCTATTTCTCCTAGGTTACAAACCTGTAGAGCATATTACTATATTAAATACTGTAGGCATTTGTAACACAATGGCAAGTATTTTTGTCTCTAAACACATCTAAAAAGAAAGGGTACAGTAGTCAGGCATGGTGGCTCATGCCTGTAATCTCAGCACTTTGGGAGGCCAAAGCGGGCAGATCACTTGAGGACAGGAGTTCGAGACCAGCCTGGCCAACATAGTGAAACCCCATCTCTACTAAAATAAACAAACAAAAAAATCAGCCAGGTGTGGTGGCACACATGTGTAATCCAAGCTACATGGGAGGCTGAGGCATGAGAATCATTTGAACCCAGGAGGCAGAGGTTACAGTGAGCCAAGATTGTGCCACTGCACTCCAACCTAGATAATAGAGCAAGACACTGTCTCAAAAACAGAAAAAAGAAAGGGTACACTAAAAACATGGCATTGTAAGCTTATGGGACCACTGTCGTATATGCAGTCCAGTTCGTCATTGACTGAAATGTTGTTGTGTGGTGTATAACTGTATATGAATACACCCCAAGAGGGTATCTGTTCTGTCAACAGATGATATTAGGCTATTGGCTTTTTTTTTTTGGTCTTGCTTTTATGTCTTTTTTTTATCAAGTAAGTTTAGTGCTGGAACTTCTTTAACTTGGCTAAAATTTTCATCTTACTATACTTAGTCAATGGAACAGTGTTCAAAGTGCTTCATAATTAACTTGTATTTGCAGCCAGGTGCAGTGGCTCATGCCTATTATCCTACTACTTTGGGAGGCTGAGGCAGGTGGATCACCTGAGGTCAGAAGTTCAAGACAGCCTGGCCAACATAGTGAAACCCCATCTCTACCAAAACAACAACAACAACAACAACAAAATTAGCCTGCCGTAGTGGCACGCACCTGTAGTCCCAGCTACTCAGGAGGTTGAGGCAGGAGAATCGCTTGAACCTGGGAGGCGGAGGTTGCAGTGAGCTGAGATTGCACCACTGCACCCCAGTCTAGGTGACAGAGCAAGACTCTGTCTCAAAAAAGATAAAAAATAAAAATAAATAAAAAATATAAAAATAAGAGATAAATAAATAAACCTGTATTTGCTATCTAGGGCATTCTGAAGGTATTTGATTCTTCCTTTTGCTTTTTCCCATCCCAAGGAAAGAAATCCTTTTTCTAACTCACTCTTATTTCTCTTCATGAAAACCTGTCTTGTCAACTGAACGGAAAGACAAAAAGAAGTAGAACTGTTTAAGCATATTAAAGCCTATGGGTTTCTGTGCCATGGGGCCATATTTAGGACGGAGGGGATCATACATATTTGAAAAATGCATTTCTTTAAAAAAAAAAAAAAAAATACTATTCTAGAGTTTCTGGGGGCCTGGGGAGGTTAGCTGGGTGGTTTTGTCTCAGGGTCTCTCATAATATGGCCTTCAATCTGTCAGGTGGGGTGGCAGTCATCTGAAGGCTTGATTGGAGCTGGTGGATCTCCTTCCAAGCCCGCTCACCTTAGGTGCTGGCAGGCATTGGTTTCTCTCTGGCTGTTGGCTGGAAGCTTCAATTTCTTGCCCCATGTGCCTGACACACAATATGGCAGAGATCTGAGAGAAGAGAGCATGCACTCAAGACAGAAATTGCAGTGTTTGTAACCTGATCTCAGAAGTGACATATCATGTGGGAGGGAACTGACTACACAAGAAGTGGCTACCAGGAGGTGGGGATGATTGAGGGCCAACCTGGAGGCTGGGTACCACAGGTACAAAAGCATTTAAGATTGTCCTTAGCAAATGCCAGGTCAAATCTGAAATCTTCCTAACAAGGAAGCCCCAAAGCAAAACCTTTTTTTTTTCATTTGAACAAATAGCCTGGAAAAATCATTTCTTAATGTAGGTCACAGTGACACAAATAATGAAACCAATGGAAGGATAAGATATGAATAATGTTCAAATATATTCATTTCATTGCAAAAATATGAAAAGGAGTTATTATTAAAGAAGAACTTATATTGGGAGCTCTTATTGGGCTTTCCAGTTCTGTGGCAGTTGCTAAATTTCCACTAGATTGTACAATTGTTGTCAATGCATACTTCTTAATTTTCTAAAATTACGCTCCGCATGGGGCCCAGCAAGTTTTTCTCACTGTCATCTCAGTATCCATAATTGTTTAGTTGTTAGTGTTCAAAGCAGGATTCAAATTCAGGTCATCAGAAGTCACAAGCCATCTGTGCCTATTTCCTACTGTACCACATGGCCTCCTCCCTGGACTTTGTGGAGAGCTGCGGACCCCCAAATCCTTTCTAAGACCCTCTGTCTCTTGCAGTTCAATTACAAAAGAATAACAAAAAGAACTGGAAAAGTACTCTTTCTTCCCTCCTGGAGTAACGAGGATAGCCCTGTGCACCTAAAGTAGCTTGTCCCTTAATGATGCCATTGGACTCTTCAGTGTATGAGCTTCTAGGGATTTGAAACAAACAAACAGCCATACATCTAGCTTGTCAGGGCCCCTCTGTGGTTCATTCTGCCCACAACCATTGGAAGAGCTACAAGAATGAGATGCTGCTGTAAACCCTACAAGCACAGCAGGTTTCTTCAAGGTGGGAGAGTGACAGGTTATTTTGGCTTCCCCAGGTCCCTAATCAACCACTACTGGTGACAATTCTAAACTTTTATGGCATCATTCAATTCTTTAGGCAGAAGCATACCCATTAGCTTGTGGTGTTTGTAAGCAGCTTGAATTACTTTTTAGCTGTTAAAGTCTAAGAACATTCAAATGACTTTTCTAAAGCTTTCTGCTCCTCTGCTTTAAAACCCTACTCTATTTTAATGGAAATGTAATCCATATGTTTGATTCCATTATACTCATATAACAATATTTAGGTAGCCTGTGAGCTAATTGATGTCTAAGTCTTTTGATCTTTTTTATAGTTTCATTTTAAATCATTTATCATAGACACAGGAAGTTATATTGCTGCCAAAAATATTCTGACTTAAAACAGTGAAAAGTTCAAGTTTTGTTAGAAACATTAATTCCACCAAATTTCCGTGAGTTCTTGTCATGTTAAAACAGGTTCATTCATTCTCAGAGTCAACAGTAGCATCCTGTGAAGTGATATAAACACAAGATTGGGACTTCAATGCAAAGCAAGATCAAGAATAAAACATGAGCCACAAAAACTTCCTCATTAAAATCTAAATGTGTTCTATAATATCAAAAGTACAGGATGATACTAGCCAATTCTTTTCATGTATTTTATATCCGTTTTATCATCACTTTTCTGTGAAGAATTGACCATTCTATTCTGTCAGCATTTTTTGTTTGTTTGTTTTTTAAATATCTTGTGAGATGATACTATGTTTAGATGCTATTTATATTAACAATAACAAAAAACATCTAAGTCAAGAAAATATACAATTAAAATTAGAAAGGAAGAGCACATCACTTATATCAGGGTTGTCAACTTTAGCCACATAGACTCATTAGGAGCCTTTCAGAAGTACTAACTCTCTGGCCTCCTCCCAGAGATTCTGATTCAATTCAGATGGGGTCTGGGTATCCGTATTTTTAAAAGCCCTGCAGAAGATTTCACTGTGCAATCCAGGTTGAGAACCACTGACTTACCTTAATTCCCACATAATAACTTGCAGAATTCTAGGGCTAATACAGGGTTATATTCTAAGCCCTAAGAAAAGTTTTGCTTAATTAAGGTCAGAAGGAACTTGTCATCTCACAGGGACAGAAAAAAAGAAGATCAGTGGTGCCTGGAGAATAAAGAAATAGGTGGTAAGAGTGGATGTCAGAAGTGTAGACAGAGGGTCAGGTTATAAGATAAGGTTAGGCTTTGTTGCTAGGACAAGAAGTTTTGATTTGGTTCTACAGGAGATAAGAACAAAGGGCTTTAAGCAAAGGAGTGGCAAGACCTGAATAAATTACAACCAGTGGTGGTCTAGGTGAGAGATAAACAGTGACATGGACTAGGGTGATAGTGATAGAAATGGAGAGAAAGGAACAGATTTGGATTATGTCTTGAAATAGAGACAATAACAGGTTGGTTGTTGGAAGCTAGGGAGAGGGACTCCTAGATTTTTTTTTTTTTAAGACAGGGTCTCATTCTGTTGCCCAGTCTGGAGTACTGTGGTGGAATCATGGCTTACCGCAGCCTCAACCTTGGAGGCTCAAGCATCCTCCCACATCAGCCTTCCGAGTAACTGGGACTACAGGTTTGCGTCACCACTCCTGGCTAATTTTTGCATTTTTGTAGAGATAGGGTTCCTCCATGTTGCCCAGGTCAGTCTGGTTTCAAACTCCTGGGCTCAAACAGTGTTCCCACCTCCACCTCCCAAGGTGCTGGGATGACAGGCATGAGATACCAAGCCCAGCCAGATTTTTGATCTGAGCAGCTAAGTGGAGTGTAGCAATGTTGGCCGAGATGAGGATAACTGGCAGATTTGCATGGGAGAGAAAAAGGACTGAAAGGTTCTCTATTGGCTCCATTAGCTTTGGAATGCCTGCTAGACATCCAAAAGTAAAAGTCAAAGAATTGGATGGATAAGTATCGGCTTTGTAGGAAAGTCAGAGCCAGAGATATAATGTGGGAATTATTGGCATATGACTACTTTATAAAACTTTGGAACTGGGTGGAGCTACTTGGAAGAGATTGCAGATAAGGGGAAGGGGTCAAGGGCCAAGTCCTGGGGGACTCTTTGGTTAGAGTGCAATATTTGGACATAAATGTGTCCATATACACGTACTATTAGTACATATGCATGTACTAAATTTTCAGGAAAATAGAGAGCAACATTATTTCTAAATTCAACATTCATCTATCACAATAGTACTGCTATATTGAATAATCTTTTGTGATAGATTTACACATTTGATCCTAGAACTGTTGATGAACAAAAATAATCATTGCTGGGCATGGTGGTTCATGCCTCTGTACTCCCAGCTACTCAGGAGGCTGAGGCAGGAAGATAGCTCATATCTAGGAATTCATAGATGCAGTGAGCTATTTCATGCTGCTGCCCTTCAGCCTGGGTGACACAGAGATACGCTGTCTCTTAAAAAAGAAAATCACTAATCAAATGCCTTTTTAATTTTAAAAGGCAAAAATTAACAGGTAAAAATTTTCAGAGAAATATAGATAACCAATGTCTTAAACATTTGTATCTGTGGCCCGGCACGGTGGCTCATGCCTGTAATCCCAGCACTTAGGGAAGCCGTGGCAGGCAGATCACTTGAGGTCAAGAGTTTAAGACCAGGCTGGCGAACATGGTGAAACCTCGTCGCTACTAAAAATACAAAAATTAGCTGGGTGTGGTGGAGTGCATGCCTGTAATTCCAGCTACTCAGGAGGCTGAGGCACGGAAATCACTTGAACCCAGGAGAAGGAGGTTGCCATGAGCGGAGATTGCACCACTGCACTCCAGCCTGGGCCACAGAGCTTCCATCTAAAAAAAAAAAAGTTTGCATTTGTAAAGAGTGTAACTTAACTTTGGCCTAATCTATCTGCAATATGCTGGATCACCCTGGGGGGCAATACAGTGTCCTTCTTGAATTAGAATAAAGAAAGACCATATTCATTAATGCTGGTGGTTGCTCTGAATAAGAGGCACAAGCCCAGCTAGTTCGCTGAAATTTCTTTTTTTTTGAGATGGAATCTCGCTCTGTCATCCAGGCTGGAGTGCAGTGGCGCAATCTTGGCTCACTGTAACCTCCACTTCCCGAGTTCAAGCGATTCTCCTGCCTCAGCCTCCCAAGTAGCTGGGACTACAGGCACCCGCCACCACGCCTGGCTAATTTTTTGTATTTTTAGTAGAGACGGGATTTCACCATGTTAGCCAGGATGGTCTTGATCTCCTGACCTTGTGATCTGCCCGCCTTGGCCTGCCAAAGTGCTGGGATTACAGGCTTGAGCCACCGTGTCAGGCCGTTCACTGAAATTTCTTGAGAGGACCACGGAACGTGGTTTTTTGTAAGGCACCAACTTGATCATTTAGACATAGAGCATGTCTAATGAAATTCGTATCTACTTTTCCTTTGTGCTTTTTACATATTATGCTGAACAAAGCAGCTTATGGAGAAAATTTTGCTTTAAGACTTTATAGGCCAGGGCGCAGTGGCTCAAGCCTGTAATCCCAGCACTTTGGGAGGCCAAGACGGGCGGATCACGAGGTCAGGAGATCGAGATCATCCTGGCGAACATGGTGAAACCCCGTCTCTACTAAAAAAATACAAAAAAAAAAAAAAAAAAAAAACTAGCCGGGTGAGGTGGCGGGCGCCTGTAGTCCCAGCCACTCGGGAGGCTGAGGCAGGAGAATGGCGTGAACCTGGGAGGCAGAGCTTGCAGTGAGCTGAGATCCGGCCACTGCACTCCAGCCTGGGCGACAGAGCGAGACTCCGTCTCAAAAAAAAAAAAAAAAAAAAAAAAAAAGACTTTATAAAGTTTCCTAGGTGTTTATCCAACAGTATATTTCTATTCTGTCCTTTTGCAAGTTTAGTGAGCTTGCAAAATGTAAATAAAAGTAGTTTTAAAAAAGTCTTACAACTTTTCTGGGCTTTCTTCAGAGTCCTTGAATGTTTAGTCCTAAAACAGTTGAGTTGAAGGACAAACATTTTTGTCATGTTTGTAGTTAGTCCATAAGTATTTATTGAGCCATGAGATAGCATCCTTGTCAAAGCATGTTGGGACGGTAGTGCAGGATATTAATTCAGTACCGTGGTTGTATCTTGGCAAGGCACATAAATTTCGCTATGCTGCCCAAATCACTTAACTCATCTATCTGACCAGAAATGAAGCAAGCTTCCAGAAATTGCACAAGAGCAGTATAGAATGTACCATGACTACACAATATCTTATTTGCAAATCTGCTGCATCAAGACATCTTACATTCTCCGGCAGTATCTTTCTTTAGTAATATTTTTATCCAAAACGAAATGTTCAGAATCTTACGTTTCTGTTTTCTTGTACAATAGAGGCTATATTATCTATAGTGCATCATGGCATATTGTGTTTGTTGAATACTGCTTTCTCCTTCCTATATAGGAGATGCAATGAACAAGAGAGACAATTATGCAATCCATAAAAATTCATTCATTTACTTGCGATAATATTAAACTGGAAGGTCTTATGTTTCTCGTTCTCTCTGCATCTGGATAAAATGGAAACATTTTAAAATTTCTTGAAGGATCTTTGAAAGTGTTTTTCCAGACTGGGAAACAGAGAGAGACACAGTCTCTACAAAAAATAAAGAAAATTAGCTGAGCATGGTGTCACATGCCTGTCTAGCTACTCCTACTTGGGAGGCTGAGATGGGAGGATTGCTTGAGCCCTGGAAGTCAAGGCTGCAGTGAGCCATGATTGCACCACTGCACTCCAACTTGGGTGACAGTGTGAGAACCTATCTCAAAAAAACAAAAGGTGTTTTTCTATTGAAAATTAATATTTATTAGAAGAACAATCTGAAAGTATGAATGTTTGAATATCATAAAAAGCGTAAAAAGTTATGCTAATCTACCCCTTTGTGGGGGGATACATGTTGTCACAATGACACCACAAAGATGGCAAGACAGTGCTTGCCTCCCTTACCGGATGTTGAGTTGTATTCATCACAGAACTCTTAAAAACCAGTTAGAAAACAATGATGGATTGCATCTTTCTTGGCCACAAGGTGTTGTCGTCATAGTCTTGGAAATAAATTGTAGTTTCCTTTTCCTTTTTTTTTTTTTTTGAGACGGAGTCTCACTGGTCTTGAACTCCTGACCTCGTGATCCACCTGCCTTGGCCTCCCAAAGTGCTGGAATTACAGGCGTGAGCCACCGCACCCGGCCATTGTCTTTCTTTTAGTGCTGGGGAAAGATTTCCTAAGCAGTAGATATAAAAAAGAACAGCATCACAATCTAGTGGTTAAGAACACTTACTGGAGTCACAACTACATGAGTTTGAATCCTGCCTCCACCAGTTAAACCAGTGGGTCCTTGGACAAGATAACTAATCTCAATGTTTCTCAGTTTCTTCATCTTTAAAGAGGAGGATTAGCATAGTACTTACCTTAGAGGGTTTTTATGAGGATTAAATGAGTTAATATTTGCAAAGAACGTAGCACAGTGTCTGGCCCATAATAAAACCTATGTAAGGGATTATTGAAGACAACATACATATAAGTAGGGAATAGACGAGCAGAGACATGTATTCCTGATAAGGAGATCCTTTAACCCCCACCCGAAACCACCCATTTCCTTCACTTCTGGATTCATATGCTTTGTTCCTGTATTTTTGTTTTGTTTTGTTTTGTTTTTAAGGTAGAGTCTCACTCTGTGGCCCGGACTAGAGTGCAGTGGTGCAATCTCGGTTCACTGCAACCTCCGCCTCTCGGGTTCAAGCAATTCTCCTGCCTCAACCTCCCGAGTAGCTGGGACTACAGGCAGGTGCCACCACACCTGGCTAATTTTTTGCATTTTTAGTAGAGACGAGTTTTCACCATGTTAGACAGGATAGTCTTGATTTCCTGTATCTTATAAACCCATTCTAGATCCCACACCCAGAGATTTCCAAGTACTAAGATATTCAGCTCACTCTCTTTGCTCTGACAGGGATTAAAAAAAAAATCAAATGCTAAATATATTGTTAGCATGGCTGGCAGCATCTCATATTGATCCATTAGTGTTATAGATGAATCATTCATTATACTAACATTTTGTCTTTCTGAAAGACTGTCAACTATGATTTCATCATCAAAATCACCAACAGCTGTAGAGCTATGCAAATGAGAATTCATCTGCATGCTTTTGGCCTACATGGAATTTGCTGGAGACCTCATTAAAATGAGAGAAATCAGACTAGATAATCTCTAAGGTCCCATTTAACTTTAAAAGATCAATGAGTCCATAAAACCAGACCATGAGTCTAAAAGAGCCTTAATGTCCTAAGTCCTTTAGCACTTTCTCTATCTGGATTTCATGTGTTGGTCTGCTAGTTGAGAGAAAGGGCAGAAGCCCATAAGTGTACTCTAGGAAACCCACCAATGTCACTCCCATGAAGCTTTGGATACCAGCAACTTATAACTGGTACCTTCTGCTATTGGAACTACATCTACCAGAATTGAAGAAAGAACAAGAGGGGACAAGCCAGGAGTCCAGAGCCTGCAAACTCCTCTAAAATCTCAACAGTCTTTGCACCACACTCTGGCAGGGCTGACTGCAGGGACGTGTGACCTGTGCAGTCACACAGGGCCCCATGCATAGAAGGGCCCCTCATTTGGTTTAATGTTCTGCTGTTACCATCTTGAAATTCTTAATAATTATTGAATGGAGGGCCCACATTTTCATTTCATCCTGGACCCTGCAAATGATGTAGCTGGTCCTGCACTCGGGGAAAGCCAGTTCCTTGTAGAATCATGACTTGCTTTGTGGATTCACCTTCATTGGTGACTTGGTGTTATATAGGTAAGATAATGGCCATGTGTAAATCACTGAAGGGACCGTGGAAGTCGTCCCTTGAGCATCTACCATCTACAATCCACATCGTTTGTGCCCCTTGCTTTTGGGGAAGGTGAACTCCCAAAAAAGAAAGTGTGTTTTATTTTATGGTTTATTGATTCTGACAACAGCATTATAAAGTAAGGCAATAATATGACCCCTGATATTTGCAGAGTTATTGATATAGTGATTGTATTTCCTTATTACATATATTGAAGCAAATATTTTAATTAGTTTTTTAAAAACTATTGTGGTGCTGAGGAATAATAGGAAATTGGGGCAAGGTACAACTCTTGATATGATAGACTTGCAGATCTTTGTTTTTAAAATTTCTTAATTAAGCTGTTTCTTAATTAAATATTTACAACACTCATAATAGATTAGTTCATTAAACCACTTCTATTAAAACCATTAAAGCTATTTCTTGTGTAGGTTTCACCTAGGGTACTTACTCAGAAAAGGAAATTAGGAGAGGTAGTAATAAAGCCTATGATTTATCATCAGGGATTTTATATCTGCTAACATTTTATCTTGTCATTATTCCCATTTGTCTCTGGGAAGAGCACTAAAGCTGACTGGAGTCTAGTCTTATAAAACTGTACAGGTTAAATCCTCCTTTGCTAATACAGGATATCCATAGAACTCGATTTAACAAAGTAAAAAATATATATGTATATATATTTCTTTCATTTAAAAGTTATTATTTAATATGAAGTATTATGTTGGTGCAAAAGTAATTGCGGTCTTTGCCATTACTTTCAATGACAAAAACCACAATTACTTTTGCACCAACCTGATATTTCCAGGCAATTGAAAATAAGAGTGTATGCATGCATTTTCACTTGTTCTTAGGCTGCTTCATCCAATAATACATTTGAGTTGTTCTGAACAGGAACACAAGTAAGGAGATTTTTTTTTTTTTTTTTTTTTTCCTGATACAGGGTCTTACTCTGTCATCCAGGCTGGAGTGCAGTGGAGCGATCTTGGTTCACTGCAGCCTCAACTTCTGTGGCTCAAGCCATCCTCCCACCTCAGCCTCCTGAGTATCTGGGACTACAGATACATGCCACCACACCCAGCCATTTTTTTGTTTGTTTGTTTGTAGAGACAGAGTCTCACCATGTTGCCCAGGCTGACCTCAAATTCTCTGGCTCAAGCAATCTTTCCACCTCAGCTTCCCCAAATGTTGGGATTACAGGTGTGAGCCACCGAACATGGCCAGCAGGCAGTTATAATCAGCCAATTCTAGGCCATGTTGTAAGAGGTGGACCTGTCTTTGACAGCAGGGTCCTAGCATCCAAGTGGACACAGGTGGTGATCCCGTAACAGTGACTTGATTACCCTGTTTTTTTGTGTCTAATCTGAACACAAGGAAGTATGAGATGTGTAAGCAGCTTTATCAAAGAGTCATAATAAGTTTTACTTTCCAGATATGAAATGCTGAATTTGTATAAATAAATTAAACCTTAATAGCACAGTCATTAGTATTCAGTAATTTAAGCTATAGGATCACTCTGAAGAAGCCCTCCTGTATCCATACTTGAATATAATGATTTACATGTGTGTCTCTGTTTACCCCTAAACCACAGGTTCTTCCAGGGAAAGGGCAACGTCTTATTCATTGCAGACATGCCAGCTGTCCTAGCATGTAGCTGGTATACAGGAGGTGCACGATGAATGCTTATTGAATGAATGATATTTTAACATTAACAGCTACCCAGTATTGGACTCTATTGTATTCCTGGCACTGTGCTAAGGACTTCATGCATGTTCTTTCTTAATGCCCAGGCATCTCAGCAGGTACTTCCAGGGTCACTGTTAGCACAAACAGCACCTCGCTGGGATTTAGAAAATTCACATCGGTCCTCTCTGGGATGATGAATTAGAAAAAGATGCCTCTTCTGGGACAATGCAGCCCCATAGTTGTGTGGCTTGGTGAATGTACCCAGGGCTGAATTTCAGCCTCCATACACCTTGTTGGTTGGTTGGTTGCTTGCTGTGTGTATGGCACAGACTACACAACAGTACATGGTGACTATGCTTACTATTACTAACCTACTTAGTAAGTAGAAGTACCTTACTTAGTAAGTTGAAGAAACCTTCAAGGCTAGGAGAGGTTAAGGTTAAGTGGTTAAGTTAAGAGGTTAAGGTTAAGAGGTTAAGGTTAAGAGGTTAAGTGGCGTATGCAAGGCACATACCCACTACTTGTAGCTATGTAGGTTTGAGAGAGCGGCCTGACTCTCATGACTTATGAGACCCCAGTGACTCCAGGACCCCCACCCTAATCACAGTCTAGCACTTTGGAAGGCACCACAGTTCAGTTCATGGGTGTCGTAGTGACAGCATGGAACCATTTTCAGAGTCCTGCCTCACTGTTGCCTCACACAGGGTGTCACAGAGGGAGCTCATTGTGGTGTTCCAGCATCCCAGAGTCTCCATGATAATGATGGGGATTAATGGTGATGCTGAATTTCTCTCTAGCGATTTACAGCTAAGTGTTAGTCTATGAATGTAATATAACAGTGGTTTAAAATCAACAGATTGTAACAAAAGTCCCTCACAGGAGACAAGGCTGGTGCCGTGATCTCTATTGCATTAATGAGACAAATGAGGATAGGAAACATCATGTGGCTTCCAGGGCTCCATGGCAGGGGTGTGGCAGGGGGGGATTTGAGTCCAGGCTCCTACTCCAGTGATGACCTTTCCCGTCACTTTCCTCTGGCCCACTGTGAGCTCTGCCCTGTCCAGGTCAGTCAGCTGCTGTTATCTCCACCCAGCCGGTGACACCCAAACCTCAGGGAGCATCGGAACCACTAGAAAAGCTTTTTAAAATACAGGTTGTATTTGAAAATGTGTGAGTGTGTGGTGTGTGTGTGCGCTGCTGCTGGGGGGTGGGGGGTATAGGAGTGTGTGTGTGTATTTATTTCATAACAAGCTTTCCAGGTGTTTGTTTCCCACCTGCCTGGCACTGTCCTTCCACCAGCTATTGGAAATGGCTCTAAACTCTCATGGCTATTTCAGGCTCATACCTTGTCCCATGGAATGTCTTCCAGGTCAGTTACCTTTCTCTCTCTCTCTCTCTCTCTGCCTACCTAGATCCTGCCCATTGTTTAAGAGCTGGCTCAAGCCCTTCATGATTTCCTTGCCAATTCCATTCTGGTGATGCCCACTCCCACTTCTTGAGGGTCTCTCCTTTTATGTCTTGGGGGCGAGAGGGCAGGAGGACCAGCCCTGGTGAGGGTCCACTCTGTGTCAGGCCCCGGTTCAGGGTTTTTCCATATGTCATCCTTCCGTGACACAGGTCCCGATCATTATTTTAAAGATGAGGTAAGTGAAGGAACTTGGCTAAGTTCAGTGCAGGTAGTAAAGTGCAGACTGGGGTCTCATCTGGCTTCAAGTTTCCCCCTTTTCCATCCACTCTGCTGAGTATTTCAATCTGGTCCTTGTCTCACCAGCAAGATTTCTTTTGTACTAGAATAGAGAAATTTTGTCTTGCATTACAAAAGTCTTTCACCCTCTGCTGTATAATCCACATAGTAAAATAACCTAATTGTTGAGGAAATACAAGAATGGATGCCTTCTCTTACTTCTCTTGCAAATCAGTGCCTAGCAAACTTCTAAAAAGTGAATTCTTGTTGATAGATATACGATTTTTTTTCAAGCTTTTTAATATGACAACGGAATTCCAGCCAATATTTTTACCTCTTCTTTCTTTTCAGAGTCATGAAGTATTAGAATACACAGATGTCTTATAGATGATCTTGTCCAAGTCATTCATTTTAGAAGAGCTGATGGAACTTCAGAGAGGTTAAATTCACCTGTTGCAGGTCACCTCTCTCCTTAGTGACAAGTTTGAGATTACAGCCCAACTTCAAGTCACACTGACTCTTGTAATTATAAGTGAAATCATACTTGGCCACTCATTCCTGAGCAAGACGCCTGTTTCTGAAATTAGTCTCTGGAGTACCAACTTTTCAAGAGAAAATATGGTACTTTACTTACCTTCAAGAGCAAAGGCTTTCCTGTGTTTTATAAGTGTTTCTTGGCAGCCTAACTGACTCAGTGACTGATTAAAGGAAAGACTGAAGGACGTGAAAGGCATTGACTTGCTCCCTCCTGAGTTCTTCCTCAGTTTACCTCTGATGACCCCAAACCCCACCTGTCCTGCTATGATCCCACCCCCAGGTGTTTGGTACACCTGTCAGCTTTGTAGATTTGTGCCAGATAAACTCCTACCCTCCAGCCTCCTTCTAAGGTGCAACTGGAAAATTTTCATTTTACAGCTAAAGGAACCTAATACTGCTGTTGTTATTGCATGTAGGAGGGAGGAAGGAAATG
This sequence comes from Rhinopithecus roxellana, assembly GCF_007565055.1. NCBI lineage: Eukaryota > Metazoa > Chordata > Mammalia > Primates > Cercopithecidae > Rhinopithecus > Rhinopithecus roxellana. The sequence goes on from NC_044566.1 coordinate 59,169,494, forward strand.
GAGAAGGCATAGTTGAAATTTATTTTTTATTTTTTATTTTATTTTTTGAGACTGAGTGTCACTCTGTTGCCCAAGTTGGAGTGCAGTGGCACGATCTTGGCTCACTGCAACCTCCACCTCCCAGGTTCAAGCTATTGTCATGCCTCAGCCTCCTGAGTAGCTGGGATTTGGTGCCCGTCACCAAGTCCGGCTAGTTTTTGTATTTTTAGTAGAGATGAGGTTTCACCATGTTGGCCAGGCTGATCTCGAACTCCTGAGCTCAAGGGATCTGCCCGTTTTGGCCACCCAAAAGTGCTGGGGTTACAAGCGTGAGCCACTGTGCCCAGCCAGCATAGTTGAAATTTAAAAATATATTTGTCATGTGTTTAAAATGGAAATGTCCCTTTTGGCCACTTAAAATTATTATTATTACTATTACAGAACTTGAGAAAAAATAATGAATTTCTTGAGTAATTTCCCAAATTATATGATTTTATTTTTACAAAGACTGCAAGGTTCTCATTCACTTAATTTATTCAGCAAATATTTCTTAAGGACCTCCTGTGCTAAACACTCACAGTACTGAGGATTCAGTGTTGCATATGACCGACAGAATCAGCAGCCTTACTGAGCTTCTACTCAAGTACTGGAGACAGTAATAATTATATGTAAGTGTTGTGATTAACGTATTATGAAGAAAAAACAAAAAATGTAGAGAAGCTGGAGAATGAAATGGGCTGCTATTTTGGATGCAATGAACAGAAAGGGTGTCTTAGGTAGTGTGGGCTGCCCTGACAGAATATCATGGACTGGTGGCTTAAACCGCAGACATTTATTTCTCGCAGTTCTGGAGGCTGGAAGTCCAAGATCAGAGTGCCAGCATGGTTACATTCTAAAAAGGACTGTTTTCCAGGGTGCAGACTACCGTTTTCTGGTTGTATCCCCACATGGCAGAAAGAGAGTGAGAAATCTCTTTGTGGTCCCTTTTTTTTTTTAAATTTTTTTTTTATTTTTTTGAGACGGAGTCTCCCTCTGTTGCCCAGGCTGAAGTGCAGTGACTGGATCTCAGCTCACTGCAAGCTCTGCCTCCTGGGTTTACGCCATTCTCCTGCCTCAGCCTCCAGAGTAGCTGGGACTACAGGCGCTGCCACCTCGCCCGGCTAGTTTTTTGTATTTTTAGTAGAGACGGGGTTTCAACGTGTTAGCCGGGATGGTCTCGATCTCCTGACCTCGTGATCCGCCCGTCTCGGCCTCCCAGAGTGCTCGGATTATAGGCTTGAGCCACCGCGCCCGGCCTGTGGTCCCTTTTATAAGGGCACTAATCCCATTCACCAGAGCTCTGCTCTCATGACCTAATTACCTCCTAAAATCCCCACCTCCCAATACCATCAAATTGGGGGATGGGACTTCAACATATGAAATTTGGGGGGACACAGACATTCAGTTCATTGCAAAAGAGCTCTCTGGAGAAGTGGTGTTGAAGCAGGGACATTCAGAGATCTGGGAGAAAGAATGTTCTAGGCAGAAGGAAAAGGACGGGAATGAGTCCTGAAGCAGGAGCCTGTGGAAATGTCTGTGGATAGGAGGGGAGGTAGGTGGGGCTGGAATGCAGTGAGCGACGGGAGAGGTTTAGGGAATGGGGTTGACAGGTAGCCAGATCCTCTGCAGCCTTATGCCTGGGAGAAAGTCTGGATATGCTTTGGGGTATGATTTGCTGAGAGCAATTCACCTGGTTTTTGATGTAAAATGTGGAAGGAAAAGACAAGACAGGCCAAGAGTGGAAGCAGTGAGACCTTTTACCAGTCTCCTTGATGATTCAAATTTAGTTAATGTCTCAATTATACAAAAAATACTTAGTTGCTAATTACATAAAGACCATCACATAATTAAGAGGAAGGAGCAAATAACCACTGGCCCTTGTTTTTTTTTATGCAAATGGAAGACATTAGCTACATTCATTCATCCATGAAAAACATTTATTGGGTGAACATCACATGTCAGACACTCTATGCTCTGCACTGAGAAAAAAGATGAAAAAGACCCTAATTCTAACTAACACTCAAGGAACTTAGGACAAGTTTGGTAGTAGAAGAATGAAGAGGCTGGGTGCGGTGGCTCACACCTGTCATCCCAGCACTTTGGGAGCCTGAGGCAGGTGGATCACCTAAGGTCAGGAGTTCGAGACCAGCCTGACCAACATGGCGAAACCCTGTCTCTACTGAAAAAAAAAAAAAAAAAAGAAAGAAATCAGCCGGGCATGGTGGCGCATACCTGTAATCCCAGCTACTTGGGAGGTTGAGGCAGGAGAATCACTTGAACCCAGGAGGCAGGGATTGCAGTGAGCCGAGATTGCACCATTGCACTCCAGCCTGGGCAACAAAGAGCAAAACTCCGCCTCAAAACAAAACAAAACAAAACAAACCAGAAAACAAGAATGAAGATGTAGGGAGAGATCAGAGGGTGGAGTGGCTTGTCACAGAGGAGGTCTCTGAGTTGAACCTTAAAGGAGAGAAATTACACTGGAAGGAGAAGGAAGTACAGAGCACAGGCAAAGAAGCAGAGATGCACGGAGCGGCATGAGGAATTATTTGATGTTGCTGGGACCTCAGGTGCAAGAAAAAGAGCCAGTGAAGAGAAGACTAACAAGGTCGGGGGCAGAGCCGGATGAGGAGCTTGCATACCTCATCCTTTGGTGCTCTATCGGATAGTCTGCAAATTCTTTTCTGACTCCAGGATGATAAGAATATGTGAATCCATTTTCTTTTCTCTATCATGAGTATCACAAGCCCCTGTTTATTTTTATATCCATTCTGTCTAAATTACTTTGCTCTACAACTTTTTAGCATAATCATGAGAGCCTCTTTTCTTACATGGATGTTGCAAAGAGCATGAGGTCCCCCATAGCTTTTAAAGATGGCTTTTGTTGAATTAGCAGAACCTACCAGAGCTCCTGGAAATTCTGCCAGTCTCTGGGGACATCTTCACTCCAAGCCTTGGTGCCCTTAACGTGGATTTGCAAGTTTAGAGTTAAAGTAAGTGTCAGAAGTACATGTGGTGACTACAGAGACTTTGGAGCCAATGATTTCCATAGTGGAACTAATATCACTTCTTGACCTATTTTTTCAGAGGACTTTTGTGCAGTAGTTACTTTAGAAGCACCCTCTTGAAAAGAAATCTGAAATGGACGTCAATGCCTATATTTATTTGTTCATAGTATTTCTTAGCGACCTGCTTTATGCAAGATTTCAAAGAGTTCACAACTATTAATGACTACTTAAAACTCTTAATATCCAAATTATATAAGGAACTCATACAAATCAATACCAAAAATACAAATAACTGGATTAAAAAATGGGCAAAGGACCAAGATAGACACTTCTCAAAAAAGGAAATTCAGAATGCCAATAAACATATGAAAAGGTGCTCAACATCTGTAATTATCAGGTAAATGCAAGTCAAATCCGTAATGAGATATCACTTCATACCTTTTAGGGTGACTATTATAAGAAACATAAAAGATTAAAAATGTTGGCAAAGATGTGGCGAAAGTAGAACCCTTGTTCACTGTTGTTAGGAATATAATTTTATACAGCCATTATGGAAAAAGTAGGAAGGTTCCCCCAAATTAAAAATGGAACGTATGATCAAGCAGTCCTACAGGATAGTAAAGAGCTCTCTGCACTTCCATGTTCACTGCAGCAGTTTGCACGATAGTCAAGATACGGAAACAATCTAAATGTCCTGCAGTGAACAGATAAAGAAAACGTGATTTGGATCAGGTGTGGTGGTTCACGCCTATAATCCCAGCACTTTGGGAGGCTGAGGGGGGCGGATCACTTGAGGTTAGGAGTTCAAGACCAGCCTGACCAACATGGTGAAACCATGTCTCCACTAAAAATACAAAAATTAGCTGGGCATGGTGGCAGGCACCTCTAATCCCAGCTACTCGGGAGGCTGAGGCAGGAGAATCACTGGAACCCGGGAGGTAGAGGTTGCAGTGAGCCGAGATTACATCACTGCACTATAGCCTGGGTGACAGAGCCAGACTCTGTCTCAAAACAAAAAAAGTGATTTTATACACTCACACACATACACACAATGGAATATTATTCAGCTTTTAAAAAGAAGAAAATCCTACCGTTTGTGACAAGTTGGATGAAGCTGGAAGAAGTTACGCTAAGCAAAATAGTAGACAAGATGCAGAAAGAGAAATACTGCATGATCTCTCTTGTATGTAGAATCTAAAATAGTCGAACTATAGAAATAGATAGTAGGATGGTGGTTGCCTGGAGCAGGGAAGAGGGGAAAATGGAGTGATGTTGGTCAGAGAGTGCCAAAATGGTAATTATATACAGATACTACATATGTTAATTAGTTGGAATGTGATAGTCATTTCACAATGTATATGAAAACATCCAGTTGTATACCTTAAATATATACTTTTTTTATATGTCATAAAAATTAAATTGTCACAAAATAAAGAATTGAAAAGACAAAAAAAATCCTGTAATTCCATGACTTTAGTATATTTACAGAGTGATTTTAGGTACATAGTTTAAAAGGTTTCACAAAATTTCATTAAAAAGTTTTGAGTTATTTGATTATGTATAAAAAGCTGAATTTATTTAACATACTGACTAGAGGCAAGAAAATAAGAAGCCAGAAGAAAAGTATTAATTCATGGGCAGAACTTGAGAATCTGCATTGAACAGCTGCACCGTAACACTTAGCCTTTTTGTTCATATGAAGTTGCTGTCTGGAATCCTCAGATATCTGTAGTTGCCTGAGGGCTCTTCAAATGTCACCAGGGCAACAACAAAGTAACACATATGAAGCAGGCCCTCTGTGGCATTCTTTATGAAAAGCATTGAATTAAATTATTGCATAACAGATCATCTGCATATGAAAGGCAGTGAACTGTTTGAGAACCCAGCTGAAAACAATGCTGAATTTGATGCCTACCTCCACTGATAACTCACTGGCACCATTAGAACTCTTGTTGTGACTCAAGGGCCCCTACTTGGCATGTGGGAAATATTAATACTGTATTTATAAGACCACAAGGGAATTATGAGCTAAATTAGAGAGACGGTTGTGCTGCTTAGAGAAAATCTCCCATGTATCCCATGACCCCATCCCTCTTTCCCTTTCTTAGTCAATCTTTCAAAAAGAATAATGCATTTCCCCCACTCTTGTTGAAATTGTTGTTTGCCATCATGGAGAGTCTAGAAAAACTGACAAGAGTTAGCACTGATGGAGTCCTTGCTATGTTTTAGCACAGAGTCTATGCTAAGCACTTCCCATGCATTATTTTATTTCATTCTAGTGGTGCATAGGGTTAGTACTATTAACACACCCATTTTATAATAAGGACATTTTGACTCTAAAATGTTAGGTGATTCTTGGCCTGGGTTCTTAAAGCTAAGGAGTACTCTGAAGTAAACATTAAGAATCACATGATCTGTTTCCAGAGCCCTCAAACTTCTGAACATATTGGTTTAGAATAAACTACTTCATATCACAGTCTGTATCACCGTTATACCTGGATCCTGCTTAATCTAGAAGCCATAGATGGAAATCATTATTGTTGGAAAAACAATTTTCACACTGAAGTATATTAATTAAAGAACTCTATGGAGAGACAGTATATGAAAAACAGATGACGTATGATGTTTTAGGTATGATTAAGCCAAAATAAGACAGACTTTAAAAATATACATAGACTGAAATATTTACATCCAAATGATATTAGTGGCCTACCACCTTATCTCAGCAATACTTGAAGCTCTTCTTGGGAACTGTCAACTGTTGAACTGCACAAGAAAACAAGTCTCTGCTTTGTTCAGGTTTCAGTTTTGGATCTCTGAAGATCAATCACCTTCTCTTCATCAGGTTTGACCATGAAAAACTTAACTATTTTAAAGAGCAAATCTATTTTCAAAGTGCCTAAATGTAGCACCTTTACCGTGTATTTGAAAGGAAAGATTTCACCCTCCTTTTAAATTATATTTATTTACTTACAGTGATTTAAAAAATGTTGATTATAAAAATCACCAAAGGGACCACCACAATGGCTCATGCCTGTAATCCCAGTGCTATGGGAGGCGGAGGCCAGAGGATCCCTTGAGGCTGGGAGTTCAAGACCAAGCTTGGCAACATAGCAAGACCCCATCTCTAAAAAAAAATTAAGAAATTAGCCAGATGTGGTGACCCATGCCTGTGGTCCCAGCTACTTGGGAAGCTGAGGCAGAAGGATCACTTCAGCCCAGGAGTTCAAGGCTGCAGTGAGCTACGATTGTTCCACCGCACTCCAGCCTGGGTGACAGAAAGGCCCTGTCTCCAAAAATTTAAAAAAAAAAAAAAAAGTAAATGTAAATGTAAAATAAAAATTACCAAATATAATCATCACATACCTCTAAAGTGTACTCAGAATAGCATTTGGGAAATATTTCAAGCTGGCCACCATTAAAAAAATAAATATTGTCTCTCAAGAGAACTTATTTAATGGAGACAGAAGATATGTAAGTATTATATGTATATTTTAAATGGTAGCATTGGTTTATCATCACATTTCTAGTGTGGTGTTCTAAGATTGAAGCACTAATTGTGGATAAATATACAACTATTTCTTCGGTGCACCTTTTTTATCAAGGAAAATTAAAATAACTGTAACTTTTTGAGTGCTAACCATGTGCCAGGCACACTTGTTATTGAAATTAATACATCAAACAGTCCTAGAAGGTCAGTATTATGCTCATTTTTCATAGCATACAACCACAGTTCATGCAGGTTTAGGAACTTGAACAAAGTCACATGCCTCAGGCATGTGACCATGAAGTGTCCAAGATGGAAGAACAGCATGGTTATTTCTGCTTCAAGGGGGATAAACATCTAGAACAAATTATAAGAGCACCACTTGAGTGTGAATGGATTACTAGAACTGAGGCGAGATATATTCTTCACCTAATAAATACGATAACCTATGTGAAAGCATTTAGAAGCAGTCATTTTATTAATTCCCAAGTTTTAGTACAAAAGAATCACTTTGAGGTGTTTTTCAGTATACGTGATTTGGGGTCCACCTGTCAGAAAATCAGGTGGAACAGATGGGGGTCCAGGAACCTGCATTTTGAAGAACCATTTCAGGGAATTGTGAGGCTGTTGCTGTGTGAACCCCACTTTGAAAACACCATTATATCACACAGCAGATGCTCTGAACACAGTTTCCTTTTTCCCCCCTCAATGTCGGAGTACAGGAAGAAACCAAAGACAATAGTTTAAAACGGGGAATTCAGTACATAGGGTATTGTGTTTGGTTTACATTACTTTATTGACATACACTAAAAGAAAATTTCATTTCACATTTAGCTTCTTACCTTGATGGCCTCTTTGTAAAACTCTAGTGTACAAAAGTGGTGTTTTAACTAAGTGAAAACAGCTCTGGCAGAAATCTCTGGCTGATAAATCTCTTTAGGGCTTTCCTAGCATAGGGAGTGGGTGAGGAAGGCCAGGTGGGGAAGAGGGCATTTCCTGTTTATTTGTGTTGCCTATTTAAAATGATTCTCTACATCCTGTGATTTTTACAGTTGTTCTGAAAGGAAGCGCTGGTTTTTAACTCCATTGAAGTGCAGTGCTTGTGTTTCTGGAGGAGAGAGAGAGGGAGATGGGGATAAATCACCTTTGCACGTTTCACCGGTTGATGAATTATATATTCTTTCAGCTTCATTTTTCTGCTTCTTTTTTTTTTTTGAAACGGAGTCTCACTCTCTCGCCCAGTCTGGAGTGCAGCGGCTGGATCTCAGCTCGCTGCAAGCTCCGCCTCCCGGGTTCACGCCATTCTCCTGCCTCAGCCTCCCCAGTAGCTGGGACTACAGGCGCCCGCCACCACACCCGGCTAGTTTTTTTGTATTTTTAGTGGAGATGGGGTTTCACCGTGTTAGCCAAGATGGTCTCGATCTCCTGACCTCGTGATCTGCCCGTCTCGGCCTCCCAAAGTGCTGGGATTACAGGCTTGAGCCACCCGGCCACTTTTCTGCTTCTTAAAAAAGCGCCCGGCCACTTTTCTGCTTCTTAGTAACAGAGACAATGTTGGGCTTCACAGGACTCAAGATGACCTTCTCAGGTGATTTGGGGATGCAGTGTATGCATTTTTTAACTCTTTAAAAAAAATCTTCGCCTTTGGAGTGAAACATTTGGATCGTTTTATTCAGCCTATCATAGGACCAAGGGAAGGGGATTAAAAAAAAAGTCTTTAAAGTGCCTGAGATAAAAAGGTTTTGTGAAGAAAAGGACTCAAAATCCTAGGTTATACCAGTACTTCATGTTCATTTTGAATTTTCTTTATTCATTTTTTTTCCTCTCTGTGTATAGAATAATCAGAACTGTTGGGCAGAACTGTTGGTTGATAACAGGAAGCAGAGTCTCTGAGAAAGGCCCTCATCCTCTTTCCTTTTGGAGCTACTGAGGCTTCACATACCAGCCATTGTAGGATTTGATGAAGGCTAGAGAAGAGTTAAATGGAACCTTCACTTACTCAGCATCAGTAGGAAGTAGTGTTGGCTACACTAAAAACACCGTTGTGCCAATGAGGTTTTCAGGGGAAAATAACAAGCTGCCTGTGATACGCAAGCAAACTGTGGCAAACTTTTTGATGTGTAGGCTCTGAGGCTTTCCAGTGTACTTCCTCAGAAGACATACATACATATATGCACACATGCACAATACAGCATATGTGCTTTTGATATACATGAAAGAGAAAAGATGAGTGGCAGTCAAATAGAGATTCCAGGGTTCGTAAACACAGGGCAATAGAAATGACATTTCCGGTATAGTCTGGAGGAGCAGCACCCATTTTCAGAAAGGAAGATGTTAGGAATAAACTTGACAAGGATGTAGAAGACCAACATATCACAATCCATCTGCAGGCATTTGTTACGGCCTTGCATGTGCTCAGAAAACACACGCAGTCTTTTTTTTTTTTTTTTTTTTTTTTTTTGAGATGGAGTCTTGCTCTGCCACCCAGGCTGGAGTGCAGTGGCCGGATCTCAGCTCACTGCAAGCTCCGCCTCCCGGGTTTACGCCATTCTCCTGCCTCAGCCTCCCGAGTAGCTGGGACTACAGGTGCCCGCCTCGTCGCCCGGCTAGTTTTTTGTATTTTTTTTAAGTAGAGACAGGGTTTCACCGTATTAGCCAGGATGGTCTCGATCTCCTGACCTCGTGATCCGCCCGTCTCGGCCTCCCAAAGTGCTGGGATTACAGGCTTGAGCCACCGCGCCCGGCCCACACGCAGTCTTTTTATAGATGATGAAAGTAGAGTTTTCTTGGTTTGGGATAATCTAAATACTATAGTCCTTCAAAAACATACAGATTCTAAAAATTGAAGATAACATCTCCATTAACATTGAGTGAAAAACAGAAAGCAATGAAGTCCATGGGGGGATTTAAAAGACATGAAACACTAAACACACCTTACCCTGAATAATTTACATGAATATTTTCAAATTGTTTTTTAAAATAGAAAAGCAGTCATAACTACTTTGACTTTGAAGCTCAAACTCTAATTTTCTATTTGACATCAGCTGTTGGTTTTGTGTGATAGAGTTGGGTCATGAAGATACACATTTACAAAAATCCATTTAGAACTTTTAATTCTGGATAAAATAAATCCAGTTTCTAAGTTCAGTATCAGCCCTCACTCCTCGCATAAGGAACTTTTGTTATGTAGGACTTGAGGAATGCCCCAGCTGGGGAAATGCCAGTTAATAGATTCAGACAGATGGATTTTGATGAGAGTCTGCACCGTTCACACCCCTTAGCAAATGTTTTCGAATATTCTCAAGTAACACACTTAACTTGAAAACAAATATGGATTTGCTTACTTTAGAGTCAATAGTAATTATTATTATGAGTAGTGTATAAAAATATCTGCTCTGTTTTTGCATCTTAGAGTGCTAAATTTATATGTCACATTATAACTTTAGACCTTTTACTCCTTTCTACATACAGAGAAAACATACTTTGAATTTAAAACCTGGCTTTGGCAGAAAATTATTTCAGCTGTTGCAGAATATTGCACTTTTTTTCTTAACCTCTCCCTGCCCAAAGTCAGAGTGATCATCGGCTGTGGAAATAGCCTTATGAAATCCCCAAGAGGAATGCAAGATCCTGACGAGGTCTTTCGTTTTTTTTTTTGTTTTTTGTTTTTTTTTGTTGTTGTTGTTGTTTGTTTGTTTGTTTCCCTCAGCAGAGACTGTGAAACCAGACCAAAAGGGAACAACACCAGAATAGAAATTAGACGGGACCAAGGAGCATGATGGCGTTTCTTACCTGAGCCATTTTGTGGAGCCCAGTGGTCTTTGATGAGCATGATGCGTATTTCTGGCTATGTTTTTTTTTTTTTTTTTTTTTTTTTTTTGCCAGAATCCATTTTCTTCTGGCATTAAGTTAATTGAACGCCAGAGAATCAAGTTTAAAGTATAGGAAAATGGGAAAGCAGAAGATCAGAGATAGTGCTTTGTTTGTTTAAGGTAGTAAAATGAGAGCATAAGTACCATGTATGTACTATTACACTGAGTGTCTTTTCTGGGCAAGGCACTTTGCTGGGTGCTGGGAATTCAGCTGAAAAACAGCTCTCATAAAACTTGCCTGCCGTCTAGGGGGTAGATCACACTTATGCGACAAATCACCCATGTAATTATTTAATTACGGTTGTGGGAAGGGCTGAGTGGGAGAAGGGTGCAATCAGAGTATAGCAGGGAGGCTAACAGCATCTGTAGGTTAGAGAATGCTTCCCTGAGGAATAGCGTTTGAGCTGAGTTCTGGAGGGTAGTGTAAATTCCGTGGGAGAAAGGGTTAGGAAGGGCGTATAAGGCAGTGGGAACAGCATATGCAAAGGCTCAGAATCAGGCAAGTACTTGGGCCGGAGCAGGGATTGGAGGCACCTGATATGGCTGGAGTTCGGAGAATCAGTGGGAGCCAGGCTGGCAGGCACTGTTAACACAGTGTGACGCAACCCTGGTAGGGGCCTCATCACATTACATCCTGTGCTGCCAAACATGGTGGCTCTGGTTGGTGCTACTCATTTTCTGGCCGGAGGAAAAAATATTGGGACTTCAAATTTCTTCTCTTATTCTGTTCCAGTTCTTACCTGGGTCTCTATCTCCATGTCTAGATGTCTATAAAAAAGAAAAAAAAAATGTTTTTAAAAATTTTTTCTAAGAAAATCGTACTACTGCTTTTTCATAATGCCCTGCCAATTTTAATTAATTCAACATCCACAGGGACCTTGTTTAAGTTGTATATCTTTCAAAAACTGGAATATTAGTTTAAATTAGTAGAAAGGAGAACTAAATTGCATGATTGTAGCAAGTACCGACTTAGGTTTTTAAAGATAGCAGTCTCTTCTTTTTAACTCCTGAAGCCTTGGCTTATCAAGAGAAAAATAAATTTTCACTGTGTACCAAAATAGAAGGCTTTCCAGATCCTATTTCTGAATAGCTGAATAATGCGTCTGCAGCTTTTTACGTCACATCTGCGCGTGCAACAGCTGTTAGGTCATTCCTGCAACTCCAGCATTTGTTCATATTTTCAGATGTTCAACATTTTTATGAGCAGATGTAAGATTTTAAGTTTCATTTGGAGAAAACATGCCTTTCCTACTTGCAAAATATAATTTCTGGTTCATTTGTTAGGAAATGAAAATATCAGATACATTTTTTAATGTACTTACGCTGGATTTAACTTCTCAGCTAAACTGCGTGGAGAACGGTACAAACAACAGTGAACACAGAGAGCTCCTTGAGCCTGTAGGACAAGATTTACTGATCGCATTGTTTGGAAGGCTCATGTTACTAAGACTTTGGGCTGTTTATTTGTACATCATGTACATTCTGAGGAAATGCAAGCCATTCTCGTTGATTGTCATCATCAGATTTGAAAAGTTATATAAGTGAAGGTATTAGATACAAGAGTGAGTTGTTGCAGTATATAACATTGGTAAATGGAATCGATTTGGAAATGAGCTATAAAACTTGTTAGCAGTTACATATATGCGAATCTCAACACGGTGATTAATGAACTGTGAATTGATAGCATCTGCTGGACACTGCTTTATTCAGAACATTGTTTCACTCACAAGTCATAGCAGAAGAATTCAAAAACATTAGAGGATGCAGACTTTTCTTTGTATTAAATAGTAGTTTAGCCTGATGCACAAATTATGCATTCTTGATAACACTGAAAAAGTAACAAGATTTTCCAAAAATTATGAACGAATGCTCTATAAACTGAGTGTATAAGTTCTGAAAGAATAGAGAAGAAACAAACTCCTATGAGCAAGGATCACTTACAGAACTCTTCTCAGAGGAGATGAATTTGGGCTTGGGTGGAGAGAGAAATAAGCAATGTGGATTGATGTTCAACATCAGAGAGCAGGAAAGCCAAGTTCTTTGATGCTACCACCTCCTAGCTGTGTGGCTTTAGGCAAGATACTTCACCACTCGACTTCCGTTATCTCATCTATAAAATGGGGCTAATAATCATTTTTGAATGAGTATTAAATAAGATAATATATGTAAGAGAACAGTGATGGCACAGAGTCAGTGCTTAAAATGTCAGCTTTTATTTATTATTATTATTATTATTATTATTATTTTCTGAGACAGAGTCTCTCTCTGTTGCTCAGGCTGGAGTGCAGTGGTGTGATCTCGGCTCACTGCAACCTCTGTCTCCCAGGTTCGAGCGATTCTCGTGCCTCAGCCTTTCGAGTAGCTGGGATTACAGGTGCCCGCCACCATGTCCGGCTAATTTTTATATTTTCAGTGGAAACAGGGTTTCACCATGTTGGCCAGGCAGGTCTCAAACTCCTGACCTCAGGTGATCTGCCGGCCTTGGGGTTACCTCGGGTGAGCTACCACGCCTGGCCTATTTATTATTATTATTCATTAATAGAAATTACAGAAATCAGGGTTATTAGGTGGAGGGAATGCTGTCTACGAAAGAACAGAGGGGACGACAAATCTGTCTCAGAAATATTCAGTCAGTTTTAAGCAACAGTAATGTTATTTCTAGCAAATACAATACATTCAATGTTATTTTAAACACACAATATTGAATGATCTCCATAAAATTGACTGTGTGACTTTTAATAGTCTCTGAAATCTGGAAGTTATTTATATACATCCAGAACTCATGGCTAACCTTCAGTGATATGTTTATAGTGAAAGAATGAGCTTGTGTTTACTTGCATAGAGGAGGGAGGGTGTGACAACTTCTACTGAAAATGTGTCAGTACAGTTTTCCATTTAGAATGGTACATATGGGAAGTTGATTTTCTTTTGTTTTCTAGAGATGGGGGTCTCCCTGTATTGCCCAGGCTGGTCTCAGATTCCTGGCCTCAAGCAGTCCTCCCCCGTCAGTCTCCAGTGTAGCTGGGAGTACCAGGGCAAGACACCATACCTGGCCAATGTTATTTTATTCATTTAAAAAATATCTTGTGGGTGGAAATGTGATTTAGAGAAATATACATAAAGTAGATAATCTAAGCATATTTTGAAAATTCGAGGTTCTGAAAAAAATCATCTGAGTACACCTGAGAGGAGGACTGAAAACACAGGGGTCATCTTCAGAAGAATTTCAAATGCCATTTTCCATGCTAGTTAGCTAGCTAGCTAATCCCTCCACATAATACATACTACATACCTAATCCCATCAAATTTCCAAGCCATTTTCTCATGCTAGTTAGCTAATCCCTCCACGTACTACTCCTAGAGACCCTGCAGTGCCTTGATGTCAGCACAGTCCCCTGGAATCCTGGAGTGTGGTCTCTGGGAAGGAAGAAAAGGGCCCTGGAGTTTGAGCTGGACAGCCCTCAGCTCCTGGCTCAAGTCACTCAATAGTTCCAACTCTGTGTTCTCCTGTAAAATAGCTACCTTTAGGCTTTCTGTAAGGACCAGGAGAAAAAAACATTTGCAAAAGTGACAAAACCCATCTGTATCTGCAATCTAGACATTCATTCTAGCAGTAGCCAAAGGCTGTGATCACCGTTGCTTTATTTTCATCCTTTATGAGTGTACTCTATAATTAGTGCTTTCAATATACAAGCTCACTTAACGTTTACAACAGTAGGCAATCCTATTATCCAATTTTACAGAGGAGGATGTTGAGATGGAGTGAGGTGAAATAACTTGTCTCAGAGCAGGCATTTAGCAAGCAGCCAAGCAGGGCTTTGAACTTGGATGGTATGGTTCCATATCATGCTATAGAGCCTCATCTGTATCCAAACTACAGCAAGGAGTATACAAATATGCATCTGATTCCTTTTAGGGTTTTGTCCAAGTATTAAGTTCTTGTCCAGGCTTATAAATATTGAGCTATGAAACTAAAGGAGCCTTAGAGATCATATACGAGTCCAACTCCTTATTTTGCAAGTTCTCACGAAGGGCTGGACAGGATAAATGATTGACCCACACTAAGACAGATCTTGGTAACAGGGATGTGGTAGGTCTCCTGATTCAGTGCTTGTCCCATTCCACTGTGTAACTTCTCTAGCTTTACAGGAGATAATTTAACTTATTGTTAAAATCACATTCATTTTTAAACAATTTAGATAAAATTCACCCTCATAAAATGCACACTTCAGTGGTTTTTAGTATATTCACAAATTTGTGCAACCATCATCACTATCTAATTCCAGAATATTTTTATCACCACAAAAAGCAACCCATGCCTATTAGCAATTATACTCTATTTCTTCTCCCTCCAACGCTAAGCAACTTTTTGTCTCTGTGAATTCATCTCTTCTGCACATTTCATGTATATAGAATCATAAAATAGGTGGCCTTTTGTGTCTGGCATCTTTCACTTAGCATGTTTTCAAGGTCCATCCATACTGTAACATGCATCAGTACTTCATTCCTTTTTATTACTGAATGATATTCCATTGTATGGATATGCTACATTTTATCTGTTTATCAGTAGATGGACATTTGGGTTGTCTCCACATTTTAGCTATGATTAATAATGCTGCTGTGAGCATTCACATACAATTTTTCTATAAACATATGTTTTAATTTTCTTGGGTATAGAT
Source organism: Rhinopithecus roxellana (assembly GCF_007565055.1). Lineage (NCBI taxonomy): Eukaryota > Metazoa > Chordata > Mammalia > Primates > Cercopithecidae > Rhinopithecus > Rhinopithecus roxellana. Next base: position 59,184,558 of record NC_044566.1, read on the forward strand.
CTATGAGTGGGATTGCTTGGTCATCGGTAACTCTATGTCTAACTTCTTGAGGAACTGCTAAATTGTTTTCCAAAGTGGTTGCACCGTTTTACATTCCTGCCAGCAACAGGTTCAAATTTCTCTACTTCTAATCAACACTTCTTATTGCCCAACTTTTTTATTGTAGTTATCCTAGTGGTTGTGAAATGGTATCTCATCGTGGTTTTGACTTGCATATGCTTAATGACTAATGATATTGAACATCTTTTCATGTGCATTTGTATATCTTCTTTGGGAAGATATATATTCAAATCCTCTGACCTTTCTTAATTTTTCTCGCCTTTTCATCATTGATTTGCAAGAGTTCTTTTTATTTCTGGATACTAGACTCTTATCAGATACGTGGTTTGCAAGTATTTTTTCCCATTCTGTGGGTTGTCTCTTTGGTTTCTTGATAGTGTTCTTTAAAGTTCAAGTTTTTAATTTTAATGAATTCCAATTAATCTATTTTTTCTTTGATTGCTTATTGCTTTACATGTCATTTCTAAAAAATGACATCTAATCTAAGGTCGTGAATGTTGTCTTCTAAGAGCTTTATAGTTTTAACTCTTACACTTAGGGCTTTGATTCATTTTGAGTTAATTTGTGTGTATAGTATAAGGTAGGGGTTTAACTTCATTCTTTTGCATGTGGATATCTAATTGCCCCAAAACCATTTGCTGAAAAGACTATTCTTTCTTCACTGAATTTTCTTGGTATCCTGTTGACGCATTCATTCTTACATTAAAATAAATACCTATTCTCTGTGAGTCAGAATGAGTGAGTCAATTGTAAGTTTGTTGTATTGCTTTTAAAATGGAGTGGATCATAAAAATGTCTCAGTTGTTTCATCTATAAACTGAGGGTGATACTACTTTTTGGTAAGATCATTTAAGGTGTAAAATATCTTGCTGAAGGCAGAGGGCTAGATCATATTACCTCCCAAAAGACTGGACACTAGCCTTAATTGTAAACCTCTGATTGATGCCAATGTGGTTGAAAGCCTTTTGAGTCTGACCAACATAGATCCAAATCTTGACTCCATTACTTACTAATTAAATGACATTGAGCAAGTTAGTTCTTTACTTGGGAACTGGTTTATTGTGAGGATTGAATAGGATAATGTATAAAAATATTTAACAAAATCACTCCAATTTATTCATTCATTTATCCATCCATCCATCCATCCATTCTGGAAGATCTTGTTGAGTGCTTATAAAATGCTAAAATAAATTAAATAGACAAAGTCCCTGCTCTCATAGAGTTTACTTTGTACTGGGGACACAGACAATAAGCAAATCAATCAATAAATATATAATATAGTGTCAAGTAGAGATAAGTATATGCAGAAGAAAAATCAAGCAGATTTTACAAAATAGAAAGTGAGTGTAGGGTTCTTATAGATAAGATACTGAGGAAGACTTCTCAAGGATGGTGATATTTGAGGAGAGATCTAGATGAAAGGAGGTAATTAGCCTCTTAGATCAGGGGGATGAGTGTTCCAGACAAAGAGAATGTAGAGAATTGACAGTAGAGGGCAAGAATGAAAGAAAGCAGGGATGATGCAGTAGTCAGTAGGTGAGAGAATAGTGCTTGAAACAGGAAGTAATGAGACATGGTCTGATTGGAGTGCATTGGAAGGGAAGACCATCAGGTGTTGGTTGTAGGATGCTTCATTGTTGGATGACTCTTCAAGATTTAGTTTAAGAAACTGGATGAATGAAGACGCTATTCAATGAGTTGGCAGAAGCCTGGGGAAGAGCATGTTGGGTTGGATGGGCACAGAGTTCTCTTTGGGACATGTTAGAGATTCAGGCAGAGATCACAAGCCAGTAAGATACAAGTCTGGAGTTCAGATGACAGATGGGATTTTTAGAATCATCAGGATATATTTAGTGTTTAAAGTCAGGAATGGATGAGATTGCCTAGTAAATGAGTGTATACAGAGAAGAGAGGAGGACAAGGAATGAGCCCTGAGGCACCACCACCTCAGAGGTCAGCAAGGGAAGAATGTCTCAGTGGAGACTGAGGTGGCGGGAAAATCAGGAAAGCCTGATGTCCCAGAAGACAACTGAAGACGAAATTTCATGAAGGAGAGACTGATCACAAGTGTCAGAAACTTCTGAGATGTCAAGAAAGAAAAGGGCCAAGAAATTATCATGAGTTTGTCAAGACAGATGTCACTGGCACCCTTGATGAATGTGGTTACACAGGAGTGGTGGGGACAAAGGCCTGATGGAGGTGGTTCAGGATAGAGAGGGAGATGAAGCAATGAATGCAGTGGATAAGTCCTAACAAGGTGCTGTGGTACATGCTCAAGAAATATCATTAAAGCGTATAATTGGAGATCTAATTCAGAGGCAGCACAATAGCTTGGTAAGAGCACAAGCTTTGAGTTCAGCTCCCAGCAATATCACCTACTTGCTGTGTGACCATAGGCAAATCACTTCCTGGGTCTCTGGGCTTTATTTTCCCACATTTATAAAATAGAGATTATAATACCAATCACACAACATTGCCATGAAGATTAGAGATAACGAATAACCCGTCCTGGGACAGCTTCTGGCATGTGACAGTCACACTACAAAGTGGAAATCTTATATTACTAATTTTATTTATTTACCAGTCAGAACCAAGAGTACTTATTTCTACATTGCTTATAATAGACAAATCCATAGGCTTGGTAACCAGATGACTGGGAACACTTCACAAAACAGGAGGAGTCATTTCTGTGTTTTGAAGGCTGAATGGAAGCTTTCTCGGTAAAGAAGAGGTGAAGGCATATTTCTGATAGGGGAAACCACGTGTGAGAGATAGCAGGTGTGTCAGAAGGCTGCCTGAAGGGAATTAGAGAAGATTAGGTTGGAGAGGAAGGCAGAAGGTAGAGTGTGAAGACTCTTATAAACCATGCTAATCTTTATATAATCTTTAAGAGATAAATTGTACATCACGACAGTAATTTCCATTTTATTACCAGAATTCAATGCTTCCATAGATCTGAGTTTTAGAGCAGCCACACTTACCAGCTGGAAGAACCACTTGGTAAGTAGAGTGCACGACGACACAATAACCCCTGTGTGCACCTTAAAGATAAATTTACAATTGCTCCCAAAATGCTGGTTCCTGGATAGCAGTCAGATAAAACTCATGATTACACAGGAAAAAAGTATTGTGTAGGATTTCCAACAGACATTTTTGTTTATTATGAGATTTTGACCTTTTTACTTTTTGATGTTTAAAATGTCATTTGTTTTAATGAAATGACGGTGGTGATGTTGAATGCTTTGACCTAGCAAAATTAAAAGGTAGTTAAACTCTAGTGTTACTCTTGAACTTTCTTTTGAAATTATTTTCATCGGTAAAATCCTAAAGTCTGGGATCTTCTGTCTTAAGGTACATGAAACCTGATGCCTGTAAATATTGGTTCACTCAATGAAGAAGGCGTCACAAAGAGTTTCTATTTACCATTGCTGTCAGTGGGTGCTAACTCTGCCAATTAAGGATCTTAAGGGTCTTCTCACTCTGGAGGCGGCCATTCAAATGTCCCTAAAGAAAGTTTCTCTATACGCACAAAAATGTAAGGTCCGGTATATGTAAATAAATTCACAGCTGTGCTCTTTAATTTTGAATCCCAACCTCTGTTGAAAAAGATTGATCAGATGCTCAGATCAGAGCATGCTGAATATTCCTGCTAATCTTTCTCTCTTCAGTAGAAGGATTTGATGAATTTGATGAAGTGGAAAAGTGAGATTTTGCCAGGAGCTTTCATGTGCTAAATCAAATTTCTGTAGTTTTTACTTCACATTTGTTCTACAAAGACAGGTATCTGAGGGGAACTCTGTTTTAATGAGAGTAAACTCATTTTAGTTTACATCACTGAAGATGAGCATCTGTCTGTTCCTTGACAAAATATTTTGGAAAGTGTTTTCTGTTCTTTCTCTCCAAGGATGTTACAGAGGACACACGTCATCCGGATCTTATGCACTTTATAACTTTCAACAAAAAAGTGCACACTTCCTAACTTTAAAAAAAAAGTGTTTGTGTGTCATTTGTTTTGGCTTTGTCTCATTCTATAACCTAAATAATTCTTAGTCAACCACATGTACTCTCCATAGATTATATTACCAGGTACAGAGATTATAAAATACATCACTTCCAGTCTTAAGAACTTGATTGCTAGGTATTAAATAGGTGGAATAAAGCACCAATGCAAGCTAATACTGGGGAAGGAACCCAGCTGTGGTGTTCTAACAGACATGGGTTTGAATTCTGGCTCTACCACTTAGTTTTCTGGTCTTTTCTTTGTCTGTAGCATAGGGATAATAACACTGATCTCATTAGGTTCTCGGTTGTATTATTGGTTGTTTTAAGAATTAAATGAGACATTGGTTTAATTCACTTATCAAGTATTTATGAAATGTCTGCTATATGCATAAACAAAAATACTTAACAAAGAGCCTAGAATATGGTATTTAATCGCAGTTGCAGTTATTTTGGATTTTCTTCCATGTCTTGATTCAGATAACTGGCCTTCTGCCCTTCTGCTATAATCCCTTATGCCAAAGTCCTTATCTTGATAACACATCTAAGCATTTCTCCATTGCCCATGACTTTCCTACCACCGTATTTGTAGTCCTGCTCCAAATCACTATTGGTGCCTAGGAGTAACTGTTGACTCTTGCCTGCTTTGTCTCTTGCCCTTGAGTTAGCCATCACTGGGTTTTGCCTGCTATGGAGTTTCTCTGATGCCACTATCTATGCTGGACTTTGGGTACCTATCCAGTTCTTATCCCTCAGCTTGGGCTTGGCCTGACATCTACCATACTTAGATTTGTTCTTATCTCATTCCTTGGAGAGGGGTCTCTCTCCAGGTGCCAGTCCTTACCGGTATTCCTCCTAATGTTATAGTTAACTACACCACATCTAACTCTAAGGATTCACGCACTGATGGCAGGGTTGACTTACTGATGGCAGTTACAGAAGGCATATGACCACAGCCACGTGCGTGATGGAGATACATGGAAAAGGATGAAACTACCTCACTATCATATCAAAAATATAATTATAGAAAAGATGGAGATTAGCCTAAAGAAGGTCAGAGAGTATTTTAAGGGAATGCATTGTGGTATCTGTAAATGCTTGGGAAAAGACAATGATGAGTTGTTTTGCTGGGCAAAAGTAAGAGGTTTCAAAAAAGGTCAGGTAGCTACGAAGTCAGTCAACTAAGGAGAGTTTAATGATTGCCCTAGAGTGAGAAGACTTGGATTAGAGTATTGGCTCTGCTACTTATTATCATTATGATCTTGGTCATTTCCAGTCTCTCAACATCAGTTTTATTACTCATACAATAGAGTGAAGGAGTGGGATTGTGCTATATGTAGCTGAAAAACATCAGCGTGGGGTTCTGTGGGAGCCAACAAATTAGAGAAAGGTGGAGTTCAGAGAAGTAGATTGTGGAATGCTCTCCAGAAAAGAGGATTCTCAAGAGAATGTTTAAATCTAAGTAGAAATTCACCAGAGAATGGAGAAAAGGGAAGATGCTCTGGCAAGGGTCAGTATCATATGCGAACTTTCAGGCATGAAAGATTAGCAAGTTGGAAGAGAAAGAACTAGGACCATGGATCCCAAATCAGGGTGCCTGAAGGACATACAAATGGAAATATTCAGTGGGATTGGTGGCTTCTGCTTATTGAGTTCCTGTTAATTTTTAATTAATAAAGCAAGCATTTATTCATGCTACATTGTAATAAAATTTCCCCTTGGATAACACATTTTCTTCATTCCAAACACCCTGTTTACTAAAAGCAGATATCTACAGCAATGCACTCATGATAAATTTTTTTAAAATTCCCATCAGTAATACTTTAAATAATATTTACTTTTACTGGATGCTTATATGATTTCTATTTGTGTGTGTCCCTGACAATCTCCAGTGTTTCATATCCAATAGCAAAATTGGCCATTTTCTGAGGGGATTAAAAGCAAATTATGAGCTTGAATTCAGCACTTCAGTTCCACTAACTAGGATCTAAATGTTTTGGAACTCATCACAGTTGGCTTAGAATTGTTATTACCTAGCAAGAATGTTATCACTTAGGAAAAGACTTCAAGTAGGACCCTGGAAAATCTGGCTCAACAAATGGACCCTGCTTCTTGGAATTTTGGTTGTTTATTATTACAAATTTTGTTGTTACTTTGATCTGAATAAGATGTTCTGAAATAAAATTTGTCTCTGTGTCCAACAACAGGTGCTGGCATACTCAATCAGCAGAATTTCTGTTTGTTTTGATTTGCAGAGGAAAGCCGTGTTGCCACATGTCTACTCAAATAAATTAACACCACCATCTACACTGACTCATTTAGAAGGAGCAAGTCCACAAAGCAAAAATTATAACAAATATTAGAAAGTATTCATGCCCAACACATTGAGAATGAACAAATGTCTCATTTTTCTCCTTGTTTTAATGATACCGTCTTTTGACTTTTACCTGCATCCTGAGTCAAGCACAAATGTGGAAATGCAGAGTCATGCAAAATGAGAGGATGGGGTAGTGAGGGCAGAAAAGGCAGGAGAAAAGGGGAGGAGCAGGAAAGGCATGCCTTAGTTTCTTTAGATAGGAATATAGGCGCAAAACACCCCTGACAAGGGAATTTCAACTTGAAAGACTATCTTCCCCAGCTAGGTGGCATCTAGAACCCAGGATTGCCATTCAGAGAAAAGGAAAAGAAAAAAAGAGGAAGAGGAACATAACGTTTTGTCCCTAGTACACGATGACTTGTTTCTCTTTAATAAATGCATGAGTTTAAATATGGAACCTTTGATTTTATAGTCAAAGCAATTGAAACCCTAAGATAAACAGTAAAAATGTTTGTTGATTACATGTTATTGCAGTTTTTATGTATATTGTGTAAAACAAAACATGGATATTTCATGAAATGCTTCAAGCACAACTTTCTAAGAAAAAACAACCATTTGTTCTGACACGAACTGCATATCCAATAGGAGACAAATCCTGTAGCATTATTTTTTTTTTCTTACAGAAACAGCATTAAGTGTTTTACGGGAATTGAAAGAATTACACTTTTTTCTCCCCTTTAACATCGAACTTACCCGATAATCCACATGCAAGAAAAGCATCTCTTGCCTACCAAGGTGCTTCCCACCTATGTTCAGAACAGGACTTGGCCCTGCCCTTGGCCTCATCTCTTCTCACAGCTACCTGCCTCCTCTGAGCCATGTGCTCTTGAACGTCTCAGCCTTTGTGCTTTCATCTCTGTATCCCAGAGCCTAAAACGAGTCCACTAAATATTTTTTCTGACTCAATGAACAGAGATGGATAACTTCAGACTACAAGTGATGAAACATGTAAATAAGATTACAACTAAAATGTATAGTTTACAAAGCACTTTTAATGATCTGATTTATACTCAAAATCATGGTATAAGGTAAACATCTTCTATCTGCATTTTACAAATAAAGAAACAGAAGCTCAGAGAGATTAATTAGGCTGCCCAAGAGCAAAGCTGATGAAGTTGGTGAGTTGGGATTTGAACCCAGTTCTTTCCTAAAAATCCTTGTCATATGCCATAAAATGATGTTTGGTCAACAATGGACCACATATATGATAGTACTTCCATAAGATTATAATGGAGCAGCCCTACACAGGTGTACTTTTTTTATCTTTATTTTTATTTTTTTAATTATATTTATTTATTTATTTAATTTATTTATTTTGAGACAGAGTCTCACTCTGTCACCCAAGCTGGAGTGCAGTGGCGCGATCTCAGCTCACTGCAAGCTCCACCTCCTGGATTCACGCCATTCTCCTGCCTCAGCCTCCCGAGTAGCTGGGACTACAGGCGCCTGCCACCATGCCCAGATAATTTTTTGTATTTTTTTTAGTAGAGACGGGGTTTCACCGTGTTGGCCAGGATGGTCTCAATCTCCTGACCTCGTGACTTGCCCACTTCGGCCTCCCAAAGTCCTGGCATTACAGGCATGAGCCACCACGCCAGGCCTATTTTTATTTTTTTGAGACAGGATCTCACTTTGTTGCCCAGGCTGGAGTGCAGTGGTGCAATCATGACTCACAGCAGCCTTGACCTCTCTGGCTCAAGAGATCATCCCACCTCAGCCTCCCAAGTAGCTGGGACCACACGTGCACGCCACCACACCCAGCTTTTTTTTTTTTTTTAAGAAATGGTGTCTTACTATGTTGCCCAGGCTGGTCTCAAACTTCTGGGCTTAAGTGATCCTCCTGCCCTGACCTTCCGAAGTGCTGGGATCAAAGGGGTGAGCCACCTCACCCAGCCTATTTTTCATACTGTATTTTTACTCTACCGTTTCTATGTCTAGATGGACTTAGATACACAAATACTTACTATTGGGTTACAGTTGCCTACAGTATTCAGTACAGTAACATGCTGTGCAGGTTGGTAGCCTAGGAGCACTAGGCCATATCAGATAGCCTGGGTGTGTCGTAGGTTCTACCATCCAGGTTTGTCTGCAAACTGTGATGCTTGCACAATGATGAAATCGCCTAAGGACACATTTCTCAGAACATGTCCTCATCATTAAGTGATGCATGACTACTTTCTACTACATCCTGCTGCCTCTGAGAAGTATTATACACAATGAGTAGAAGGTGAAAAGATTATATATTAAAATTCAATATGCATATTGAATTTTATTCAAAGTGAATAAGCAAGCAGTCTATTTTCAAAAAGTTCAGAATATTAATGATATTTCATGAATGCTCACATTCATTTGGTTTGTTATTTTTTTATAAAATGAAGAAGAAGAACCAGCAATGCAAGTTTCATATCGCAAGACAGTTGGCAGTATTTTATTAACCTTCCTGCTCAGTTGCCTTCAATGATATAATTACTGCTATTTATCAGTCTGTGCAGTTTTCCTGAATTACAGCCTAGAGTTGTGTAACTTTCACTTATAAAGAAGGAGGCTGGAGGGTGCAAAATATTCTATTGTAATCCTATGAAAATATTTTGTAAAATATGTTTCCCTTTTGCAATTCCATAATTATTTCTTTTCCTGCAGTCTTATCTTAAACTCATTGATAGCTGGAAGAACCACCAGAACCGTTGCTAGCAAAGGGGGAATTAGGGCCATCAATGCATCCAGGAGGGTGTTAGCAACATGGTCTCCCAAGAACCAAGTGAGCACCAGCTGCCTGCTGCCGTCTAACTTGCAGTTGAAAAGAACTCAGTGTGGCCCAGTATTCTAACTGTCCACACACTGGGAAGAAGAAAGCCTTTGCCAAGTCGTTGCTCTCTCTATATCCATCCACTTTCTCCTCTCAGGAGAGCATGATGTCAATAGGCCCTACATAAAAGTTGTAAAAAATGAATCAAAGATAGATCATTCACAGAGCTAGATCAAGAAATGTTATTCCACATGAAGGAATAACACACAGGAACAGGTGGGTCAGAGCTTAAGAATATGTATTTTCCCCATCCCCAATCCCTCTGTTGGAGGGACTCAGAAGAGACTGTACCATTCATTCATTCCCAGTGGAGAATATCAGTATTTCCTGCTGTCTTTTCTGCTATAATATTATGTGCAGTCTAAGAAACATTGCAAATTCTACAAAACTGTGGCAAATGTCCTGAGTGGGACTAGGAAATCCTGAACACAGGGCAGTTGTTACAGATTATCAGTGCTTTATAGGGTTCTCATTCAGTGTACAGTGTTTCAATGAAACAGTAGTTGAATACGGCTGTTCTCTCTGCTCTCTCCTCTTTGCAAACCTTCTGCTTCAGTGGCTCATTCTGTGCTTTGAAAGTGTTATCATTGCACCAGCTTTTCTCTCCTGCCTTTTCTTGGTCTTGACCTTCATCCTGAGACATTAATTGGTCAGGTGTCTCCTTGCATACAGCTGAGAGCTGACCCACCACCCCACTTTTCATTATCAACTTGATTGTGAAGACTCTAACTTCCCTGCCTCCAGCTCTGCTGCTTTCTCTGGGCCCTGGATATATTGCTTGCATCCACAACTCTCTAATTTCACTTCAAACTCATTACGAGTTCAGAGAAGGGAGAGTGGGTGTATCATCCCAGGAGGGCTCATGGAGGAGGCGGGACTGGAGCTGTCATGTTAGGTTTTTCTCTATCAAAACCTGGCTAGAGCTTTTATATTCAAAAAATGTATTGAGTTATTGGAATTTAGTGTCATGCCTTGTACACATCCAGTGTTTCTCATTAAATCTGAATTGCTCATCTGAGGTCAGTATTAAGTCCACAGAAAGCTGTGCATGTTAGAGAATCACAGAATAATGTAGTTTATGAGAGTCTGCTAAGAGGCAAAGTGTCCATCAGGTTCATTGGGGCTCTTACTGACCTCAGAGCTTGGAAGAGGCTCATAGCTTGCACTTACTGTGGGCATACAATGATCAGGTATGCTATGGGAGGAAATGGGTATTCCCATGAGACAAATCATGCTTTGCCAAGACATTTGACTAGAAATTAGAAAATAGGCTAGGCGCGGTGGCTCACACCTATAATCCCAGCACTTTGGGAGGCTGAGGTGGGTGGATCACCTGAGGTCAGGAGTTTGAGACCAGCCTGTCCAACATGGTAAAACCCCATCTCTACTAAAAGTACAAAAATTAGCTGGACGTGGTGGCAGATACCTGTAATCCCAGGTACTTTGGAGGCTGAGGCAGGAGAATCACTTGAACCCGGGAGGTAAGGGTTGCAGTGAGCTGAGATCACGCCAGAGGGAAACTCCAACTCAAAATTAAAAATAAAATAAAATAAAGAAAAAAGAAAAAGGAAAAGAAATTAGAAAAATAAACAAGTAATTAGTGGGGTTGAAGTTTAGCTCATGGAAGAAATGCAGATATGCGTATTGATAGATGCTTTTCCAACACTTAAAAATATATATATATATATACACACACACTATAAACCCTATACTTGTGTCTGTTTCAGGCATACTGGCCTCAACACAGTCTTCAGCTCTATTTTTGCCATGCACTCTCTGTATACCACTTATATGTAAAAGAACATTTTAGTTAGAAGAAATAGTCAAAGGAAGAAATAAGCAACAGCTAATTGGGAAACAGACATTCTAAAACCATGATGATGATCATTTTCAGAGGAGATGGCTGTGATTTAATTGTTCTTTTTCCAGAAACTACCAGTAGAGTGTTTTGCCAGGTGTCCTGAAGCAAATGCTACTACAAAGCTCCACATGGAGCAGGACTCCTGTCTCTCCAAATATAGCCCCTTTGTGTTGAAGGCCAAGAAATCCAATGATGGAATGAAACAATGGAATTCTGCCCAGAAACTTGTAAATAATGATCCCTTTGATAAAAATTGAGTAGTAAGGAAACCACAATTGCTCTTTTACCAGTAATTGTTTAAGATATTTAATTATAAATGAACAATAAATGGTAGTCTGTGACCAAGACAATTCTCATTTATTTTTTAAAGTTAATTTTATTTTATTTTAAGTTCTGAGATACATGTATAGGATATACAGGTTTGTTATATAGGTAAATGTGTATCATGGAGGTTTGCTGCACCTATGAACCCATCACCTAGGTATTAAGCCCCACATGCGTTAGCTATTTATCCTGATGCTCTCCCTTCCCCCATCCCCTGACAGGCCCCAGTGTGTGTTGTTTCCCTTCCTGTGTCCATGTGTTCTCATCGTCCAGCTCCCACTTATAAGTGAGAACATGTGTTTGGTTTCCTGTTCCTGCATTAGTTTGCTGAGGATAATGGCTTCCAGCTCCATCCATGTCCCTGCAAAGGACATGATCTCATTTCTTTTTATGGCTGCATAGTATTCCATGGTGCATATGTACCACATTTTCTTTATCCAGTGTATCATTGATGGGCATTTGGGTTGATTCCATGTCTTTGCTATTGTGAACAGTGCTGCAGTGAACACACACTTGCATATATCTTTATAACAGAATGAATCATACTCCTTTGGGGGTGTGTGTGTGTGTGTGTGTGTATATATATATATACCTAGTAATGGAATTGCTTGGTCAAATGGTATTTCTGCTTCTAGGTCGTTGAGGAATTGCCACACTGTCTTTCACAATGGTTGAACTAATTTGCATCCCCACCAACAGTGTAAAGGCATTTCTTTTTCTCTGCAGCCTCATCAAAATCTGTTGTTTCTTGACTTTTTAATGATTGCTATTCTGAGTGGCATGAGATGGTATCTCATTGTGGTTTTGATTTGCATTTCTTTAAGGATCAGTGATTTGAGCTTTTTTTCATATGTTTGCTGGCAGCATAAATGTCTTCTTTTGAGAAATGTCTGTTCATGTCCTTTGCCCACTTTTTTTTTCTTTCTTTTTCTTTTTTGAGAAGGAGTCTCACTCTGTCACACAGGCTGGAGTGCAGTGGCACAATCTTGGCACACTACAACCTCCACCTCCTGGGTTTGAGTGATTCTCTTGCCTTAGCCTCCCAAGTAGCTGGGACTACAGGCATGTACCACCATGCCTGGCTAATTTTTATATTTTTTATATTTTTGTAGACGTGGAGTTTCACCATGTTGGCCAGGCTGGTCTCGAACTCCTGACCTCAAGTGATCCACTTCAGCCTCCCAAAATGCTGGGATTACAGGTGTAAGCCACCACACCCAGCCCTTTGCTCACTTTTTAATGGGGTTGTTTGTTTTTTTCTTGTAAATTTGTTTACGTTCCTTGTAGATTCTGGATATTAGATCTTTGTCAGATGGATAGATTGCAAAAGTTTTCTCCCTTTCTGTAGTTTGTCTAGTCACTTTGATGATGGTTTATTTTGCTGTGCAGAAGCTCTTTAGTTTAATTAGATACCATTTGTTAATTTTCGCTTTTGTCGCAATTGCTTTTGATGTTTTTGTCATGAAATCTTTGCCCATGGCTATGTCTTGAATTGCCTAGATTTTCTTCTAGGGTTTTTATAGTTTTAGATTTTACATGTAAGTGTTTAATTCATATTGAGTTAATTTTTGTATAAGGTATAAGAAAGGGGTTCAGTTTTAATTTTCTGCATATGGCTAGCCAGTTTTCCCAGTATCATTTATTAAATAAGGAATCCTTTCCCCATTGCTTGTTTTTGTCAGCTTTGTTGAAGATCAGATGGTTGTAGATGTGCAGTCTTATTTGTGGGATCTTTATTCTGTTCCATTGGTCTATGTATCTGTTTTTGTACCACTGCCATGCTGTTTTGGTTACTGTAGCCTTGTAGTATAGTTTGAAGTCAAGTAGCTTGATGTCTCCAGCTTTGTTCTTTCTGCTTAGGATTGTCTTCAATATACATGCTCTTTTTTTGGGTCCATACAAATTTTAAAGTGTTTTTCTTTTTTCATAATTCTGTGAAGAATGTCAATGGTAGTTTAATGGGAATAGCATTGAATCTATAAATTACTTTAAGCAGTATGGCCATTTTCACAATATTGATTAGAAGATTCTCATTTTTATGTGTGCTTCCCAATGGAAGAAGTGATGGATATAAGCACAGAAGGATTAATATAAAATCTGTGATTTTAATGCATATCTCAGACTTTAGTAGATATAGGATCTACCTCCAAGATGCACATAGAGAAAATGTGTGCCAGCTTTTAAACTGGATCATAAGCCTCCCCAAATACCTTACCTCCACATGATGGCAAGGCCTGTCTGCAGGTTTCCATAGAGCCCTGTGCTTTAATATGTCTTGAGACTTACAGAGGGTATTATAATTGCCATTATTTCTTGTCTACTCCATGGAAGAAGAATCTATGCCCTTTGTTTCTTTATGCTCGGTATTTAGTATAGTGGATAGCACATAGTAGGTACTTGCTAATAATGAACAAATACTTGTGGAATTAATTGATAAAACGTGTAGTCAGCATGGATATGTTTTACCAGTGGGGACATTTATTGCTGATTCGCTATCCACTCTACAAGGTAAATTTCGCCTTCTCGATTCAGAAGGTATACGCTTATTCTGTGTAAAGTGTCCTGCTAGTTACTGTGGAGGACACAGAGATGTAAAAGATATGAGACTCTACCTAATCTAAGATTTATCTCCAGGCTTATGTGGAACACTTCTGCTTAACTCATTCTGAATCTTTATCTGTCAATTATTTGTGTGTTTAGTGACTGCAGTAAAGTAGGTGCTCATTAAATGTATTATGAAGGAATGGAGAAATGTACCTACCTGGCAATCTTGGTTAATTTGACATCAAAAGCTTGGGACTGCTGTGGCTCATGCCTGTAATCCCAGTACTTTGGGAGGCTGGGGCAAGAAGATCACTTGAAGCCAGGTGTTCAAGACCAGCCTGGGCAACATAGTGAGACCTCATCTCTACAACAACAACAACAACAAAAAGCTTGGGGCTGATAGCTCTCACTGTATGAATGAAATCCTCCAACCTCTCGCAGGCTCTTTCCTCAGCCAGTTGTGTTCAACACTCTTAATGTTTAACTGCAGCATAAGATCCCTGAAGCAGGTACTAACTGTATGGATTTTGTTCACCATTGCATTCTCAGCCTCAAACACTTGGTAGATGATCAGTAAATCTTTGCCCGATGAATGATGTTGTTAATGTTTCCTTTTTAGCCTATATAGAGGAGATGCTAAAAGTAAACAAATAGCTATGATGGAATTTAAAGAGTTAAAGAGAAGTAAAACAAAATGTTTTGGGGGTTCACTTGTGGGTAAGGCAATGTCTTGTGGGGGTACAATACACTTATAAATAAAATGTATCAATTTTTATATTATTTAGGGTAGATCTTAGACAGAATTTCAGAAGGTATAGCTGTCCGGGAGGACATTTACTTATATATATTTAAAACTCACACATTAAAGTTACAGAATTCTTTGATTCAGAGATGTGGAGTTTAAAAATTACATAGAATTCTTATCTTTATGTCCACTGGGAAAATCCAGTATTTTAAGGGGTTTTTATTACATGGAATGTTGACAGATGTTTCTTTCAAGATTTAAAAGGGAAGGCTTCAAAATTTAATTATATGAAATTAATGTAAAGCACAAAAACACATTCCTACAAGAGTTTAAAGTGTTTTGGTGTCTGAAAATAGACCTTATGTCTTTTCAGAACTCAAAGCCATCCAAATGAATAAAATCTTTAAGAAAAATAATTTTACTTTTAACAATAAATTATATTTAATATATGATGTAAATAAAATAGAAACTATCAGAGCAATTCCTAAAACATTTGCTAACCATGTAGACATCTATGGCTCAGTAACAAGATCTAAAACCTCAGTAAGGGCCTTCGGCCTGTGCTGTGTCTACAGTCAGTGGATTTCACAACATGGGAAAATCCACGCAGTCCTTTTCCTTATTGATGAAAAAATGAGCTACATTAGAAAATTGCCTTCATTGTGCCAAGTCATCTGCAAATCTTGTTAAAATGTAGGCTCTGATTGAGTAGGTCTGGGGTGGGGCCTGAGATTCTGCATTTCCAACAAGCTCCTGGTGATGTCATACTGCTGGTTCTTGACCTCACCTTGAGTAATTGAAGTCTCCTAAGAGTCCTGCTGCCCCAGGGTCCTAGGTAAGGTTTCCAGGGTTCTAGTAAGAAAACTTTGTCATCAGACATCATCTGGGATGATGGTTCAACTACAGAAGGTGTCTATAAGACCTTCTCACTGAGTGTGCACAGTGCTTTTCATTCCTTTAGCACTTCAGCTTGAAGCAATAATCTCCCTGATTGTCTTTGGCATACAGCATACTCCCTTCATCTCCCCCTGTTTAAGTGCCAGAATATAATGGTATTTAAATTCCAGTATATAACAGAATATACCTTGTGTGACTTCAGGCTCTTTGAGGAACCTGGTCAGTAGTTATTACATCATCTGTCAATCAAAACTTTTGATAATTTACTGAACCCTACTATATGTCAGAGGCTCTCTGTATGATGCAAGGTATGTGTCACTACCATTTATTTTGCAGATGAGGACACTGAATCTAAGATGGATAAAGTGAAGTCTTGGGTCACTCAGTCATTAAGAGGATCCAGGTTTTGAATCATAGTCTCACTGGTGCCCAAGCTTTGGTCCTTCTGATATACCACACCACCTCTCTGAGGGAGACACTAGGCTGCATCGAGAGAGGTTCAAACATGTGCATGGGATATTGTGGGTTTCAAGAAGTTTTTCATACAAGAGCAATAAGAGATGACGAAAAAGCAACACAGAGTGAAGGGTCCATTGACTATGCCAGAAATAAGTCTCGTGGGAATGCGGAGGAAAGAGGAGGTGGTACACACAGGAGGGGCCTGAGAAGGTGTCTCAGAAAAGGGGGCCTCGGAGTCAGGTCTTGAAAAATGAGTGGGAATTGAAGGAGTGAGAAGAGAGCCTCATAGGCTGTGAGAGCAGGGGTGGACTTTCCTTCAAACATGAATGATTTTAAAGGTTTTTAAGGTGACAACAAGAAAGGCTACCATGATGGGCCTTTAATGCCAGACTGAAGAATCTGGACGTTGTCCTTTTACCAGTGGGGGAAGCTCTTGATATTCTAAAATAATATATCAGAATGATATTGTAGAAGGAACAATATATCAGAACTATACTTTAGGAGATTAATCTGACAGCTATATATGCAAACAACTAGAGCAGGAAGACAGGAGGTTAGTTTCCTCATCTGTAAATTGAAGAAAAAACAGTAACTACCTCATAGGTTTGCTTGTAGAATTAGATGAGATAAAGCCAGGCACAGCAACTCATGCCTGTAATTCCAACATTTTGGGAGGCCAAGGTGGGAGGATTGCTTGAATGTAGGAGTTCAAGACCAGAATGGGCAACATGGCCAAAAATACAAACATTAGCTGGGTGTGGTGGGGGTGGCTCATGCCTATGATCCCAGCTATTTGGGAGGCTGAGGTGGGAAGATCACCTGAGCCCTGGGAGGTCAAGGCTTCAGTGAGCCATGATCATGCCACTGCACTCCAGTCTGAGCAACAGAGTGAGACCTTGTATCAAAAAAAAAAAAAAAAAGAAAGAAAGAAAGATTAAATTAAATGTAAAAATTTAAAAGAAAAGAATTAGGTGACATATATGTATGTAAAGCCCTTAGCATAGTGCCTGACACATACGTGTTTAAAAACATGAGCTATCATTACTTCGGCACTGTAGTCATGAGGGTGAATGAGCCCAAATTCTGTATTTATTTACATTTAACACATGTTATTGTCAGTTCTTCATTTTAGAGTTTCTTAGTCTCTCAGTTCCAGGCCGTGGAAGGTATTCGGCATCAGGTAGTGTTGCTGTTGTCATCATTATTTCCCTCTTGCACTCTTCCTCCGGGTAGGTGTGAATTTGTTTCATCTTTTCTCTGACTTTAATTATCATCAGGGAGTACAATCACTTTCCTTTGCCTTAATGTTGCCTCTGTGCTTGTATCAGTCCTGCCTCCTTTATTTCTACTTCAATTATCACACGAGAAGCCTTTCTGAGCATGCTTCCTGCCCACAGGCACAAGTATATGAAGGAAGGGCTATAATTCTGAGAACAATTTAAGAAGAAATGGGCGAGTCCAGACTTTCTAAGAAAAAGAAACTCAAGGTGGAAATTTCCTGCAGAAGAACTTGATTGGGAATGGCATTTGGTATACATCAGCAGCTCTGAGTCTTCACAGGTCAGCCCCTCTATACACAAAGACTTAACATAATGAAGTAAAAGGCATATTAGACACTATTAATTAGAACATAAAGTCATATCCAGAAGAAGAGAGAGAAGACAGGAGGCAGCACGGGGGAAGTGGAATAACGTAACCGTCAGGACGCCGGTCCTCATGCTCCATCTGCGCTGAGTAATCAGACGCCTTGTGCAATTCACACATGCCGAGTGGAAATACCATCCTTCCCACCTGTCTTTCACCCAGGATTTCATTCTATCAAAGTTGATTGTCCATTCCTATGTACCAGACACTGGACTAAATGCTGTGATGAGCAGAAAGACACATGGTCCCTACCTTCATGGATTGTACAAGCTAGGGAAATAGACAGATATTAATCAAATAATCGCGTCCCCAAAACATCACAGGGCAAGTGTGACAGAGACTACAATGGAGATGTACAGGGTGCTGCTTAGGAAGATGGAAAGCATCCTTTAGGAAATAAGTGTTGAGCAGTGTTCATTATGCCACTGCAGGGATGGTTAGCATTTTAGCTCAGCATGAGAGAAGTGCATGTTCAAAGCCTCTGGAAGAGAAAGACCACTGTCCCTGGAATACGGAGACCAAGAAGGAGGCTGTGAATTTAAGGCTGCAAGAGGAAGTGGGAGCAAAACCAATTAGGGTACCTGCAGGCCTCAGAAAACTGAGGTGCAGAAAAATGAACTAATTTGATTTGTCCAAGCTTATGTAGTTAATAAATAAATAACAGAGCCTGACTTTGAATAAAAGTTAACTTGACTCCAAAGCCACATTTCTAGGTGTTCTTGAACCATACTTTAGAGCCATTTCAAAAATATTTTGAGTGTTCCAGCATCCTTTGAAGATGTGATGAAATCTAAAAGCCTCGTGTTCTAGAAAAGTGAATATACACCCAACATATTGCATGCAGTTGTAGGGTTCCAGTGACCCATCCATCACAAGTTAATAACTTTCACATTACTATGTTCACTGGTTAAATCTTAAGCTTTATTACGACAGAGATGATGTCTGTTTTATGCACTGATGCATTCCAAGCACCAAGAACTTTGCCTGGCACAGAGTAGGCATTCATGAAATCGTGACTAAATGAAAGTGATTCCAAACGCCTGGACCCATTCACCTAGCTCCTTAGGACACGAGGGTAAAAGGGCAGTGCACATGGGGTGCTTCTGTGCAGAATTCAACAAAACCACAGGATAACTTCCCAACTCTGACCACACAGGACCTCAAGGGACCTCCCAGGCCCGGGTTTGAGAAATTATGGGCCACATATTGTTTTGTTTTGTTTCATTTTGTTTTGCTGTTTTCCTTTAAAGTCACTTCCTCTTCCTGCATCCTGAGAGAAGGATAGTGTCTTTAATGGTTCCTTTTAAAATTTGAATTTGAGGTGCATTAGTAGAAATAGTACTTCTGGGTAATTTCCTAGGTAGTGTTTGGCTAAAAAGCGTTTAGACTGCTTTAGGCAAATGGTTCCTAGCGTCACCACTGTGTCATTTAAATAGATTTGGCTCGTTGTGGTGAGCCTGGAGCTTTAATATGCCGAAGTGTATAGTCATGCATTGCTTAATGATGGGGACATGTTCTGAGAAATTCATTATTCGGTGATTTCGTTGTTGTGTGAACATTATAGAATGTACTCACACAAGTCCTACAACACACCTAGGCTACATGGGGTGGTCTATTGCTCCTAGGCACAAACCTGCACAGCATGTTACTGTACTGAATTCTGCAGGCAGTTGTAACACAATGGTAAGCATTTATGTATCTAAACATATCTAAACATAGAAAAAGTACAGTAAACATATGCTATTGTAATTTTATGGGACCACGGTCATTAAGCAAAACATTGTTATGTGGTGTAAGACTGTATTTGCAAATCTGCAGTAAATATCAGCTCTTTAAGAAAATATTGTAAGGCTGTTCTATGGAATTTATCTCTGGTTTTAAAACCAGGAATTAGCTATAAAGAGAGTTTTCTACATCTGGAGATTGGAACTGTGCAGTGGACAGCTCTTGCCATGCCCATTCAATCTTTCTCCAAAAGGCTACATGCAAGATAGGATACAAAATCCTTTTGCTTGGCTTAGATTCTGATCTAGTTGACTGAAATAATGGAAAAAGAATTGATAATCATATAGAGTTGGTCTGCTTATATATATTCATATAAGATGTGTGTATGTGTGCATATATATGTATATACGCACGTATGTGCTCATATACTTATAAACCATTTTTTTAAGATACGGAAAGAGAGCCCCTAAGAAGCTAAATGACTTACATAGTAAGTGGTAAAGGTGGTGCGTTATTTGGTGTTTTGTGGCAGGCAGGTGGTATGACTGCAGTGGTCTCCTGAGAAGCTAAACTGTGGCATTAAGTATAGATGGGGGTTGGGCACAGTGGTTCACGTCTGTAATCCCAGCACTTTGGGAGGCCGAGGTGGGCGGATCATTTGAGTTCAGGAGTTCTAGACCAGCCTGACCAACATGGTGAAACCCTGTCTCTACTAAAAATACCAAAAAAAAAAAAAAAAAAAAATTAGCTGAGCATGGTGGCATATGCCTGTGGTCCCAGCTACTTGGGAGGCTAAGGCAGGAGAACTGCTTGAACCCGGGAGGCAGACGTTGCAGTGAGCTGAGATGGTGAGTGAGCTGGAGCCACTGCACTCCAGCCTAGGTGACAAAATGAGACTCTGTCTCAAAAAAAAAAAAAAAAAAGTGTAGATGGGATGGGGCCAGACTAGACACAGAGATCCAAGTAAAACTATAAAACTATCCGTGTGCTCCAGGCAGGAGGGCAGATCCCTGTGTGCAGGACACATCATGTAATAAGGAATGGATATGAGAGACATTTTGAAAGAGGAATCCGTAAACTTTTTTTTTTGTTTTCTCTTTCTTAGATGAAATTATTTTGAACACTGGAGTTTTGCATAACTGCATTAGACACTGGGGAGTTAAAGCCATGTAAGACCGTATCTATCATTGTTGTGCAGATTTTTGTTCCCTCTCTGTCTTCCATCTGCAGTACACAGAGGCAACTGGAAATAAGCTAAGACGGAGGTTTCTTCTCCATACCCCTGTCATAAATCATCGGTTAGGCCTGATCCCCTAGTCATACAACAGAATATTTTAAAAACTGAGATTCAAGAATTATCACCCATCATTTCACCATCCTAAAAATGGTCATGATTGTCTTTTTAGTGCAGTTTCTTCTAAACTTTTTTTTTCAAACATGCCTTTTTTTTTTTTTTAAATTTTCAAAACATTATAATCATAGTATATACCACACAGTTTTGGTCTTACATTTTTTCACATACAACAATGCACTGGCTGATTAACGGAGTGCTGGGAATGGATTTTTCCAAGGCAAGCCATATTAAGAAACAAGCCAAGGCCAAGGACAGCACTTGAGACTCCCAAAGTCAGGGAAGGAAAGAGAGGGTTTTAAGGTCATTGAAGATTGTGAGTAGCTTTTGATATGTTCTATCTTTCTGTGCAGCAAATACATTTTTGGTGCTCAGTAAATATTCTCTTGTGATTGATTAGTGTTGAGTCATTTTGGTGGGGCCATTAAGGAGTAGGTAACCATGCCTGGCTATCTGTGTTATACCAGATCTGTTTAAACAGATCTGAACCAGAAGACACACTGTGATTATGGTGGTGCTCTGGGAGATGGGCCAGAGGTCACTGCGTGCTGTGATAAGCATCACGCTATAAAGATAAATGGTTGAAAAATCTCAGGAGTCTCTGCATCTTCATGCATACACACATATTCTCTAATGGGAAAGAACTCCTCCATTATTTTTGTGTCTGTACAAAACAGGCACAAAAATAAATGAACCTGGAGGACATTATGCTAAGTGCAATCAGCCAGACACAGAAAGACCAATGCCGCATGATCTCATTTACATGTGGAATTTTAAAAAGTTGAACTTGGCCAGGCGCAGTGACTCACACCTGTAATCCCAGCACTTTGGGAGGCCGAGGCAGGTGGATCACCTGAGGTCAGGAGTTCGAGATCAGCCTGGCCAACATGGTGAAGCCCCGTCTCTACTAAAAATACAAAAATTAGCTGGGCGTGGTGGTGGACTCCTGTAATCCCAGCTACTCAGGAGACTGAGGCAGGAGAATCGCTTGAGCCTGGGAGGCGGAGGTTGCAGTGAGCCAAGATTACGCCATTGCACTCCAACCTGGGTGACAAGAGCAAAACTCTGCCTCAAAAAAAAAAAAAAAGTTGAACTCTAGAAGCAGAGAGTAGAATGGTGGTTGCCAGAGGCTGGGCCCAGTGACAGGGGATGTGGAATGGGGAGATGCAGGTCAAAGGGTACAAATTTTCCATTAAAAGATAAATAAGTTCTGGGGATTTAATGTACAGCATGGTGACTGTAATTAATAAGACTCTATTGAATATTTGATGAGGGAGTAGATCTCAACTGTCACCACACAGACACACACACACACACACACACACACACACGTCACTATGTGAGGTATTGTATCATGATTATTTTTAAATTTTAAAATATTTAATTGACTGATAAAGATTGTATATCTTCAAGGTATGCAAGATAGTTTGAGGTAGGGATACATTGTGTGGTGATTCCTGCAGTGGAATTAACACACCCATCACCATGCATGCTGTCCTTGAGATCTCCTATGTCATGGTGTTTTTTTCTTTTTTTGAGATGAAATCTTGCTCTGTCACCCAGGCTGGAGTGCAGTGGCACCATCTCAGCTCACTGCAAACTCTGTCTCCTGGGTTCAAGCGATTCTTGTGCCTCAACCTCCTGAGTAGCTGGGATTACAGGCACGCGCCACCATGCCCGGCTGGTCTCAAACTCCTGACCTTCCTGACCTCAGGTGATCCGCCCACCTTGGCATCCCAAAGTGCTGGTATTACATGCCTGAGCCACTGTGCCCGGCCTGTCATGGTGATTTGCATACTAATCTATCTTATTAATTGAAGAAGGGGTATCGCACAGGAAAGTATTTATGCATTTTTTTTTCTCTTCATGGGCATCTTTTCCCCTATATCAGCTTCCCAGCTTTCTCACCCAGATATGCATCCCTCCAGGCACCTGCACCACCTTTCTGCCATGCAGAATGCCTCTATTCTGTTCTGACGTAGTCATCTCTCCTCTGCTCCCCCGGGCACCCTCTGCACACCTCTCTTATAGCACCAGCGACGCAGTCCTGTAATTGTCACTGTCCTCCTGTTTTGCCATGATAAATTATTGTTGAGAAGAGAGAGAGTGTCTTCTTCTTCTCTGTACCATCAGAGTCTAGCCCTGTGCCTGGCATGAAGAATACGTTAGAAATATTTGAATAAGAAAGGGTAAAAGAAATGGTAAGATGAGTTAGTGACTTTGTCTCTGTTGATGACAAACAAGATGCCAGAAAAAAATCTTTTTATTACCCCAGGATCACTTTTGGTTAAATTATTTCTCTTAACTCAAAAGAGGAGCCTCCCCTTGCTGTCCTGCCATTACCCTAAAATGTGTCTTCCAGTCACTTCAGAGCTACATGATGCCTAAATCTAGACCTCTAGGGGATATTTTGCTACTGTCTCAAATTTATAGTGCTCTTCTCTTCACAGAATTTTTAAAATGTTGCTACTCTTCTCAGCACCACTTTCAAGTACAGATTGACGATCTTATATTAGGAATATGGAAGGAAAACATTCTATCATATTTTTTTGGTATACTGAGCTGCATTTATCCAAGAAGGCATATCTAAGAATTGCAATTGCATTATTCCTCCCGCGCCTTTATTCCTCCACAGTCATGGGCCGTACTCAATTCCCAACTGCTGCTTGACACCATGAAGAAAGGGATTGTATATAAGAATGGAGACAGAATACAGGGCAACAGGTCAGCAGACAGTCGTAATAATGGTGTGCCTCTCACTGGGTAATCCCAAATATTTACAAAGCAGATGATCAGAAGATTATCCAAAGGATTCATCATAGGATTTCTTCAATGAGCAAGTGTTCATTTCATATTCAAATTATAATTTGAGTCAACATTAAGAAAATATATTCACTGTTGTTCAAGATGGGAGGAGGTTATAGAATCCTACCTAAAGTAAATGAAGGTAAGCCTCTAAGTGCAGACAAATTCTACCTAAAAGACTAAAAATTCTCTTCTAGTAATCTAAGCAATTCATTGAAAATAAAAATAAGCAATTGCTTTTATTTTCATTGAGGACAAAAATAAGTAGGTTCTAGAAAATACTAGATAGTAAATTTGTTAAAATCTCCAGTAAAATGAATTATTAAAGAGATATGTATGAGCATGAAGAAACAGAGACGGTTGATAACCCAGATGCAGTTTGAGTCCACGAAGAGCAAATGAAGCTACATGAACACAGTCTCCCAGTTTGGTAAGGTAGCAAGACTGGCCCATCAGAGGAAGGTCATAGATGACCTCTGATGTGGGGGAAAAGATGCCCATGAAGAGAAAAAAAAAAAAAAATGCATAAGTACTTTCCTATGCGATACCCCTTCTTCAATTAATAAGATAGATTAGTATTCAAATCACCATGACAGGCCGGGCACAGTGGCTCACGCATGTAATACCAGCACTTTGGGATGCCAAGGTGGGCAGATCACCTGAGGTCAGGAAGGTCAGGAGTTCGAGACCAGCCGGGCATGGTGGCGCGTGCCTGTAATCCCAGCTACTCAGGAGGTTGAGGCACAAGAATCGCTTGAACCCAGGAGACAGAGGAAGGTCAGTTGGTGGGTGATCAACTCAGAAGATTCTGCCATCGTATCCCTATGGAAAAATATGGGCTAGAAAAGAAGGTAGCTTGGAGCACTATATCTAGTTGATAGTTCTTCCCACAAAACACAGACCAGTGGACTGAAGTCTCTCAGAAGAGGTATCTGTAGGGTCAGCTGAATGTAGCTGGCTCAGTGCTGCTCTATTGTTTAGTTAAAGGCATGGCAAGCATGCCTATACAATTTGTAACTGATACAAAGATAAGGTAGATATTACTCAAATTTTCTTATGCCCTTTAGCCCCTCTTTGTGGAGCAAGAGGTTTGCCCATCCCTCCAGGATCCCTAATTTTCACAAGGGACCTTAAACTGCCCTGTTTAATGGTCAAAGCATATACTTTTGTCACTAGCCAACAAAGTGAAATACACGTATTCGCATTAGTCAGGGTTCTCTAGAGGGAAAGAATTAATAGGATAGATAGATAGATATAAAGGGAAATTTATTAAGTATTAACTCACTCAATCACAGGGTCCCACAATTGGCTGTCTGCAAGCTGAGGAGCAAAGAGAGCCAGTCCGAGGCCCAAAACTGAATAACTTGGAGTCCAATGTTTGAGGGCAGGAAGCATTCAGCACAGGAGAAAGGCGTAGGCTGGGAGGCTAAGCCAGTCTCACCTTTCACATTTTTCTGTCTGCTTTATATTCTATCCGAGCTGGCAGCTGATTAGATGGTGCACACCCAGATTAAGGGTGGGTCTGCCTTCCCAGCTCACTAAACCAAATGTTAATCTCCTTTGGCAACACCCTTGCAGACACACCCAGGATTAATACTTTGTATCCTTCAATCCAATCAAATTGACACTGAGTATTAACCATCACAGTATTTAAGGCTCTTCGCAGAGAATAAAACCTAGAATTATCTGCTGTCCAATCCTTATTCAATCCAAGTTGTATCATCAGCAACAAGAATAATACTTGTAATGATTGCCTTAAAAAATAGCATCTATTCCTCTAGACAGTCTAAATTTTATCTTTGGGGAAATTCATATAATCATTTATTCAATTACTGATTCAATCAGTTGTTCAACCAATCCTACTGATATCCTCCTACTCTGTGCCAGGCCTTACAGTAGGCATCAAGTATAGAATATGAATGAAATAGACACAGACTGCCCAAAGCAGTCTACTGGGAAGAATGAGCAACACAGAGGTCCATGAGCAAATACAAATGTAATTATAAATTGGGAGGGGCTATAGGAATCTCTAAGGGAATACTGATACTGCCTTCACTTAGAGGAAGTCAGCAGGGATGGCTTGCCTGAGGATGTATCAGTTAAGCTGATACTTGGAGGCTGAGAAAGAGTCAGCCATGGGAAGGCTCCAGGCAACATTGCAGCTGAGGAGAAGCGTGTGCAGAAAGGCAACTGAGGCAGCAACGTGGATGACGCTAGCAGGGA
This sequence comes from Rhinopithecus roxellana, assembly GCF_007565055.1. Taxonomy (NCBI): domain Eukaryota; kingdom Metazoa; phylum Chordata; class Mammalia; order Primates; family Cercopithecidae; genus Rhinopithecus; species Rhinopithecus roxellana. The sequence goes on from NC_044566.1 coordinate 59,210,378, forward strand.
GCTGGAGTTGATGGGGGAGGGGTTGGCAGGGGCTGGATTGTGCGGGACCTGGTGGGCCAAGTAAGGAGTTTGATTTTTGTTCTCGGTGCAATGGAAAACGCTCCAATATTTTAAGCCGGAAAGTGCTGATATGGTCTGTGGCATGGTTTAAAAGATCACAGACCATAGAATACTTGAACGATGGTTTTCAAAGATGCGCACAGAAATTACTTTTCCTAAATAATGCTTGTTATATTATTGTTGACAGTGAAGATACAGTTAAGAAACCGTGAACTACATTTTGCTACCTTATCCAATATTTTTGAGGGTGCTGATTTTTTTTTTGTTTGTTTGTTTTTGAAACAGGGTCTTGCTTTCTTGCCCAGGCTGGAATGCAGTGGCACACTCATGGCTTACTGCAGCCTTGACCTCCCAGGCTCAAGTGATTCTCCCACCTCAGCCTTCTGAGTATATGGGACTACAGACCCTCACAAGCATGCCTGGCTAACTTTTGTAGTTTTATTTTATTTTACTTTTAGAGATGGGTTTTTGCCCTGTTGCCCAGGCTGGTCTCGAACTCCTGAGCTCAAGTGATCCACCCACCTTGGCCTCCCAAAGTGCTGATTACAGGCATGCTGATTCTTTATGAGGACCTGGGAAAATCTTCCCTGGAGTCACCATACCTAGTCATCTGTATTTATCTTAACCACTGTTTTGTTTTTCATCTTATGGATCTGCTGAATTTTGTAATTGGTCTTGTTTCCGTTTCGCTTTGTCAGAGAGGCATCTTAAGCCACATTCTCACCCACTTCCAGCAAATGTGCAAGACTTCTTGGCTTGCATATCTGTGAATGGATTTTACCCCTGGCTTTATTATTTTCCTGCCCTTACTTTACCTTTCCCCCAAATTCAATTAGTAGTTTATTTTTTACTTTTATAATTTTGGGTTGGGGGGTTGTTAGCTACCAGAAATAACATGGCAAAAACAAATAGCTGGAGGAGAAAGCCAGAAATTGAACAAAACTCAACTACTGCAATAAATTTAAAGACCTATTCTTAAGTTCAAAAGATCATTTGGTAAGTAAAGAATAGAGAACAGTCACGTAACAGCAGATTTTATGAAAATACAAAAACAGCACCCAGCAATGTATGCACTTGGATATATATGATCTAATATATGTGCTTATATATGATCTAAAACAGATCATATATAAAAAACAGCATGAGGCAATAGAGATGGCCTCTAGCCTCCCACACTTCACTTAACATGTGGTATAGTGGTAAGTTTCTTTTCTATCTTCCCTCGCAGACAGTCCCTTGAGAGCAGAGACCACATCATACTCACATTTGTACCTACTATACTTACACTGTTTTTTCAGGCATCCAGTGTTAAATTTATGAATGAGTAAATATAGATTACAGAAGACAAAGCCTCCCATAATCTCAGACTGCATCAGCAAAAGTACAATGCCCTGAATGCAGGGAATATGCACACAATGTACCATATACTATTGTGCTGGGCCAAGTCTAGAGCTCCAAGCTTAGAGTAGATGCCCGCATATTTTTAAAGGGATACTGACAGACTGGAGCAGATCCAAAAGAGAGCAGTCAGCTGGATGAATGGATGAAAGTCATGTGGTTAGATGGAAAAAAATGTGAGACTACACCAAAAAAATTCTTGTAAGGGCTTTTGGCAAACATCTGAAGGACAGTCTTGTGGAAAAAAGCATAGATTTGTCCTGTCTGATTCCAAAATGGCAGAATCAGAGCTAGTGTATGGAAATTAAAAGGAAGAACATTCTTCAGTAGCTTGGGGCTCTCTGTGAGATAATACACTCTGTATATGCAGGTATATAATTAGCTCAACTACTGCGGTAGTTGAGTGGTTGGATTAGAAAATGTTTAATATTCCTTCTAAATTCAAGATGTTAAAACTTTATACCTGTAGTAGTTGCAACGAACAAATGGATTCCATGTGAACATATAACAAGCCAATCTAATTAATGTGCCACATAACAGTGGTTTACAGGTATTAACATGACTGGTAAGACTAAAGAGCTTTGTGTTAGTCATGAAAGTGTTTTTGGAGGCAATAGGTTTTAACTGAGCCTCATGGGTGGAAGAGAAGGGAATCACACAATTCCAGATCTGTGAAACAACTGAGAAAATGCAAGAATTCTGGTTTGGCTGGAGTGGGTGGGTGTAGTAATGGTCCCAGGACAGGACAGACCAGGTTGCTGTCATATGGGCTGGAGCTGATGGTTGCATCTCCAGGGAATGCCATAAAGGGAGAGCACATGCTCCTGGAGGCCCATAGATGGGAATTCACCAGACAGTCGGGAGGGCTGAGAGACAAAGTAAAGGAAATCTATTACCACCTGCAAGTGTTTGCGGCAGGATCTGGACTCCAGATGAGAGCCGTGGTCTGGAGCTAGGAAAGCTGATCTGGGCCAAGCTCTTTCACGGGGTCCTGGTCACAGCTGCCAGTGTTAGTATCACCAGCTTGTCTGCACTGGGCATGGGACATGGGATGCATGCAGATTGAGAAGGTTCATTGGCACAGAGTTGGGCACACACATCACAAATCAATTGGTGAAAATCCTCAAACGCTGGCCTCCAGAGCCCACAGGAAGGCTTTGACATCAACCCACAACCTTTGGGTTCATGTAATTTCGAAAGCAGCCTTCCAAATCAGCCCTGCATTTTTCCGCCTGCCACTTGTATCTCAAACATTTTCCCAGTTGGCAGAACTACCTTGGCTCCCTCTGAACAGACTGACGAGGAGGCTGGAATGTGTGTGAAGGAGTAGAAAGGGCAGCAGACAGTGAGCCATTCCTGGCTTCTGTAAAAGCACTCCTTAGCGTTCTGCCCTGTGTATACAAGATTCCATTGAGCGCTAATCTGGGATCATCTATCAAAATACTTGAAAATTCCAAATACCAAAAGTTTCGCTTAGAGGTCAAATTTCAGAGTTTTGACTGTATTTGGAGTGTTTTCATTGACAGTGAATGCTATGAGAAACTCAAGACATATGCAGCATTAGCCTTGAGGATGGACAGAATGCAGAGAATAAACAAACTACCCTGGGAAGAATTGGCAAAGAGGGTCAAGCTGAACTGCTTATTCATTTGAGGGTTGGGGGCTGGGGTGAGTCTCTAGTCCTCACCTATGGGTTACTCCTAAGAGGGCTTGTGGCTCCTATTGATTGATTAAGGGGTCTGGGCTCCATACTTCTTACTTGAAGACACCAGCTCTCAATCATCACGGGATTTTAGCCGCCCCATACCCATATTTCTATGTAGGCATTCCAGTATCGCCGGCAGTTACATAAGATTAGGATGATTTTCAGGCTCTTCTTCCAACATGCTCTCCCCTTTCCAACTTCCACAGTGCCCTTTTGGTGCCATGTTTTTCCTTCCCTGTCTCTCGTGTGTAATAGTGGAAAGAGTGAAAATAGCATCAGCTTGGAGATGCACAGAGGCTCTGCACTTGCTTGCTATGTGACTTCTGTGAATTTTAGCCTCTTTTCCATCCAATCAGATACCTCCAGTGATAGCTGTGGAGATTAACGTTAAAAAACATAAAATGTGAAGCCATGAAGGCTTCAGGCCTGGCACATAGTAGGTGCTCAATGCTATTCCCTTCTCTCCTCTTTCCTTTCCCTTCTCTTTTGCTGTCTTTGATTCCCAGTAACCATCTGTTTGTCTGACTGAAGATCACAATTGATGACCAGATTAGGAGGGAAGAAAAGTAGGTGAAAACTGAACACAAGTGCCATCTGTCTTCTTCATTTTTAAAGGAATTAGAGAGGAAGAGATATGGTGTCAGTCTTGGAAGATGCTTGTGATTTGGGCACTCTCTCCCTCTTTGATTCCACAGGACTTCATGCACTCACTGGGGAAGAGGACCAGCTCTCTCAGTTTCCTGTAGAGGACAAGCCAGAGAGAGAATTAGCTATTTCTTGATTCTAATACAAGAGACCTGTCCACCTCAGTGGTAATTCTTCTAACATGGGGACTAAATGATCACAAAAAAGAATTTATTTAAAAAGTATAAGTTTCATAGCAATGGCGATACATTAGCATAAAACAAGGTACTAATGACATGCTAATGAGAAAATAATGTTACATATTTGCTTTAAATATAGTACCCTAGAAATACAAAATGACAAAAACATGGTAAGCAGGTGCATGAATTTATAGATACTACTTGAACCATGAAATAAAACTTCAGGGGCCCTGTATATGCATACAGAAGACCAAATGTTGTTTAACCATCCAAAGAGGCTGACAATTACCAACTACCTGACATGGGAGGCAACTGTCCCATGCTGGGTCCCAGAGATCTTTCTTAACTTGTTTATTTACATAGTGGGACAATTACACAAGACGAGCTGCTTCTTAGAATCAGGCTAGCAACAATTCCCTCAGGGAAAGCTGTTAAGGCTTATGGGCCTCAGAGAGCCAGCGTAAGAAGAATCGAAGCCCTAATTTAAATCCTGTTAAACTTTTAATTCGGAAATAATTATTAGACTGTAAATTCCCAGCCAGGCTATGTTTCAGTTTGAGTCAGTCAAATGTAGAAGCAACTTGGTCATATACTTTTTTTTTTTTTTTATCAAAGAACATTATTCATTCAGCCCCAGGCTCAGAATTCGATAACATGTTTTCTGTGGACTTTTTCTCTTCACATCGAACAATGTTAAAGAAGAAAAACAGGGAAAAATCATAATGACATATATATATACTCAGATATGGCCAAACTGAATTACTAGCAGTTTGCTTAAACCATACACTCAGGTTCTGGATCTGCACACATGGGCACCTAGAGTCTCTTGCAAAGCCCTCCCCAGCCTCTGCCTGTCAGAATTCTCCCCATTTTCAAAAGCCTATCCAAATGTCTCTTTCTCTATCTGGCTTGCAATCATCGCCCCAGTCAAAAATAATATTGCTCACCTAGCATTGTGGTTTGCGTCCTGTTTGAGACATGTACATGGCCTCATGTTAGAAGCTTTTGTATAACTTCTCAATGGATCCTTAGCAGGTTGATGACAGTATCTTTGAAGTATCTTTGCAACTTCTGCAGTGATTCTTGTCTTAAATGATTCAGTGTCTTAAATGTGATAGGCACTTTCTAAGTATTTTACTTCTAGGTGATTAAAAATTGGGGAAGTAGAGAAATCAAAGAGGAACGGATGCTTAATACCTAACGCGTGTGTCCTTTGCCGCTCTGCGTCTTATCTGTAAGAGCCTCCAATTCCCATCACGTGAGGGTCAGGATCTGTGGTGTATTCGCTCCTGGTGTGAAAGCCCTTGAAGTTTATTTTTCACTGGAAAAGATTGTGAGTTGTTTCTTGACAATGAAGGGTGGTGGTTTACGCTCAGCTGTTGATCCTTGTTTGAAGTAGGTTTTTTTTTTTTTTTTTTAATTTAAGAGATTTACCAGTTCCATCTTTCACCTGGCTGCAGCTGCCCTGTAGAAAGCGAAGGAGCTTTCTCTAATTTTTGACAGCCTGAAAAGTTTCCTGAGCCCTGAACTTGTTTGTCTTCTACTGTTTTTGCCCTTCCCTCTCTCTTTTTCTTTTAACTCTTTTAGTGAGGGCTGCTTTTGGGTGCTTCGTCAGCTCTGAGGCACGTCAAATACGTGTATTTCGCTTTCAGCATTGTGTGAGGGACCCTGACGGCTGGAACTGCCTCTGCTCGGGGCTTAGGGCTGACTGCGAACGTTCCCATTTTCCTCTCTTCCTCTCATTGGTTCCCGAGGTCACGTGAGGGCCCCGGGGGTTGGAATTCTGAGTTGTGGCTTTGGCACTCCTTTTTCTTTTTAAAAATCGCTGGGTCTGTTGAGCTGTCCTGGGCTGGGTGCCTTGCTCTTTGACTGAGACTGGAGACAGACGGGAACAGCCACAGACAGACTGAGGTGACAATAGGAAATCTGCCGAGATGTTCAGTCAGGTGCCCAGGACCCCAGCCTCAGGCTGCTACTACCTAAATTCCATGACACCTGAGGGCCAGGAGATGTACTTGCGATTTGATCAGACTACAAGACGCTCTCCTTACAGGATGAGCCGGATTCTAGCACGCCATCAGCTAGTGACTAAAATTCAACAAGGTGAGTGGCCGGCAGTGGAAGGCTGTTGCTCATTCTGATTTCTGTTGGCTCTATTTCATGCTAACCCAGTTTTTTTGGTTTTGTTTTCACTTTATAACATATGGATTTCTATGCCACACTACCCGTAACTTTGAAAAATAACTTCAGGCTGCAGTTTTCTGCAAACAGGACAGTCCTTAGCTGCCACATAGCTCAACATAAAGTGCCCAAAAGACTTCACGGTGGGACAGTGAATCATAAATTCCAAAACTTACGTGTGTCTACAGAACAGATGAGGACTGTTACTCAGTGTGTATCTTAGGAGTTTTTCTGCAGTTTCCTCACACTCTGTCACATTTAGAATGTGTAGAGGGGCTGGGGACTAATGTCCACCCTGCCCGGAGTGTTTCGAACATCCTTAGTGAAGAGGAGGAAAGCAAGAACTCTCTTCTAAAGGCCATCAGGCTAAGCACTAGAATCGCATTCTCTTCCTGTTTGTATGTTTATGTCAGCAGTTGCCACAGACGTGTTAATATTGTTTTTCTGGTAAAGAATTAAGGTGTTTGTTGATCTCAAAACAAATCCCATAACCTGCACACAAAACTCCAGCTTCCTATTGCAAAGAGAAGAGAATATTGAGTATAGACTGCTTGATATTCTTTTTATTCTCAGCCCCCCAAAATACCAGTCTGGAAGTCTGGACATTACTAAAATTTACCAGTCTCAAAAAAAAAATTTTTTTTTAAACATGCTCCTTATAGGGTGTATCAGTAGAAAGCAGAAAGATGAACATTTCTAAGAAGCCCCTAACACACGTTTACAGTCAGTTAATGGTCACCCTCCTTCTAGACTACAAAAAGAAATTATTATATTGGTGCTAAATAAGTTAACCAGGAATTTTTAGAGCCATTATAAAAATACAGTTTCCACTTAAATAAATGAGTTTAAGATTATATTGAATATTAGAGAGGAAGTTGGGGTTTGTAATCATGAAAATCTTATTGTAATGTTTCCAAAAAGAACAATATGTATTCTAGTGGGCAGCATTTGATGAGATTGTTTCCTTGGAAATTAGGATTTGTTTGTAAAGGTTCAGGAACTAGTTATGTGTGAAGGATGCTGGTCCTTCCTACATGCTGGTCTGATTTCAGGAAGGATATTATGTCATTCCATAAACTCTGTGTGCAGGTCTTGATTGAATAGAAACAAAAGTAATTATTTCCCTGTGGCTTGATTTAAAAATACTTTGAGCTTAGAATAAAAACCAGCTCCACTTTGGTTTTAGAAATTTCTGATCATGGTGTTTTTCCAAATGCCATCATCTTTATGTACACCGAGGCTTAATGATGCTCTATCATCTACAAGATATAAATGTTCCTCAGCATGCATATCATATTAGAAATATTGCATAGAACTAGCTGAAATTGCTTTGCAAACCTCCTTAGATGTATTTACAATAATTGATTTTATTTAAATATTATTTATGTTCTTTTTGGAATGAGGGTTATTTTTCCATTCAAGATTTGAAGTTGTGAACACATGCACTGTCATTGAACGTGCCCTGTCACACAGACATACGGGCACCCTCAGTTTATGTTTCATTTTTGTCTAATAAGATAATTTGAGGATTTCGTCTTTTCTATACTGGACAATGGAGTGTTTGAAGTCAATGAATGCCTAACACTTAAAACTGACAGTAAAGATCACAGGGAAGCAACAAAGATTTCCAACAGTCTAGTGATTCAGAAATCATTATGTGTTAACATCATACAGCTCTTTAGTAAGACAATGAGAAAGCAATGCAAAACAATTTTATTGAGTTTACTGTATTAGAAGATTGGTTTACTGTAATAGCAGAGAATGTGGATTAAACAGTTACAGTGTACCAAAATCATTATAGTTAATTCTTTTTTATTATGCCCATTTTACAGATGAGAAAACAGACGCACACAGTTCAAGTATCTTATCCAAGGTCACCCAGTAAGAACTGAATAGGGCTCGACAGTCCATGCTCTGCAATACACTAGACTGTTTTTTAGTTTCTATAATGAGTGCTAAAGTACTGAACCTATGATTGAGTTTTGGATTATATAGTATACTAGAGACTTTTTAGACTTTTCTACTCAGGATACAGCAATACACTGTATTATAGGATCAGAATTGGTCACTCATTATGAAATTTCGTGTCAGATTATATTTCTCTAGTAGAAGCAAAGTGCTAAATGTTTTATTCTCTTTAAACAGTTACTATCCAATAACACAGGATGTCAAGTTATTTTACTAACAGCTTTGTTTTCTTTGTGTTTTTGAGACAGAGTCTTACTCTGTCACCCAGGCTGGAGTGCAGTGGTGCGATCATAGGTCACTGCGGCCTTGACCTCCTGGGCTCAAGCGATCCTTCTATCTCAGCCTCTTCAGTAGCTGAGACTTACAGGTGTGTGACACCATGCCTGGCTAATTTTTCAAATTTTTTTGGTAGAGACAGGGTCTCACTATATTGCACAGGCTGGTCTTGAACTCCTGGGCTCAAGTGATCCTCCCATCTCAGCCTCGCAAAGTGCAGGGATTACAGATGTGAGCCATTGTGCCCTGCCACTAACAGCTTTTAATCATTCCATTAATCACATGCAAGTAAATTAATGACAGCATTATTTTCTGTAGTTTACAGGTTAGTATCTTAAAGTGACAGCCACATCACTAAAATTGTTTGCGTTATTCTGCTTTAGATCTTTAAGATTTAGCATTATGTTAATTTTATTTAAGACGTCATTACTTATAATTTCTCATGGTTGTTGGGAACAGTGGAAACGAGTAAGTTGCTCCCCACTGACCTCATTATAGTGAGATAATCATTGAATGGCGTGCACATGATTCAACAGCAGATACACTCATGGAGAGGAGAAACAAGGAAGAGAAATAAAGGAATCTTTGATGATGCATAGAATCAGAATTCATTACCCAAACCCAGGATGAATCTCAACTTGCTCATCTTCGGCTACACATCAAAACATACATGCATCATTTCTCTAGCCTGTTTTTTAGTTCTGGGGTTGCAAATCCATTTCAAAAGAGAGGAGATGTTTAAAAGAGAGTGTTGTTTTGAAGAGTGAAAGTTTAGCGTAAGTCATACTGCCCATAATCCATACCCCACATTCTTGCTTGAATCAATAGGGAAATTGTTGTAGAGAGAGAGAATGGAAATAATAATGGTCCTTATTTGCCTCACTAACTGGTGCTTGAGAGTGGACACAAGAGAGGATGCTGGGGGTGGTGAAAGACCGTGTTAGGCCAAGGAAAAGGGGGACTGGATTTTTTTCTAATTTTTTTTGTTTTGGTAAAATACACAATACATTAATTTTGCCATCTTAACCATTTTTAAATGCATGGTTCAGTGGTATTAAATACGTTCATAATTCATAATGTCCAACCATCACCACCATCCATCTCCAGAACTCTTTTCGTCTTGCAGAACTGAAACTGCATACCCATTAAACAAGAATTCCTCATTCCTCCCTCCTCTCAGCCTTTGGCAACCACCATTCAACTTTCTGTCTCTATGAATTTGACTACTTTAAGTACCTCATATAAGTGAAATCACACAATGATCCACTTTGTGTGACTGGCTTATTTCACTTTGTACAATGTCTTTGAGGTTCATCTATGTTATAACACATGGCAGGATTGCCTTCCTTTTTAAGGCTGGATAATATTCCATTGTATATATATACTACATTTCACTTTCTGTTTTTTTGTTAGTAGACCTCTTAATGGGTGTGAGGTGGGAGAATTGTATTTCTATGTCATTATTTGATGGTTTTGATTTATTGGTTCTATGTCATTATTTGGTGGTTTTGATTTAGTGCAACATGACGGATGCACCATGTTTAAAGTCTACACACACACACACACACAAACACACATATTTGGAAAACCCAAATGTAAGCAGAAACATAAATGTGATTACTTGCTTTGTGAAAGAACTTATCACACTATTACACTTTTTATTTTATTTTAAATGCTTAGGAAACAGCATAATCCAGATTGCAGTCAAGTCCGCTGAAGGAGGATAAGGAGATAGGGACCCAGGCTCTGTATAGATGCTCCTTCACTCCTTTACAGCGTTGAGTTCCAGAGCTTTACTGGACCTTTGGTTTTCGATGAGAAAGTGAAGTGGATGGACTATGATTGCTCAAGTTTATTCTGTGTCTCATGTTCTGGAATTCTCTCTGTGGTTAAGTCAGCAACTCTTTGAACAGGATTGTAGAAAGCAGGGGAACATAAACCTAACATACTAGAACCTAAAAAGGCAACAGAGCGGCTTTATTATGTGGAATGTATCAGTGGCTTACAATTGTTCTACAATTTCTTAAGAAAATGGTAAAGCAGAAATTAGGTTTTTGTTCTACTTTCGCCACTAATTTATTGCGCGATCTGAGAGAAGTCACAGCTTCTCTAGACCTCTTTCCCTTCTTCCATTAAATAAAGGGTTTGGATTAAAGAGTCTCTGAAGTCCCCATCACCTCTACAATTCTAGGATTCTGCAATCGCAGGAGTTACCTTAAGATGAAGGAAATGCTTATTTACATTTTCCTTATTACATCATTCAGCATATACCTGGACATGCTTCCTTGAAACCTGTGTAATGCTTTCATTAATATCGATGTAACAGGAATGTTAGGAAGTTCAGTCTTGTGGACTATTTAAATGTCGGTATAACTATAATTATACAGAAACTTGTAAACACCCTTCTTTCTCCAACATCCAGGCCTGTAAAGTGGAGCTATCTTGATGCCTGACCTATAGCAAGGATTGCAGGGACTGAAGAAAGTCCATGTGTGTGCCTCTTACTTCACAATACAACCTCTTTCTTTTCTTGATAGAAAATGTGGAATGTGGAAAGTTTCACTACTGGGAAAGTAGTGAAAGTTAGACTCTCATTTGAGTTGCCATTCTATCTGAGGCTATTTTTAAGTAGATATAGCACCTGATTTGAACTCAACTAGAATGGGAGATACTGCCTTTTAAAAATTTCCCCAGGGAATGCCAGTGGGCATGAGTGATGTATTCCCCCTCGTTAACTATGTCAGAAGGCATCTTGGGAATTTGCCCAACCTAAGTGGTGAACATGGCCCATCCCCATGGCCCATACCCCCAGCAACTGGGTAATGTCAGCCTAAATTAAACAATCATTTGTTCTTTTGGAATTGCCCTTTCTCTATGTTTAGTACTTTCTTACCCGACTACTTTCAAACCTGGAGGATGAATGCACTGGCAGAAAGACAGATGGAACACAGGAAGCAGGCTGAGAATGCATCAGTCATGTATTGCTCAAGTTCTGTCTGTTTTTTTTTAAGAGTGTCAACTGTCATAAATTCACATTTCATGAATCAGAGCCTCTTTCTACTCAGTGCTGGTGTTTGGAGGGCCTGTACAGAAAGGATACTGTTTAACCAAAATTACAGGAAAATCTGCTAAGTGAATTAAATTAACTAACTTTGAATAACATTTTAAAGATTACTACATAGTAGAACTGTAAGAAGTCAAGAAATGAGTACTAGGAGAAAATTAACAAAAGGACAATATGCTTGTAAACATATAAAACTTGAGAGTTTAACTTGAACCAAGTTGTAGGTTCAATAGCTACACATCATTGCTTTGTAACTCACACATTGGCCAGGGTGGCCAATCCATTGGAGTTGCCTGGAGCAGCACATGACACAGTAGCATGGGGTGTACAGAGATGGATATTTGCCTTGTGCCTTCTTCTGTGCCAGTCTTCGAGGGGTTACTCTGTTGGCAGAATGTTGAAACTTCTCTTGCTCAGATGCAGGCAGTTGCCAAATTTGGATTCTGTAACTTTAGCTTAAGTGAATAAAGATTCATTTTTTTTAATGTCTTTCCCTCTCCCACCTTCCCCAATCATCAGTACATTAGTTCTTAGGAAATTTTGGATAATGGTCAACTCTTATAATGCAGAATTCCTCATTTCATTAGCAAATTAATCAAGGACACAGATAGAAACACAAGTTAGAAAAAACAGTCACTACTAGTGGTCTTAGCAGTATCAATTGATGACCCAAAACAAATTTAAAAAGAGAACAAATGATAAGTGAGTTTTGGCAAAACTCTTATATAAAGGGACATAAATAGATGGAGATTTAGTGGAGACATGTCATTAACAAGAATATACACTTTCTCTGTGTTTCATTAGCTATGACAACAGGGTAGTGAGGCAATCAAGAAGACTCAAGAAGATAAGAGAACCTGACCATGAATTGCACGCCAGATATTTGAATGAACGAAAGATCATATAAGAAATATTTGCTGTCTCCCTAGGAGCAACTGAAATATGATTTTGGTATGGGGAAAGATACTACATATTAATTTACATTCCACCTCATAACCTAGAGGATTTGACGTCATTTATAGAAGAATGTATAACTAAAGACTGAAAAAAGATGAATCTGATGAAAAGAGAAATGTTGGCCAATTAATGAGGTAAAACTAGGAAGATATATTACATGGAAATATAAAATGTAAGGCTTTGAATAATTACCAAAAATGGGCTGCAAATTTGGCTTGAGCTTCCCTGATCTCAGCAAAGAGGAAAACACAACCAAGGGAAGTTTTTCCCTATTCATAAGGTAAGAACTTACCAGCCAAGCTTTTCCTGGAACTTGCTCTTTGGGAGAATTTTCTCCCAAGAACTTGACCTATGAGAGGAATTTCTTATACAAATCTCATAAAGGTAACACTGCAAGCTATAGTGAATGGTGCCTTCAACCACTCCTACTGTGAATTCAGCAGTGAGTCTCGTTTCTTATAACATCCTGCAGTGAAAGTGGGGTCATCATAATAAATTGTAGTCCAGTAGAAATATTTGGGTGTGGGTGGGTGGGTAAAAACAAGAGGTCAGGTATGCAGTCTTCGGATTCTCTGTCTTAACCTGGAAATAGCATGGAGATTATCCATAGGCAGTTTCTATTAGTGCGCTTCGCAGAACACTAGGCCCATTAGACAGATATTCAAGGGAGAAAACATTTCTGTGGTTAAGTCATTTGGGAAACGCTACTTTCCCTTTCCCCTGGAAATTCAGACTTATGAAAGGCTCAGGAAAATCTTGCACAGAGTAGTTTAACTGTGTGTGTGTGTGTTTTTTTTTTTTTTTTTTTTGAGACGGAGTCTCGCTCTGTCACCCAGGCTGGAGTGCAGTGGCCGGATCTCAGCTCACTGCAAGCTCCGCCTCCCGGGTTTACGCCATTCTCCTGCCTCAGCCTCCCGAGTAGCTGGGACTACAGGCGCCAGCCACCTCGCCCGGCTAGCTTTTTGTATTTTTTAGTAGAGACGGGGTTTCACCGTGTTAGCCAGGATGGTCTCAAACTCCTGACCTCGTGATCCGCCCGTCTCGGCCTCCCAAAGTGCTGGGATTACAGGCTTGAGCCACCGCGCCCGGCCGACTGTGTTTAAACTGGTATATTTCATCTTGAAACCACTTTTCACAGGATACTGGGAAGTCACATATTGCAAAACCAGCTTTCCCTGGGGAACACATTTTGGAAATGCTGATCTAGGAGAGTACGTGGCCTATGCTTCCTTCAGATAATTTTCTCTGAATATACTTCTTCCATGATTTGGCAGTAGATACTTTGAAGTTGTGTTTTGGAGAGTAACATTGCAAGTATTCTATGTTTTCCAAAAAGGCCAGCCACAAATACTTTAAAAGTCAACTGAGTAAAGGCTAGATGACCATCTTTTTATGAAAATTAACAACCACATAAAGATTCTGTTTTGGGTAGGCAGAACAGAAAGCTGAGTCAGTATATGGGCAGAGTTAATAATTATAACATCAAGAATACAACCATTCCTCATATAACTCTACGAGATAGGTACTGTTGAGCCAGAAGGAAGAAATTACTGCCTTCTGGCTTTGTCTTACCGTGATATAGTTGAAGTCCTTGGTGAGGTCCAAATGGTTCTAACATTACTGTAGCTAATTCAGGATTTTCCATTACTGCTAGGAAGTGGAATCATGCCCCACAGGAAAGAAGCAAAAAACTCTTCAGAAGTCTCACATTGTCCTTGCCGTAGGTGACATGGGATATGGACTCACTGAAGCTCAGGCACTGATGAGTGGCTCCGAGAATTGCTGAATTCATGGTCCAAAAAATATCTTTGGTTGTATAAAAGCTCTCCTAGTATGACCAAAAGAAGTGAATGAAGTAAAATTATGTAGATAATTCTAATTAGTAAAATCTGCTTGCTTTAGTTATAGCGGCAACTTATCAATTTCCAGGAAGTCTACAAATATATTCTTAAGATGTTTTTCCTCCTGCTGGCAAAGAGATACACATTAGCATTCACATTATGAATGATGCTTCTGGAGAGAAATTGACACTATCCAAAAGCTCCAAGAGAATGCATAGGAAATTACTATACTGCCTAGCCCAAACCACCACACTGTGAATTCACACAAGACCATGGTGGTCATTCTGGACTGTACAGTCTAGGGCAGGACCGAGTACCCTGGAAATTTATATACTACTGTTTGAAAAGACATGAATTCTCTCTCTCTCTCTCTTTTTTTTTTTCCAGAAGGTTAAGTTCTATAATAATCTAAATGGAGAACTTGGAAAATAACTTCAAAATTACAGAAAATGCTAATGCTGTTAGCAAAAGAAAATCAATAGAAATAGATCTAGTGTCTGGCTAGACTGTCAAATGATTTTCCTCACACAGCATAGGAATCCTGAGAATTTTAAAGATCTGACAGAGCTGACTAAAATACAAATGATTTGTGTTGCTTTGCCTCCTAACAGTTGGATAAAACACAAGGGCGAAACAATGCAGAGAGATTGAAAAGGAACTTGGCACTCACCAAGTACCTAATTTACATGTCAGGATTTCGAGCTGAAGTAGGCATTCTCTTCCTGCATTCCAACTCTCCCCTTCCTGCTTAATTCTGAAAATCATACATATGGATGGCAGGAACCTTTGATTAGTATTCAATCTCTATGAGCGAACAGTAGCATTTCATATACATTTATATTCACCAAATGACACACTGGATTCAAAAAGTATGTATAGTCATAAAATCACATTTTCCTCTGAGAGTTATACTACCCTGAAATTATGTATAATATTTAAAATTACTATAAGAAATAAGAATGATTGACAAATCCTGCAGTAATGATATTCCAACCATTCTCACTCAAATAGACTGGAGTTCTTATTTGAGAAAATTAAAGAATCTTCTCCAGATGCTTTGAGGGACACAACACGTTTCCCACTACATGCATTTCTCAAAATAGAGCATGAAATCCATCGCAAGGCCCTTACTGTCTGGACTTCTGTAAACCCATGCATTATGTTTAACAGAGAATCTTAATCATCAAACTACCTCCATTTTTACCACTGGTCTCTTTCAGATAGGAAAGTCTACTGACCTCCTTCCCTGAAAGTTTGGATCCTCATATTAGCATTTCACTCCACCTGCTGTACTTTTAGGTGGAAGGTCTAAGGCAGACAAAGCTGCTTAAATATTTTTATCACTGACTTCCTAGAAGAAGGAGGAAAAAATCTTGGCAAGAAGAAGGGAAATCAGTCTTGCAGAATATCTTGAAGAGACCTACAAGGGAATTCCACTGACTGTGTTCATCATCTATTGGTCCCCATACTGAGTGGAATTTTTATGTGTTATCACTGGCCAGGGTGGCCAATCCATTGGAGATGCCTGGAGCAGTACATGACACAGTAGCACGGGGTGTACAGAGATGGGTATTTGCCTTGTGCCTTCTTCTGTGCCAGTCTTCCAGGAGTTACTCTGTTGGCAGAATGTAGAAACTTCTATTGTTCTTAGGAGCAAATAATTGAGACATGTTGGTTGAATTTCAAGACACCTTTTCTTCTCTTTTACAAATAGCCCTGTGATTACAAATAGCTTTGATTCTTGTGGAATCAAGAATGTCTCAGGGATGTTGTCCATCAATCCAAACGCCAAAGTTTCTATAACTCTAATTTAGAGGGCTTTGGAGTCGTGTACACTTGAATTTGAACTCTAGCTCTACATCATCCCCATAGAGTGACCTTGGACGAGTCACTTAATGCTTCTTAGCTTTTGTTCCCCTGTGGGTAAAATGGCATTAATAAGAGCAACTATCTCAGTTATTGCAAGGATTAAATGAGAGACTATAATCAAACACAGATCACAGTGTCTGGCACATACTAAGTGCTCAATTTAAGACAAAATGATTATTAAACATCCATGTACATATGACCCTTCAAACTGCTGAATCATCAGCTGAAGAGTAAATTATGTTTGAGTAAGCTACACACTCTGTATCATGTTTACTATGGCAGACATACATAATGCCACATGTTTTGTGTGTGTCCTCAAAAAGGTCTTCCAGAAAATTTGAAACAAAAAAGGTTTTTTTTCTTAAACCGTAATGAAAACCATTGCCTTTTCCAATTGTGGTTTCCTATGGATAGCAATCGCTCTCTCTCAGGTTGTCCTGAACTGGCCTGAAATGGTGGGTTTAGGCCAGTCTTCAGGTCCTACAGATAAATAGTAAAGCCCGTCGAACTTTACCTTGTAGCAGTGAAAGACAGTTCTTGGCAGGAAGTGTTCCTAGCTCTCGGAGTCACTTGGTGGTAAATGCTAAGCTGAGAGGGCAGGAGTGCTGGAGGAAAGGGGCTGTGCCTCACATTAAACTGAAGGGCTGGGAGGTTCTTGGTGGGGGTAAGGGAGTGGGAATGAAGTCTGAGGCAAGCATCATTAATTGCTAATAGATGGGACATTTGGGCTTAAAACTGTATTCCTTAGAACTCAAATATCTGTTTAACAGCCATCTTTTCAAAGCAATCTAGTATCTATTTTTGTTCCTCCAGTGATGGCAACAAGAGGCCACCAAACCCAGGTTGGGGTGATCTTAGATAAGTCACCTAAGTCTTCCAGATCTACGTTTTCTCTTCCATGTGAGGGGTGAACGGATCAATCTGTAACTGAGGTTCTGGAAAGCCAATTTGCAAAAAGGCTAGTGCTACATTCGTCACGGAAAACAACTTAAAAATTATGGCCGGGCGCGGTGGCTCAAGCCTGTAATCCCAGCACTTTGGGAGGCCGAGACGGGCGGATCACGAGGTCAGGAGATCGAGACCATCCTGGCGAACACGGTGAAACCCCGTCTCTACTAAAAATACAAAAAACTAGCCGGGCGAGGTGGCGGGCGCCTGTAGTCCCAGCTACTCGGGAGGCTGAGGCAGGAGAATGGCATGAACCCGGGAGGTGGAGCTTGCAGTGAGCTGAGAACCGGCCACTGCACTCCAGCCTGGGCGACAGAGCGAGACTCCGTCTCAAAAAAAAAAAAAAAAAAAAAAAAAAAAAAAATTATAAAACATGCTAATGCTTTGAATGACTGTCTTAGTTTGCTGGGGCTGCAGTAATAAAGTACCAGAGACTGGGTGACTTAATCCCAAAAATATGCTTCACAATTCTGGAGGTTGGAAGTTGAGAACAAGGTGCCGACAGGGTTGGTTCCTTTGGGGGCCTCTCTCCTGGCCTTGCTGACAGCTGCCTTCTTGCAATATTCGCCTGGTCTTCCTTCCGTGTGTGTCTGTGTCTTCATCTCCTCTTGTAAAGACACCAGTCATACTGGATTGGGACCCACCCATATGATCTAATTTTATCTTAATGACCTCTGTAAGGGCCCTATCTTCAAATATACTCACATTCTAAGGTATTGAAAGCAAGGACTTCAACACACAAATTATAGGGAAATGCAATTCATCCATTACATGAATCAAATATTTATTTCCCAATTTTATTTGTTACATCAAAAAAAAAAAAAAAAAAGGGAGACTGATGTTTATGATATGCCTCTGCTTACCAGCATTGTGCTGTGTTGCTTCCTTGTTTTTGTCTTATTCAACACTCGTAACAGCCTTCCCTTGAAGATCGATATTAGTATCTACCTGTTTTCAGCATAGGATACTGAGAAAACGTTCATCAAAAGCTGAAAGAAAATGAATGAAAGAATAAGAATATATCTTTAACAAAATCTGAACTCCTCTCTCAAATTCTTGTGATTTTTCTAAACTGAGGTTAACTTTGAGATCTTTGTTAATTTTGTAAACCTTTCCAGCTTTACATCTCTTTGTGGAGAGAAATAGAGAGAAAGTGCTGTACAATGCATGTAAATTTTCTAATGCCCACTTGACAAGTTCAAAACTAAGCTCTCGTACTATTAATTCAAACAAATTAGTCAAGAAACTTTAATTGCCCATTTCCTCTAAGGATTTCATTCCTTTTGATTGAGGAATATGCTTCATATCTGTTGAATTCTTCAACTATGAAAGACTGCCTACAAATCTGATCACTATCAATTTGTTTAAATTTATTCTTAGAGTTTAATGGACTAAAATCTTAACAGTTAAACATTGTGGATTCTTTTGCTTTATTTATTTTATGGAATATGTATACTCTTAAGTCCTCCTCTATTTAGAAATTCTTCCAGAAAGAATAGAAACATCCTTTAGTACACTTTTATACATCATAGGTTACATGTTAATCTTGAGCCTTGCAAAAACCTTGTTTTGTAGGATGAAATATTGGTTGTCTGCATATGGTGTCTTGGAAACCCTGAAAAGCGATTTGTCATATTAATTCCTTCACCAGTGTATTGCATAATACTTTGTGGAGCAATTCCACATGCATTGTCATTTTGAAGATGTGTCCAATGAAATGATAGTCTTGTATTAGGAATCTCTGTCCTCTGAAATCTCTCAGAGAACTGAAAAATGCATAGGCAAATTTTCCTACTTTGACATGTTTCTGATTTCATTTTCCTGAATCATTCCTTTGGAACCGAGTTTTGTTGTATGGAAAAACACATTTATCCAAGAGGGCACTATCAATAAGTGGAGACTGACTTGATACAATAAGGAAACTTGGCGGCATGCAGCTGCAATTGTAAAACATTAACTGGTAAAAGAGCGATTGTTTCAGAGTCCAATTTTTCCTCCTCCCCAACCCCCATTTAGAGTAAAATTACTTCCTCACCTCCCAATTGATAATTGCATTTCTGCCAAAGCCATTAGATTTCTGTTGGTTTCCCATGGTTTTCTTCTGTCACTTTTGCCTCCTTCTCTATCTTTGGTTACCTTAGCAGAGCTGGCCCTGGACACTGTAGCTTCCATTCTGTGAGGTTTATTGCTTTGTTCGATAATGCCAGGAATGACGTTGAGTTGAGACAAGTTCTTTTCAGATCATTAACTGTCAGTCACCTTTCCTTCAGGCTGCTTGAGTCTGTGCAGCTGTACCCAGAGGCCCAGGCAAGCCATGCCTCTGGCTATGGGAGAATATTTCCACTGAATTACCCGTGAAAAGACTCAGGGTTTGTCATGGACAGGCAGGTTGTCAGCAGTTTATTAACCTTTAAGATGTACTTAGATGAAATATTTGGGTCTGGATTGGTCATTTGACTTTTATATTTCTCACCACAATATTGGGCCCTTGAAATATTTACATTTTAAAAAGTAGTAACAATATACTTATGCAGGTTGAGTATCCCTAATCAGAAAATTCAAAGTCTGAAACACTTCAGAATCTGAAACTTCTTGAACACTGACATGACACTCAAAGGAAATGCCCATTGGATTATTTTGGATTTCGGATTTGGTGATTAAGGATGCTTAACCAGTATAATGCAAATATTCCAAAATTTTTAGAAATCTCAAATCTGAAACACTTCTGGTGCCAAGCATGTCAGATAAGGTCTACTAAACCTGTAGCTACTTTAGTTGAGGACCTACTATGATGTACCAAGAACTCTTTTCAGCACTACCTATATTATTATTTTATTTAATTTTCATAAAGACCTGAGAGTTAAGTTTACTCATCTGGAAAATAAACATAGTAAGAACTAACAGATGAGTAAACAAATTCTCCAGGAGTTCAATAAACTTTCCCAAAGTCACACAGTGCGTGGGAGGTGGAGCAGGGCTTTGTACTCAAGTCTGGACAATCTGGGAGCCCACGTTATTCTTAGCTGTGCAACCCTGTCTTCTTCATAATTATAGGTAGCAGTGTTTACTTGGAACCAAGAAGTGTTTTCTGTTTTTTTTTTTTTTTTCATCATTATAGACCTGTTTGGTTCTCCCTTCCTCACCAACCCCTCATGTTGGAGGACCTCAGTGTGCCACCAGCAGCAAAGCCGCGTGCTCATCCTATACTAACTACCCTCCCACTCCCCTCTTGAGGGCTGGCTGCTCTTTATCAAGAAATCTGCTTCCAAAGTAAATGTCCAAGGCATCAGGATTCCCAAGGGCAGGATCCAGCATGGTGCCTAACTTACCTGAGGTTCCTAAGTTCCTACCTAAGGAATAGGCATCACAGAAAGTATGGGGTCTTCTTCCCACAACCTCCTTTCTCTACTTCCAACCCTTCAAACTGCTGCCCTTCTTCCTAGAAAGTGCTGGGGTGGGATGCCCATTCTCCCCTAAGTTTTCCCAGGGCTCCCGGGGCCCACAGAGCTCAGAGGCTCTTGTGACTTCACAGTGGACTTTTCTGATACTAGGGAGTACAAGGAGTGAGGTGGGAATTGGGTGAGACCTGTGTTGTTCTCTAGACAGCGGATCTGGAACTCAGCCGTCCTCTAGTGCAAGAAAAGTGTGTATTAAAGGAGGGTCCACATTTTCAGAGAGAAGTCTTGGGTGGAGATTTTTTTCTTCCGGATTTTACAATTCTGTCCTCAGTCACATCTGAAGCCTGTAGACCAGAATAGTTGCAGCTGTACTCTGCACTTGTTGCTAGCTCACAGTAGCCAGTCAGAAAAAAGTATCAATGCTCTGCCAGCTTCTGGTGTTTGTGAAATTTTGCCAGAAGCAAAACAGGATCAAAAATAATAAACAGACCTCCTCCCTGGCTTCTTGACTGCTATTTACATAAAGAGATTGATGAACTGACTGTGCTTGTGGGAGTGTGCAGGGAAGGGAATTTTTAAGGAGAAAAGGTTAATTTTGGGGTCCTTGGTTGTGTGTGATTTGAGGTTTTCTTCACTAATTGGGTTTCCAGAGACAACCTTTATGATAGATAGTGTTGCTCCTCCATTATAAGCAGCCTAAACTATGGATAAGACAACCTGACATATGAATTACATGCAGCTGTAAAACTTCCACAGGGAAAGAAAATGAACCTTGAAAACAAAGGAGTAATATGAGCCTTAAGTGGAACACTTATGTTCCCAGTAGAGGGAGAGACCTAATTTGTATGGCAAGCTCGGGAAATCTGGGTACAGGAGGCCTGGGTTCTCGAGCACGATTGTCCTAACGTAATCGTCGATATTTTTATTAACCTCTCATGTCTCAGTTTTTGAATCTATGAAATGGGAATAATATTAGCTCCTGCTATTCTGTAATATAATTGAGGAAAAAGTAATCAATGTGAAATCAATTCAAATGGAAAGCATTGTGCACAGTTCTGGAGGGCCTGAGGGATACTGGCATCTGTTAGGGGTCACTAAGCTTGCCTGCATACAGGTGCCATATAAAGCCAGACCCAGCTCTTTGCTGTCCTCTGTTGCATCAAAATATAACCATATTTGCTTCTCTTCCTTGAATAATAATTCATATCACTCCTCAAGGATATGGGAATAATGTGCCACTCTGTGGTTTTTTGTTTTGTTTTGTTTGAGACTGAGTCTCGCTCTTTTGCCCAGGCTAGAGTGCAATGGCGTGATCTCAGGTCACTGCAACCTCTGCCTCCAAGGTTCAAGCAATTCTCCTGCCTCAGCCTCCCAAGTAGCTGGGATTACAGGCACCTGCCACCGTACCCAGCTAATTTTTGTATTTTTAGTAGAGACGGGTTTTCACCAGGTTGGGCAGGCTGGTCTCAAACTCCTGACCTCAGATGATCCACCCACCTCGGCCTCCCAAAGTGCTGGGATTACAGACGTGAGCCACTGTGTCCAGCCTTGTTTTGTTTTTATTCGGTTCACAAACGGGCAACATCTTCTTGACTAATTCTCAGCTTCACTTTAAATCTTCTTTTTATATATTTGATGCACTGTGAGCGAATGTATATAATTAATTAGGGTCATTTCAAACTCTAGTTTTCCCTCTCATTTTTCTTTCTTCTCGTTTTTCACCTTCATTCTGAGGTGTCAAGAATTATATTTTGTATTTTTACTCAGCTAATAAATTTTGTTTCACCTTTAATAATTTCCCATCAGCAGGAGGAGAATAAAACCTTTGAAAGTGAAAGATACTGTGTCATAGACTGAGGGACTCTGACAAGTCCAAGTGTCATAAGTCACAGCTTTCAAAGTTATGAATTTCCAAATGTCAAGTGGGCTTTCTGCCTAAGGCCATGATTTTGTGTGGCCGGCTATTCCTAGGCAGAAGAGCCTGGTGTGGGTGTCTAGCTGGAGGCTTCCAAGTACTTATTGTGGTCTCAGTGGGCTGTCTGACTCTGAAGAGACTTAAGGACCCTGATGTTACACAGCCCACATTGTCTGATGAGGGATGCCGGGTGCCATCCTACCTAGCACAGCATGAGCTGGAAAGTCTTAGAAAAGTAGGGTGAGAGTTGCCGGAAACACACACTTTATAAACATATTCCTTAATGTGTTTGAGTTTTGTTTGATAGTTTTGATATCAGCATTATTTTGTTTGCTTTATATATTTGAGTACGCTGATTATAGTAGATTTTAGGGGAAAGGGTAGTTACTAAGCTGATACTTATGTGACAGTCTTCAAAAATTGGTAAAAACCCTACCCATTTGGTCATGATTTGGAAAGTCGGGGTATCCTGACTTTTTTTTATCTCCTGAGTGGAGTTTGAGGGGAATGTGAATGAGGAGAGAAGGCACTTATGTGGCAGAGGAGTACACAGCTCATAGAATGGCTTGTCAAAATTTTTGGCTCCAACAAAAACTTAGGCTCTCCATTGACTTCTTTCTTACGCAAGAGGGTGAGACTAACTTCTCATGCCTCCAAACTTCCCGCAGCCTTTGGTTTAGCAGAACACATTTCTCGTTTATAGCTGGCTCTGCTCAGTGAACAACTACTTAAATAAATTACCATGTTTTGTGATTGATGCTAATAGTTTGACGTGGAGTTATTAAGACTTCAGATCCTTGATTTATTAGAGAAAGAATCTTTCAGACATTTCTTTTGTTGGGCTCTGAGAAGCTGTACGTTTTCTGAAACTTGTAGTCATAGAGGCCATGTTCATTGCTCCAAAGCATGGCTTTGACGTTAGCTGGACCTAGGTTCAAATCTTAGTTCCACACTGATGTGCTGTGTGACCTTGAGTAAGTTCCATGAACTCTATAAGCCTATTTCCTCATCTAACATGGGAATAATAATAATAATAACAACATCTTCTGCCTACAGTTGACTTAAGAATAAGTGTTCTCACGCCTGCAAAGTGCTGATCACAGAGCCCGGCTCTTACTCAGGGCTCAATGTGTGTTACTCTAAAGGGAAAACAAAAAAAGGACATTAACAGTCAGCCACACAGCCAGTTCTGCTATGGATGAACTACTTATGGGGAAGATGAAAATACCCAAGCTTAGATAAATACATAAAGTGGAAGCTAAAGAACAGCCACAATCCTACTGGATCTGAAATGAGTGTTTAAAGTATCCTCAGAGGAAGAAAAGGTAGCTCAGAGGAAGACAAGGGTAGCTCAGAAACTGTGCGATTTTAGCAGGGAGTTTTCTGATCCAGTGTATTTACCTATGAAAGCAGATACCTATCGAACTCTTGGTAGGATACATAATATGTTTTGTCCTTAAACAAATGAGACCAACCCCCAGAAGTCCAGTGTATGAACTTCGTCTCTAGCATGAAGTTGACAGAATTGTCTACTCTTAATATTTCAAGTCCGACTTCCCAAAACGAAGCATAGAATCTTTCAGACATTTGCCTTAGCAGTACAGCTAACAGGGAACTAATAATATGCGGTCCCAACTCCTCTCACAAGATGTGGTAAGAAGCCCAGAAGAAGCCTGGGACAGCACCCTTCACCCCACCCTCTAGTTTGCAGCCTGCTCCACAGCTGAGAAGGAAAGAGACGGCCCAGCAGCAGAGACAATATATCTTCCATGGCCAGAATCTCCTCGGCTTCTTGTCAAAGACAGCCTTTTAAGTCTTTGATCTAACTACGTTTTGCCAAACTCAAAACATTGGATCTTGAATTTGTTGTAACCCCACTGGCTTACAGAAATTGAAGTGCATTTATTGTGTTTCTATTTCTGTACAGGGGAACCTGGTCATTCATTCACTCAATCGCTCACTCACAAGATTGTTCGTAAAATAGCTATTCTGTGTCAGGTGCTCTCAGGTCCTTGGGATATAACAACGCATTCAAATACAATCACAGCAGAGTTTGATGGGTGAACCTTAAACAGGCTCCGAGGAATGTCATGGGTGTGGGGATGGATGGATGTCTGTGTAGGAAGAGTGGAGGCACAGTGGAAGGGTTTCAGTTCTCACGATAGCTGTTGGGTTGTTGTTGGTGGTGGTTTAGGGTTTATTGTTCCATTACTTCAGCTTCTATCCCTTTGTCAGAGAGTGTCCATGCCTGTCATTACTGGTGGGGTGAGCGAGGATTTCTTGTTAGCTGTCTGGGTAATCATGAGGTTATGACTTCATCAGTTTTTGCCCTTTTATGTGTCTTCCTTTGAATTTGAGTAGGTGGGTTCCAGTCTGGGAACATGGAAGCCTCTCCCTTCTGTGAAAGTGTACTGTCCTTGAAAAACCAGGACCCACCCTCTACAGAGACTTTAGCTGTCTGCTGACACTGCTGCACTCGAGTTTGTGTTCCACCTGGAAGGATTACGATAAGAGAGTGGTCAATTTCTCATGAATTCAACTTTAGTAATGTAGCAGTAACTTATCACAAGTATTTAAGAGAGACTACATTTCAGAAACAGGGACCGCTTTTTCTGCATCAGCTCTTCTATTGGAGAACCTAGCCTAGTCAATATCTCAACAAATATTTGTTCAAAGCCAATTGTGTGCAAGATCTTTTCTGGGATTGCGTGTGATGCAAAAATTATATAAAACATGATCACTGCCTTCAAGGAGATTATAAGTAAGTGTGATAAGACATATAAACTGTCATAAATGTTGACAAATCAAGGGAACATACGGCTTAAGTGACTAACAGGCTATCAAAACAGGCACTCAGAAGTATGTGTAGGCAACAGAGTGGTAAGGTAAAGAGGGAAGACCACTGGGCCTGAGCCGTGGGAAGAAGCTGTGTTTCCACCGGGCAAAAATCAGAGAGTTGTCCTAAGCAGGGCAACAGAATGAGTTGAAAAGTGTGAGTTGAGCAATTAAGAATGTAGTCCAAATTCAGTGACATGTGGCGGTTATAGGAAATAGATGATAAGGTTGGAAAAAAAAGTTGGAGGCCAGACTGCAGTGAGTTTGAAATTTATTTGATAGGTAATAGGAAGCTCCTGAAGGCTTTTAAGTAGACCAGTAATAGGATACAAAGAGCAGCCTAGAAAGATGAATAGATAAACATGGGTTTGAAGTGGCCAGACTGAATGTAGAGAGGTAGTCATCGTGGTTGAGCATGTATTTTGTGCAGGCCCTGCCTAAACATGATCAATAATTATGTCATATAATCCTCAGAAGAGGAAGTACCATTGATGGTGCCATTTTAAAGATTAAGAAATGGAAACCCAGAGAGGTTAAAGTCACTTGTTGCAGTTAAACCCAAATAACTAGCAGAGCCAGGCAGTGAACCCAAGGCTGTCTGTTGCTGTCTGTGTTCTTTCACAGCTCCAGGCTTCTCCTTAGAGTGGTTGTTGCTTCTGCTGCTGCTGCAGTTGCAGTGACTACTCAGAAAAATACCATGAGGGATCAGGATCTTAACTATGGTGATAAAGAAATTATAAATACAAGAGATAGCTCCATAACTTTTCAGGATGGAAAATGTTTATATGCCTTATAAAATTTTTATGTTTATAATTCCTAACATATCTCTTCATGTTCTCTCCCCACTCCCCATGATAAGAACCCATTAATTTGAATTTATTACTGTACCTTCTGCTTGAGATTTTTATTCTACTTCAAGACACCTCTTCAGTGATTTGTGTCATCAGTAACTCTTACTCAGTAAAGTCTGGGTCACCTTACAACAGAAATTTCACTGGGACTACATACATTTTCTTCCTGCCTTTGGCATGACTAAAAATATATTGAAAAGGAATAAATATAATCAACTACTAACATTGAATGAATTTAATATGATGGTAAGGGGATTTGAATTTTAAACTGCTAACATTATAGTTAGCTTGAACTATTTCATATTTTATAATTCTTACAGTAAAATTTGCCCAAATACAACATAATTTAGTGCCTGATTTTAGAAATGTAAATAAACCAAAACACTAGTTAAATTGGTACATGTTGTCTGAAGTAGCTGTGAACCCCAAGATTAATTTGTAAAGAAACTCAATAAACAAATGTCCCTATAGGACACCTGTTCATATTGTTTATACCAAATTCCTAAGTGGTCAGTCAGCATCTTATCAAGAAGGAGATTTTCAAATGTGAACTCTTCCGGAAGTAAAGATGTTTAAATATTTAACGAAGTAGGAAATTGCACATATTTGCCTCAGGCAGCTACCCCACTGATACTGAATAAAAAATACTTATATATTAGAGTATTTTATAAGAGCTATTAATATAGAGTTTAACTTCTGTACCTGAATTGTAGTTCAGATTCTGAATCTAGCTGCAGGTTAAATCCAAATTAAATGAGATGAGTAAGGAAGCTTCAGGAAACAGTTTGTGTGCTTCAAGGAGGAAGAAGCCAGCTTGGAGAGCTGACTCCCTCTGAAAATGCACAAATGATCCTGAATGATCTCTAAGCTCATTAGCGCCCCCGCACACATTCTACTATTCTCTCAGCACACTCTAGTCTCTTAACTCCTGTTTGGAAAGCAATGTTTCACCATTTCCCTCAAATCCAGGCCACTTTTATTTTTCTTCATCAAGACAGGTTGTCTCTAGGAGTCAAGATGGGCAGAGGTTATGTTGAGTCAGCAGAGACTCTCTACTTGGCAGGTCATGGTCACAGCCATTCCTGTGACTTCTCCCAACATGCAAGAACTAGAGGTCACTGCCCAGCCTCTGAGTCAATGCCAGGTTGTTCTCTAGAACAGGCTGCTCCTGACCCAGTAACCAGCTCTGGAAGTTTCCAGCTTCTCAAAGGAGCCTTCTTCTTTGAAGGCTCCCACTTAGTGAGTGTTCTTGTCCCATATTTATATGTAAATGCAATTCTCTCTTTCCTGCTGATCAAGCCTTTCTGTTCATGGTGGCATGGAAGAGGGCAAAACCTCTGCAACCCTTCTATGTGTCAAGAAAGACCTCTAGACTCTGCTGATGAAATACGTGACCCTAATCGCCTCTCCATGCCAATGGCAGACTCATTCCCTGGTTGTTTCTGACATTACTACCAGCTAAGCTAAACCAACAGGACCCAAATTCCCCAGGGAGCACATTGTTTGGGCAATTAGTGGTTGAACTCCATGGAAGCGTGTTCCATGACTGTTGCTATGTAACAAACTGCCCCAAACTTAGTGGTATTCAACAACCATGTTATTATGCTCATGGATTCTGTGGGTCAGGAGTTTGGAAAAGACACAGTGGAGATGGCTTGTCTCTGTTCTTTGATGACTGTGACATGGGCTGGCAAGACCTGCAGGCTATGCCTGGCTCAGTGACTGGGTTCCGGAAACATCCGAAGCCTCCAGCACTTACATGACTGGCAGTGGATGCTGCCTCTCGGTCAGGACCTCAGTGAGACTAGCAGCTGGTGCATCTACATTTGTTCATGTGGTTGCCCAGGCTTCCTTCTTCCCCACATGGAGACTGCATCCCAAGAGCGAGCCAGGCAAATGATCTAGCCTTGGAAGTTGCCTCTTGTCACTTTTTCTGTATTCTATTAGTCAACATAGACATAAAGGTCTGCTCAGGTTCAAGAAGAGCAGACCCATTATTCGAAGGGAGGACTGTCAAAGAGTTTGCAGATATAAAAATATATATGTTTGACACATTCAGTGATGCTGGGTTCCTGTCATTGTTTCTGGCATGTGACTGGCACCTAACTGATCCATTTGACTGAATGCTCCAACTAGAATCATCACACGTTGTTCTTTTGTCCCCAACATGAAGAGAGTGCCCGGGTGACATTCCATGTATGCCAGCCACATTGCACTAATTCTTTGGTTGTGACTGGGTGAATAGTTGCAGGCATCATTCTGTGCAGTTTCAAATACGTTAGCTCATTTAAGCCTCCACAACCCCGTGCAACAGGAAAGAACATACTCCTGCTCCCTTCCCAAGATTAAAACAAAATCCAGAATCTGTAAGTAAGGCCAGTTGGTACTCCGTTTTACCCCAAACCTGGTTTTCCACCAAAAGTTCTCTCATTTCACTTATAGCTGTTTACTTTGCTGCTCCTGAATCCTTGGGGGTAGAATTAAAGTTTCTGGGTGATGTTTTATTAAATATTTAAAGGAGAGGGGGGCTCCTTTATAGCAGAGGCTTGCAAGCAGGTGCAATTTTGCCCTCCAGGGAACATTTGGTAATATCTGGAGATACTTTCGATGATCACAACTAGGGGGTGGGTGCTGCTGGCATCCGGTGGGCAGAGGCCAGTGATGCTGCATAACTTCCTGTAATGTACAGGATGCCCCCCCACACCAAAGAATTATGTGGCCCAAAATAGTGCCACTGTTGAGAAATGCTACTTTACAGGGGGTTTTATAGTCCTTCTAATAAAATGAGGAAACTGGGGTTCGGAGAAGCTGAGTGACTTGCTTAAGATTCTACAGCTAGTAAGTGATGAGCCAGAATGTAGACTCTCATCTTGAGATCCTCGGTCTCATGTCTTTATTTCCTGTGGTACTTGAGCTGGCCTTGCCATCTGCCTGTAGAGCGAGGACTTAGAGTGGGGAGTGGGTTTTCTTGCTTTCCTGGAATTCTGGGCGTCCACCGCACCCATCTAATGAGCAGAAGTCACTGGGATGGACATTGTGCTCCTGTAGTTTTCTTTACTTGTTGGGAGGCAGGGGCAGGGCTTACCTGAGCAGAGTGAAGATTTCGGTAAGGCCTGGGTAGGAACTGGACTCTAACCTCCCAGACAGAATTGTAAATAACAACTGAAAAACTAGAGCATAGTGTGTGTGTGGGTGGGTGTGGGTGTATGTTGTGTGTGTGTGTATGTGTGTGTGGTCTGGGTGTGGTGTGGGAGGGAAGTAAGATCTTATCCCACAACAATAAGCAAACAGCTAATTACTTGTAATTTTGGAGATAATTGTTTTCTCTTCCTGCAAACATGCCAAATAGGAAATTAATTTAAACCCCAGAAAGTTCAAATCATCTGCAGATTGTCAGGAAAGAAACACTCATTATCCTCTTAGAGCCCCCATCATATCTAACAGGCAGGCTGAAAAGTGCAGCTGTAGCACAGGGCTACCACCTCTGTGCGAGGTCCCCCCACTCGCTGGTGGCTGGAGAGTAACAGGAGGGAGCCTCTAGCAGAGGCAGGCCCCAGGCAGGCAGACGGGACCCAGCTTCCCATTGACACCTGATTCATGCCACCTGATGCAGAATGTCTCACTGAGAGTCATCCTTTCTGATAGACCCATTCATCACTTTGAATTCCATGTCAGTGCAAGAGCTGGCTTCATTTGGCCTTGGATAAATGAGTCTTCAGGTAATAGATGACAGTTAAAATGTCAGGCAAATGTTATCTCCAGTGAAAGACTTGGCTGTGCCCGCTCAGTCTGTTTTGCTTCTCAGCTTAAGGCAGTCTCTCTTCACTTCTAAGAGGGAGGATGAATACAATCCAGATTGCTCACTTAGAAGAAGCATCTTCCTCCCCCTAACTTCTCACTGCTAGTGGGCCTGAGTTCACCAGGGAAAGCCTTCTAGGGTTGAGCAACAGAACAAAAGGAACGGGCTGCCCTGCCTTCCGAACCCAAGCAACCCTCACATACAGTGTTTTAACTGTTCTGGAAAGAAAGAAGCATTCATAAGTCCTTCCATTTTCAAGAAAAAAATTTCCTGTGACATTTTACTCCCCTTTTGTGCTGGAGAATTTTTAGAGTTTTCCCCTGCCAGTCATCTCAAATGTTTTGTATCTTTCCCTTTTAGCTGAATTGCATATTATGAGCCATGACCCGCAATAAAAAATAATGCCCCTGTTATGGAATGAAAGTCTCGTTCTTTGGGTTATTCTGGGCTATGGGGTCAGCATATAAATGCTGACCTCTGAAAGTCCAAAGATGTTATCTAGTTGAGGCTTATGCCGGGAGAACAAAAATGAGCTGTGAGATGAAAATGACCACCTGGGATCTCCAATTTGGTTTATGTTTCTGTGAAATAGTTTCTATAAATGATGTGAGTGGGTGCCCACCGCATTTTTTCTGAAAGGAGAGCTGGCTTGTTTCTGAGATCTCTTGTCTGTGTATGGAACTTTTGTGGATACTCTCTGTCTAAATTGGGGTTCTCAGTCTCCCTGCTGTGGACATTTGGGGGCCAGGTAATTCTTTTTGTGGGGGCTGTCCTATGCGTTGTTGGATGCTAAGAGGAATCCATAGTTTTTACCTCTGGATACCAGAAGAGACCCAACCCCACAAGTTGTGAAAACCAAACATGTCTCCAGACATTGCCCTGTGTTCTCAGGGGAGCAAAAATCCCTCTAATTGAGAACCATTGATCCAGATAAAAATCAGGATCCCTAGACAGAGACAAATGAATTCATTCCTTTGTTCAATCTTTTAACAAATGTCTCTTAAATGCCTTCTGTGTACCAGAGTCTTTGGAGATTATAAATTGAGAGATGACTAGATCATAGTTATTGCCCTATAGGGACTTGGAGAGAAGACAGGCATGAATCTAAATAATTACACCAGGAATGCCCTCTAATGAAGTTGGGAAGGACGTGGCTTAGGAGTTCAGAGGAAGAAGTCTTAACTCTTCTTCAAGTTATCAGACTTCCTGAACATTCTGATTCTCCATTTATTCAGGAAGCCCTTATGTTTTCAAGGAAAAAAATCCTGTTTATTAAGATATTACACTACAGAGAATTTCAAAGTCAAACTTATGCATTCTTTTATGTAAATGTTTTGGTAAGGTAAATTTTGGTTTCTAATGTAGACAAAAGACGTCCCAATATCTAGATATGAGCTGATGTACAAAACATATACATGAAAGGGTCTGAATGAATGGATTGGGTAATAACGGTTCAAAGGGCTGAGTGAGCCCTGAGCTTGGACAGTGTCCAGGCTCTGTCTTAGGAAAGTGTCTGCCATGCTTTGAAGTCACAATTTTGAACCTTTGTTCACAGTAACAGACGAAAGTGGATGTTTACACTTCCTGGGGCTTCAGATTTGATGACCTCTGCATAAAATGTGGAGGGCAGGAGGATGAAACAGAAATAGATCTGCCTCCACTGTTGAAGCAGCATTGGCAATGGCTGCCCACTGTGTGCTGCAGCGAGCACATCTCCCAGACCACCGGCTGGAAATCTACCCCATTCTCTTTCATCGCAAATAAGTGTGAAAGGTGCTATGATAACGTTTTGAATCTATGGCAAATGTATATTTGAAATCGTTTGTATGTTTTAACTATGTGGGAGGCAGTGTGATGTCATCATGAAGAACACTGGCTGGAAAGTTAGAAAGACCTGGTTTAAAACCCAGGCTCTACCAGGCCTAGATGTTTGACCATGGACCAGTTATCTAACCCCATGCTGCCTCAGGTTCTTTGTAGAAATTAGACTAATACTTCCCACCTCAAAGGATTGTTATGAGATAATTATAGGAGATATTTTAACTGTCTAAGTTTTTTTTTTTTTTTTTTTTTTTTTGAGATGGAATCTTACTTTGTCCCCAGGCTAGAATGCAGTGGCATGATGTTGGCTTACTGCAGCCTCCACCTCCTGAGTTCAAGCAATTCTCCTGTCTTAGCGTCCTGAGTAACTGGGATTACAGGCACTCACTACCATGCCTGGCTAATTTTTGTGTTTTTAGTGGAGACAAGGTTTCTCCATGTTGGCCAGGCTGGTCTTGAACTCCTGACCTCAAGTGATCTGCCCGCCTGGGCCTCCCTGTGTGCTAGGATTACAGGTGTGAGCTACCGTACCTTGCCTAGAACTGCCTAATTTCTAAGTGTTTGGTGAACAGGGTGAGGCAGTATTGTTAGTAACACATTGCTTGCCGCACACCTCAGAGTGGTGTGCCCATGACTTTATGGCTGAAAGCTATTGTTTTAAAGATAGAAAGATGCAAAGCTGGGAAGCGCTATAGGTCCACAGAGTAATTGTGTTTCTTAAAACCAAAGATCAAAAACTGTTGACTTTCCTTCTAATGCTAAGAAGCCTTTGGAAGTTCTTTAGAATAAAGCCAGAATTAGTGAGGCTGGGGTAGCATTTACTGTGGGATAAAGAGCTGATGCATTTACGATGAACTTTTAGAGAAGCTGGGATTGGAGATAGGGATATCTGTGTATTAGTCCAATCTCTCGCTGCTAATAAAGACATACACAAGACTGGGTAATTTATAAAGGAAAAAGGTTTGATTAACTCACAGTTCCACATGCCTGGGGAGGCCTCACAATCATGGTGGAAGGGGAAGGGGAAGCAAGACATGTCTTACATGGCAGCAGGCAAGAGAGAGCTTGTGCGGGGGAACTCTCATTTATAAAACCATCAGGTCTTGTGAGACTTATTCATTACCGCAAGACTTATTCACTACTATGAGAACAGTATGGGGGAAGACCCACCCCATGATTCAATTACCTCCGCCGACAGGTCCCTTCCATGGCATGTGGGAATTATAGGAGCTACAGTTCAAGATGAAATTTGGGTGGGGATACAGCAAAACCATATTAATCTGGAAGGTCATCATTGCCTAGGAAGGGCCTGCATAAATAGATACAAATCAAGCCTTTAATTTGCTTTCAGTTCAGGTTAAATTTGGAATATTGGTAATGATGTTTAAACTCAAGCAAGTGTATTATCACTTTTTGGCGATTTCCTAGGCCCAACTGAACCATAAACAGAGGATTCCTTTGCCCTTGATCTTTTGAGACCTAATAAGAATGCACAAACCACTTTCAGCGCGCTCTTTGCATGACAACTCTGTAGATGTGATGGAGTCTGGCAAAAGAAAGGAAGCATCCCCTACCCAGGGTTGAGATTGCATCAGATCATGGGAACTGACACCAAAGCCAGTGTGGAGTTTAAGAGTGGAGGCATTGCTGAGAGTCCCATTTTGAAGAGGTCCTTTTTATTCCTGTGCACATTCTTGCCCAATATCCTCCTTATTGATATATGCTTCTCTATTAATTTTTAATTTCTACCAAAATCTCAGAAAGAAGATACTGTCAGTCCCTATGAAAACAAGGACCATAAAAATCTTACCATTTTGTTTCTCAAAAGATAATTTTTCTCATCCATTCCTGCATTTATTCATTCAACATTTATTCAGCACCTGTTAGATGCTGGGCAAGATAAGATGTGGGCCCCGCCCTCCAGGAGCTTCCATTCTAGTGGGGGCAGGGGAGGAAGGGAGGGAGGTAGAGAGGTAACGACAGTAAGGGACAGAAGTACGAGGGTAGGCATCAGTGCAGGATTCAAGGGGAGCTCCAAAATCCACACTAAATGTTTAGGGAAGGCTTCCAAGATTAGGCAGTGTTCTTGCTGACTTCTAAAGGAGACAGCCCAGCAAAGATAGAACAGAAAGATGTTGTTTTCCAACAATATGGCACAATACTTGAAGAACAGAAAGACACTTATAGGAGAAATATCTCATGTGCTGTAGTCAAGCAGAATGAGAGAGCCTGGTCTGTTCTAGGAAGAGCAAATTAAGGAGAAACCTTGTTTTCTGTGTGGAAGCAAAGGCCTGGATAGGTCACTGTGGCTCCAGAGTTGACCACGCATTGCAGAATTCCATTGCACCGATCCCTGTCATCCTTCTCCAAATCAGCCTGACCATAAAAGGGTGTGTGGCTCTATTTAGTCCTTGTATAAGAAAAACTACACATAAAGATTTAATTGAAAATAATTGCAAGAGTGGTTCTCGGAAATATTCCACTACTCTGCATTTAGAAATAGCCTGAAATGTTTTGTAATGCATCCGTGTGCCTTCCAGCTAGAGAGCGCGTAAACAATACACACTGAAAAGGCCATTCTTTTTTTGTTTGTTTGTTTCTTCCTGATCTCCAGTGTTGATGACTGCATGGTGTCTTGTGTGTTTCTGGTCTTCATAACCATTAAACTATTTCTAAGTTGAATCGAAATCCAATGGAAACCTGTTCTTTTTTGCTCTCCTTCTATTGAGAACACAGAACAACTGCTCTCTAGCACATCTGTTTTTTTTTTTTTTTTTGGAGGAAAATGGTTATGGAAGCATTCACTCCAATCACATGCGAGTGGGCAATTGCTTGCTTTAACTATGCCAGATAAAAGATGACCCCCAATTCTCCATGGCAACCAGAATCATTGACGATAGAGCCAGAGGAAGATGCTTTGTGTAAATTGTGTAGCTAGAAGGAGATTTGCAAATGAGGGGACTCACTGGCTTAACCCAAGAAGCTGATAAAGGGGAGCTGTCCATTTAAAATGCATCAGAGCCTTATCACATTCATATAAAACAAAATGACTAAATGAAGCAGCTGGAAGATTATCATGAGTTTTAATTATCTTTTAATAGTCAGAGGGCTCTTGCCAACACATGCTGATAACCTGTCACTTGTTATATGTCATATAATCTCCATTTATGAGTCTCAGCTGTTACAAATTGGAAAATATATTTACAGTGATGATCTTTTCTTGTTAAATGCAAATTCCCAGAAATGTTCAAACTGCAAGGTAGCCTCACAGCTTTGTTTCTGTTACCCTCTTGTGTGGAATTGAAAAGGCTGGTAATACTAAACAAATAATAATAACCAACCTCCTTGTTCATAATTCATGACTCTCATTATGAGTATAATAATCCCAATTCTTAAAAAGTAAGGGTAAAATAATTCCTGAGGCTCATAGATTATATTTCTGAAATTGCTTACAAATCCTTTTTTAATGGTAATCCACATTTTTTTCAAATCTGCCTGCCACCTTCTTCCCCTCTCCTTAGGTGTATGCATCTCAAATGTCTTTGGGCTCCAGGGCTCCAAGACAGCTGCTGTGGTGTCATTCATATGCCCTCTATATTCCCTAGATAGATAAGTAAAGATACAGGTATAGATATAGATACACGTTTATATACCATGCTTAGCATTCAGTACATGGGAGATGAAATGAGAAAAAGTCTTTCAAAGTTGCTGGCCCCTCCTACTTGTCTTCTTGCCTTGACCTTGCTGGTATCTCATTTCTCTGCTTCTCTAGACTCTTCTGCTGATGGCTTTGATAGCAGCTCTTATTCCTCTGCCCAGCTCTGTTTTCCAAGATTTAGTTCCCATTCGCGGTCTTATTACCAAATTTACATGGATAGTAAATAGGTCCCAGATCTACAGCTGCAGGTCAGACTTTGCGCCTTTTATCCAGTTCTATATGTCAAATGGCCTTAATTGAACATCTTTAATTTTGTAGTCATGATCACTTCCAATCAACAAGTTTAACAACTGAATATGTTAATTTTATGTCTGGAAACTTTTCCTATTTTGGTTAGAGCTTCATTTGCTCTGCCTATCTTCTTGACAAGAAACTTAGTGTTATTTTGGAACTTTTGTATCTGTATGTAGTGAGTCTCTAAGGACTACCTTTGAGATCTGGCATAAGGATTAAATTATTCTTTATTTCCACTGCAAATATTGTGGTTCAAATACAGAAACTTGTCTATTTACTTTCAACTTTAAAAATTTAATATGCAAACAAATTATACTTTATTGAAATCTTCATCAGTCCTGCTCATCACCTACAGATGGGGTTCGCAGCAATGAGTCAACATTTTTGTTTCTGCCGTCTTGTTTGTTAACATGCTTGTCTTGTTTAAGCCTGACTAGGAAGGGTTTTTGCAGTCATTTTGAACTGATTCTGGTTTGTTAAATGCAAAGCAGTAACCGTTCAGAATTTAAAAGCAGTTCAAAGTTCTATTAAGAAAAAAATACCCCTATGATTACCATGGAAACAAAAGCAGATGTTTCAAAAAAATTTTAAAGAGAAGAAAATGTGCTGCATTGTGGACTTGGGATGAATAGTTTGCTAGCTGCTGAACTGTCAATGTGCTGACGGGTTCTGAAGGAACAGGAGTGAATTACAGAACAAGTGACAACTGTGGGGCCTGGGTACCTGGCGATCATTTGCAGGAGGGGAGGAAGCGAGGTGGACACAATGGCAACACTGCTGACTGTAGGGCTGGAGGAGCAGCCTCTTAGCCACCAGGGCCAGCAGGAGCCTTCTCAGGAAGGCTGAGCCAGTGAGGGTGCAGTAATGAAATGCACATCATTGACCTGGGATCATTTCTTAGGTCCCATGCCTGTAAAAATCTGCACATCAGAGTGGTCACAGCCCAGGGCTTGTGACAGGTTCAAGGCACGTTTAGAATTTGGGATGCCATGAAGCCAAAATTGAAAATCCATTTTGAAGGTAAATCCTTTTTTTATTGCTGAGTGTATACTTGGCTCCTTTAGTATTTCAGTAGGCTTAGTTAATGAACACATTTGGAAAGTGGTCAGATGAAGATAATCAACTTATGTGTGTATATTTATGTTTTTATTTATACTTGGTATAAAAATTGACCTGCATACATGTGCTCTTTCTTTGGTGCTTATGAAGAGTCCTATACTACCTGTAGACCATCATGATATGTGTCAGTTTGGGGAAATACAAACAGAAGGGCCAGAAATTACTGTTAGCTCCTCAATTCGGAGTAGATAGAACTCCTGGAGGTCTCTCCCCTGCACAGTTGCAAGCAAGGGTGTGTGTCTTTGCCATGAGCCCTCCCCTCCCTGCCCTGGAGGGAGTGTGGCAGAAAGGAAGTTAAGGATGGAGATCTCTTTATGCACAACCCTTACTTGTTGGGGAGGAACAGGTATTTTGGGGCTCGCTTTGGTTCAGTCTGATTTTTTTCTGTCTCTAGCAACCTCAGAAGGTGTGGCCTTTGTAATAAGAAGAGACAACTCATGTCTGTGAAAAAACTTACCATCAAGGCACACCGTACTATGAACACCCTCCCTTCCCATTCACCACCATATCTACTAGGCTGGGGGAGGGTGGACAGGGGTGTGGTTGATGGCAACAGGGTGTGCAGGCCCTGGAGGATGGAGTTTGGCCCAGTTTGGGGTGGTTCTCTTTAGAGAGGGTGCTGGATAAATATTTTTCTTAGCTTTGATAATAATAGTGAAAGTCCCTCTCTGCATCCTAAAGGTGAGGATTTATCCGTCTCTTACCATAACAAGAAGAGTTGTGATACGGGTCCCTCTGAGGAGTATGAGTGATACACACATCAGCCTACACATCTATATGAGGCTTTCAACTTTGTTGTATTCACAGTGAAATGGGAGAGTTCCCTGGTCCCCCTCGTAGGACTGGCAACAAGGGTGTGGCTCACCTGTTCGGTCCCTGAGGCTGATCGAACCTCTGAGGGGAGGGGGAACACATAGATGGAAGGTATAGGAGCCCAAGTGGGCATGTATTACAGTGGGCCCTTTTAGCCCTGCTGTCCGCAGATGGTGTGAGTGTTATCCAGCTCAGTGGACCCTCTGCCTTTTCACAAGGTCAGAAGGCCAGTGTGACAGCTTTCTGTATCCTAAGCTCTTGTCCAGCGTCCTGGAAGAATCCAGTCACACACAGACGTGAAGGATGAATGTAGGAGTTTTATTGAGTGGTGGAGGTGGCTCTCAGTGGGATGGATGGGGAGCCAAAGGGGGATGGAATGGTAACATGATCTTCCCCTGAAGCCTGGCCGTCCAGCGGCCAAACTCCTCTCTGACCACCCCCAGCCAAACTCATCTCAGCATTCAGACATCCCTCCTCTTCTGTCTTTCCACAGTTCGTCTGCTTGTCTCCTCACCTACACGTCTGCTTCTGGAGCCTGGGGTTTGGGATTTATATGGGTAGAGAATGGGGGGGCATGGCAGGCCAAAAGGATGTGAAAACAGAAATGCTGTTTCCACTTAGGTCTGTGGGTCTTCAGGCTTAATGGTAGGGCCTTTGTCGGATAATCACCCACTAGTATCCAATATTTCCCTGCCTCCTGTCCATATCAACAGAATACTTTCAAATGCTAGAATATAGGCAACAGCTATGAAGGCATTGAGATACCTAAAACAATACTCAACAAATCAGCAATAATGACAACTCAGCACAGTGACACTGTCTCACAGCGCCTGTAAAGGTGCTCACCTGTGTCACATGCATGTCTTCTCTCTCCAACACTGTTAAACTTAATGTCCTGACTACCCCTTGGCATATCCACTCTGTTCAGGTATCTAGCATGTCAGGTGTACAAATTATCCTCTTTGCCGCTGACCTGACCTCATGCTGTGGCTCTGACCTCAGTCTGCTTTGCCACCTACTCCCCTATCAGCTTAGTGTCC
Source organism: Rhinopithecus roxellana (assembly GCF_007565055.1). NCBI lineage: Eukaryota > Metazoa > Chordata > Mammalia > Primates > Cercopithecidae > Rhinopithecus > Rhinopithecus roxellana. Next base: position 59,249,012 of record NC_044566.1, read on the forward strand.
CATCTGCTGGGGACCAACCAGCCCACTTTGTCTGAGATTCAATGGTTTCCAGAGATATTAGACTTTCAATGTGAAAATAAGGACCATTCCAAGCAAAGCGGAATGGCTGGTCACCCTGTGTGTGACAGACTGCATCCCAATAGTGCGTATATTCAATTGCAGCACTAATGCATTTTACAATTTGATCACCAATTGACAGCACACTTGGAGAGGGTGTTCCCCCACGGTCTGTGGCAGGCCTGTTGAAAAACCTTCATTTATGTTTTGTTCCTTGCTCATCAAATTTGTTTCCATTCAAGAGAGGCCTTTATTTTTATCCCACTCAGTCTAAGCATCATCTTTAGATCATAGTATTTTGAAAGTTCAATTTTAGGCTTTGATGATATGCTTATAAATCAGAGCTACCCTTGACATAAATCAGTAGAATCAACCCCATACATTGAAGGGGGTCACCGTGGTCTCCGGGGCTACATGAAGCAGACACAGCTGTATAGCTGTCAGCAGAGGTGGCCGAGAAGGCAGCCTTGCCCTTGTCACTGACCAGCAGCCTTGGCCTTCACAAGGAGGTCCCCCTTGGCCAGCAGTGCTGCAGCTAGAGCCCAACAGCATGCTTAATCTTATAAATACATGCTGCGGCCCGTGTTGTAGGTGGAGTCTTCATTTAGTGCTCAACTTAAGTTCTGTATGGATAATTGTGTTCTTTGGGGTAATTGTGTTTTTCCTGGATGAAACATGCACTGCATATATTCTTTCCAGGCATGTTTACGTTGTCCATTGGCTTAATATAGTTTTTAAAATGGTCTCTGTGTTAACATCTATTCTTAATTGCCAGAATTTGAGCTCAAGGGCAAGAGTAGTGAACATCACACCATAAATCCATGTTGGAAAGAGGAATACCAGCACCTGTCTTTCTACCAAGGTCTAAGAAGTCTTTTAGGAGGTCCAGCTGTCCATAGTTATTGCCTTAAGACCATAAAAACTATCCTTTTAGCAGGACTACAATGATGGTAGGCAAAGAACACACATGGTGTTCTGGAAGCACAAAGGTAGGGCTGTTTTCTGGTTCATGGAAATACCACATGATACTAGGATCTAGGTGTCATGGGAAAATTGTTTGGTGATGACCTTTTTATATGTCCCTAAAATAATCAAGACATGGAGAAGGACTGGGTCAGATCATTTGTGACGTGGGCCCAGGGTCAGTACCTTAGGGAAGCTTGCTTAATGAGTAATGTGCTCACTGTCTTCTTTAACCCACCAGCTCTCTAACATTCTCAGGCAAAGGCAACACATTTTCATCCTTTACAGCCTTCATCATCCCACCTACTGGCACTGTAAAACTTCTGCAACTTTCAGCGAATCCAATTTTATTGGAAAAGTACTTTCAGATACAAATCTTGCTAAATGATTTGATGTAGGAAAAGTTTGAAAAATGTCTAAGCAAACGTTCTCCTGGATGCAGTCTTCCGTTGTGTGATTTCGAGCAATTCTTCTGTAATTCAAGTGAAACACACACCTGCTGGGTCAATACTATTGATAGTGACAAAATTGGTTTCCTTCTGACAGTTTCAACATTATGTTGGAAGCCCTGCATATGTAGATCTTAAAGATCGAGATTTATAAAGTGAGAACTGTTCAAAGCTGAAACTGGTTGTTTAGTCCATTTGAAAATATGCGGAAGGGAGGGACCTGAATACGGCCCATAGAGTGAAAATCTTCTCCGTCCCTCACTGTGGTTAAAAACAAATGACAGAGGGCTGTTGTGCAGCTATTTCAGTATTATAAATGGAACGTCTAGCACTCTGTTGCCACTGCTCCCAGGGCAGCCCCTTGAGGCCCTTGGGTCATCCCAGCCCCACCATGTTCTCCTCTCCATGTTGTTAAAAATAGGCAGGATGTAGGAATGTGGCAACCAGAGAGGGATTAAAGGCAGGGAGTTCCAAATAAAGGGCAGCCTCTGAGCTATAAAGGCTACTCACAATTTTGGATACATCATATATATAACCAGAATAAATTGAATTAGAAGATGATGATGTTTCCTTTTTAGTGCCAGAGGGCCCTTTATCATGTAGGAAATACTTAATGTAGTAATGATAGGAATACCTTATTTAATATGTGATTATTTTTATATCTCTGGCCTTTCAGGATGAATAAAGCTTATCGTTTTGATTTTTAGGCTTTACCAGAACTCTGAAGAAGTCAGGTTTTGCTAGTTTGTCTGTTTTGAAAAGGAAGGGAATTTACTTTGAAACTGTGTTCAGGATTAGATGTTACTCGTTTAATGTAAGTAGCAGCCTTACTTGACAAGCTAAATAGGGTGGTAAATCTGAGGTTTGCAGAGAGTAGACTTTTAAAATTCCCATCTAACATTAAAAATGTATTTCATTATGGCTTACCATCAAGGGAAGGACTAACCCAACGTATAGATATGCCCATACTTTACACAAACAGCCAATTAGACATATGTATTTTCTTGTGATGAAAAGAGAAGCTTTTGGAAATGCAAACATGTGCATCCACTTACTAAGAGTCTACCAGCCTCTTATGTGGGACGGACATAATGATGTCTTATGCACTTCCTCTTTTAAAATACAAAAATAAATGGCACTGAGACCAAAAGCTCTGCAAATTAGTGGCTATTCAGGCTTGATAACTGTACTGAATGCACATGGTTTCCTGGTGACGGCCACAGCTGGGGTGGATGAATCATCCTAACCTGGCAGACAGTTTTAGTAAACCTTTCATTCTAATGAAGTGATTCATTTGGAAAGAGGGGCAATGCAGCGAGCGTAAGGCCCAGATACTTCCTTCAGCAGCCCAAAATGGCTCAGAGCCACAGAATCTTGTCATTTGATCATCCTGGCAGCCTTGAGAGTGAAAGAATCCCAGGCGGCCTGTCAACCTCAGTGAGTCCTACCTCCTATAGACCAGATGTTTGTGCAGCAGCATCCCCCCTCATGCTCACAACAATCCTGTGAGGTTGATGTTATGATATTTTATAAATAAAAACATGAGGCTCAGAGAAGTTAAATAACTTACAACTCAGGCATCATAGATTCTACACTGTATGTGTTGCTATTCCTTGATCTTATCTTGTTCTCTCTCCTTCCTCTACCTATAATGTCTCCCTTCCCTTCCCCTTCACTTCCCCTTCCCTTCCCTTGTCCTATTCCCATTTCCCCCCCCCATCTAAGCTTTCACTTATTCAAAGTGTATTGAGCTTCTACACCATGCCATGTCCTATGATAAATGCCAGGATCCAGTAGTGAACAAGACAGACATAAGTCTTGTCCTCATACAGTTTATGGTCTAGCAAAGAAGAACAGATGTGTTCAAATAGAGACTAAGGAACATGGGAGGAGGGGCAACACATCTGGAAGGGATGCTTCATAGGAAGATAGCAAGTGTATTGGTTGACAGACAGACTGAGAATATTTAAAGATTTCAACATGATGGGTCAATGGACCAAAATCACTGGTTGAAATTACGCAGGAATAAATGTAAATCTGCCATTTCATATTATATAAATATAGAACTGGGACCACATGACTTCATAGGGTTCCAGGTGATGTTTGAAGCCTCAGCAATATGAAATAATGCCTTAAAAAGGATGCAGTCTTAGACTATATCTGTACCACCATGGATTCCAAAATGAGGGTGCTTGTAATTTCATGTCACATCTGCAACTCTCTGCAGGGCTTTTTTGTTTGAAGGGAGACATTGGTTACAAGACAGTGAAGACTGTTTTTGAGAGAATAAAATTCTCCAGAATTATATACTTCCCTTGGTAGAAGGTGAGAGATACACACTTAATTCTTATTCATTCCTCTCCCCTAATGAGCTTTCCTATAGGGAACTTTTGGCTTGGTAGATATGAACTAGGAGGAGATAATTGGCCCCCCCAAAGCAGCTGACTTTATTTAACAATACCTAGCAATGTCTACTGCTCAGAATTTTCAGGGAATTATTCTCCAGATTTTTTATTGTTGTTCCTATTTTAGTTTGATTAAGGAAACAAAATAAGGGTGTGTAAAGCTGCTGAAAAAGAACATAATTGGTTTATGATGGGGGCTGGGCACAGTGGCTCACGCCTGTAATCCCAACACTTGGGAGGCTGAAACAGGAGGATCACTTGAGCCTGGGAGTTCAAGACCAGCCTGAACAACATAGTGAGACCCGATCTCTATAAAAAATCAAAAAAATTAGGCAAGCATGGTGGCAAATGCCTGTAGTCCCTGCTACCCAGGAGGCTGAGGTGGGACTATTGTTTAAGCCTGGGAGGTCTAGTTGCAGTGAGCCGAGATGGCGCCACTGCACTCTAGCCTGGGTGACAGAGTAAGACCCTGTCTCTAACTAACTAAATAAATAAATAAAATAACAGATAATTGGTGTATGATGTCATTAGGAAGAAACGCAAGGGAGACAGTTTGATGAAGTGGAAAGGACACTGTCATTGGAATTAAACATACAGATTTAAATACCAACAATACCTGTATTAATTGATACAGACTGGTTACTTAACATTCTCTGAGGCTTAGTTTCCTTAATTGCAAAATGGTATACACATATCTGCATTGTAAGATTGTTGCAGCGATTAGAAATAATATCGGCAAACATGACCAAAGAGCCTGGCACATTGTAGGTGGCTAAGGAAACCTTGGGAGTTCAAGATGAATTCTTGGAAGAAATGCTTTTTTAGATTCATACTTAAGACATCACAGACGTAGACTGACTGAATATTAAGAAACCCATTACAGACAGAAGAAGAAGTGACAAAATGAAGAAGTAACGTCAAGGCCTTTTATAGGTGCTATTGTGTTTTCTTTTTGGTCAAATGAGTCATCATGCGTTAGTGTGTTCTCTTAGGATTGGAATTTATTGACAGCTGTTTGTGGTCAGTGATAACCTCTGTGCGTTGATTTCCCTGCTTTGAAATCCTCCTACTATTTAGAAAATGATGTTATGGTGTTTCCAACTTTTTTTCTCTCATTTTAATTTACAAAGCTAGCAGTCATTTCAATGTCGTGTAGCATGTCACCTATTTTTCATGAAGCACATTTGCAGTGGTTGCCTTTACAAGATAGTACTCATTTATCTTCCTTTATCAGAAATATCTGGCAAGGGGACAAGGAGTTTTGTTTTCTTTTCTCTTCTTTAATAGAAATGATTTCCCAACTTATTAGTGAAAAGTAACTTATTTAAAATTTGTTGTTTTAAAGAAAACTAGATGATATGTTCAACTTGCCACCCTAAATTCTAAGACCAGGGAGCATCAAGCTCATTCAATAAACACAACTAATAATTGAAAATACTGTATAATCCAGGTGTTTTGGGAACACCCAAACACTGAATAAGGGAAAGGATAATGGTGAGAAAGAAATAAAGTGATTGGAGAAGTGGAAGAAGAAGAAAAATCAAAATGTGGGAAACAAAAGGGGAAGGAAATGGGAGGAATACCAAAAAAAGAAGATAAATGAAGGAGAAAAGAAAGACAAAAAACAGGGAAGAGGGATAGAGGGATGAGGGGCCAGTGTGGAGTGGGGGTCGCTATACCTAAGGCCAGAGACTCTTTTGCTCCTTCCCCACCCACCATTCACGTCTGGGCCCCAACTGGTAGGTAACGCCAGAAGCTACAGCTCACAAATCTCTTAATGCTCTCACGTGCCCAGGATCGCCATAGACTTCCAGTTTTAAGTAGTGACTAAACATTCCTTTGTCATTAAAAATCTATTAAGTTACATTCCTTTATTCTTCCTTTTTTATCTTCTTTTTTTTTAAGAGAGAAGTTCTGTCACCCAGGCTGGAGTGCAGTGGCACGATGATAGCTCACCACAGCTGGTTGCCACCACACCCAGCTAATTTTTTATTTTTTGTAGAAATGAGGTCTCACTATGTTGCCCAGACTGGTCTTGAACTCCTGGACTCAAGCAATCCTCCCGTCTTGGCCCCTCAAAGTGCTAGGATTACAGGCGTGAGCCACCATGCCCAGTCTTCTTCTTCTTCTTCATGATAGCCCCGACTCATTCAAAAGTCAAGACCATAATAGAAATGTAAGTTTAAAATGTTATATGCCCATTTATTCAAAATTAATATTTTTAGCCTCATTGGGTCTATAGTGCAATAATACAAGGACCTCAAAGTGCAATAATATAAGGACCCCCCAGAAGATGATGTAAATCACCTACATGAAAAAACCCTTTGTGTCAGTGGTCCCCAACCTTGTTAGCACATCACAATCACCTGGCCAGTCATGAAAACCTGGGGTGTCTGGGCACCTCAACTGAGAGTTGTCTGAATTGGGATCTCAGCACCCGTTATTCTGTAAGCACTTCGGGTGATGGGAAGTTCAGCCAGTGCTGAGAATTGTGCCTTTTGGGCGATAGCAGTAGAGTGAGTGAATCATGGCTGCAGCACTTACTAGTGAGGGTCATTCATACACATATATAACTGGGATATCTATTATATAGCAAATTGAAAAGCTGCATATACAATAGATATGTAATATATTTGATATTGTACTTGATATTATATTTGGTGTCTGTTATATATACAGCAAATTGTGATAATATATGATAGAAATATATATTATATCTAATATAATGTATATTAGACCCCCTGAAACATGTTATGAAAAGACTAGCTCCAAAAAATGAGAGGGCACTGGTCATGTGGAGCAGTTGTCCTGGTGGTGGTGTTGCGGAGACCTCATGTTGAATTTGTGTCTGCTTGACCATCATCTGAGCACAGTGCTCATCATGTTGCCCCTATGGCCTGCTGAATTGAGTACTAGGTCACCACTCGGAGTGTCCCTCCATTCTGACTCTCTGCCGCCTGGTATCTTGGCTCTAGACAAACCAAGCTGCACTTTCTCTTCTGGACCTTTTTCCAGCCATTCCTTTGTTTGTTTGTTTGTTTGAGACGGAGTCTCGCTCTGTCGCCCAGGCTGGAGTGCAGTGGCCGGACCTCAGCTCACTGCAAGCTCTGCCTCCCAGGTTTACGCCATTCTCCTGCCTCAGCCTCCGGAGTAGCTGGGACTACAGGCGCCCGCCACCACGCCCGGCTAGATTTTTTTGTATTTTTTTTAGTAGAGACAGGGTTTCACCATGTTAGCCAGGATGGTCTCGATCTCCTGACCTCGTGATCCGCCCGTCTCGGCCTCCCAAAGTGCTGGGATTACAGGCTTGAGCCACCGCGCCCGGCCTTGTTTGTTTGTTTATCTATCAGATAAAGAGTCTCACTCTGTCACCCAGGCTGGAGTGCAGCGGTGTGGTCTTGGCTTACTGCAACTTCTGCCTCCTCTGTTCAGGCCATTCTCCTGCCTCAGCCTCCCAAGTAGCTGGGACTACAGGCATGTGTCACCACACTCGGCTAATTTTTGTGTTTTTAGCAGAGATGAGGTTTCACTATGTTGGCCAGGCTGGTCTCAAACTCCTGACCTCAGGCGATCCACCCACCTCGGCTTCCCAAAGTGCTGGGATTACAAGCATGAGCCACCGCATCCAGCCCAGCCATTCCTTTAAACTAGACCAATCTAGAACTCTCTCCATAACCACACCCTTGTCATTGTCTATTGAAATTTTATCCATCCTTCAAGGTCTTCTTTCAAGAAGCAATCTTAATTCTCTTGCCAACAGATAATTCTTTTTGCTTTTGAAATCCCACCTCATAGCATTTTATTCTCTCCTCTCTCTCTCTCTCTCTGTCTTTCTCTCTCTCTCTCTCTCTCACTCTCTCAGTTTTTCTGTTTTTTGTTTTATGGTCATCAATATTTTTATTATTTTATTTGTCTAATAAGCTGAGTGAAAGTTTAGGCCATCTTCTATATCTTTGGATCCTCTGTTGGACCTTCCTAGCCCAGTGTTTTGCACAGAAAGTGCTCAACAAAATATTTATTCAATAGAATTAATATAACTTTTAAAAAGATAATTGATGGGATATAAAACCCATTGAAATATGAAACTTAAATTTAAGTAGCTGTGATTGTTGAAACAAATGACTAGTTTTAGGAGATGCTTTTCTGTTCCCCTACATAGAGACTTAGACCAAGATACAGCAATGAGAAGCTCAGATGGACTAGAGATGTGTGTGCATGTCTGGGGTACTTCAGGTGCATAGAAAGTGAATGAATAGGTAACGTTCTAGCCAACCCTGACTTAATGACGGTAGCGCTTTCCTCTTCTGTGAAGCAACACAGCCACTTATTCATCTTAAGTCACTTCTCCTTATCTCTCTTTGATACGCATGTCTTAATTTGTAACCCTGGGATTTATTATCTTTTGCTTCAAGAGACATACAAAGGATTTATGTCTATGAACACGGTGCAGTTGCCCTTCTACCCACACACTAAAAAATGAATTAAAAATTTGCTAAGCTTGAGCTTATTCATTACAGTGTTTCTCTGGATAACAGGCCCACCCCATCCCTTCCTGCACCCTCCAAATATCCTTATTGTACAGTGAATAAAATGTAATTGTTCTCCTTAGGCTATATCATTCTTCTGCTCACAGTAACCAAGAGCATCCATTTAAAAGTAGAATCTGGCCTCTTGAGTTTACCAGTTAATTTAATCAACTCTCTATAAATTACTTTAAAAAAAAAAAGCTTGGGGGAGAATGAAAGAAAAGAAAATCTATTATAGAAACAAAAATGTATCTGTGCAGCTTTGTTTGCTCATGGAAGACAAAGGATCTTTCCAATAGGACGGAATGGCAGTTCCACTTATCTTGGCTGCACAGAAATTAGATCAGTAACATATTTTCTGTTGAAGAAGAAACCTGATCTTAGTGGCTCCATTTGAGAATCAATCATCTGCATTTCAGTCCTTCCCATTCTCACAAGCAGGGAACATTATACAATTTGTATGTTTCAATTAGTTTGCCATAAAAAATGAGTAGCTCAAGGGCATTAGTTTATTACTGGTATCTAGCCATGTTTTCTTTTGCTAAATGACATTCTGAAAGCCTCCATTCTGAGCATAATCGCCTTAGGGTACCCACAGAATGTGGCCCCAAATGATTCAATTACAGCTAGAAGTTGTTCTCTTCCCAAAGCACAAGTGTTTTGGATTCACAGGATATTTTTTCCTTCGTAAACATTCCTGCAAGGATGTAAGTGCAGATGAAGATTTTTTGCTGTCTTTTTTTCTGTTTACTCTGACTTTATAAAATGCAGTGTTATGTCTTAGGATAAATTATCCTCCGTTTGCCAGCAAGTGAGTTTATAAATTATTTTATTCAAATGAGAAACATTTTCCCATAGAACCAATAGTAAAGGATGGTGAGTTTCCTGCTTACCCACAATGACTTATTTAACTCACAGTGAAACTCAGCTCTGTGGTTTTAATAGTTTCCTTTTATTTCTGAGAGCAAAGGAGCCTATGTTTCTAATAATTTGACATGTCTGGGACTGTCCCTAACATTTGACAGTTTTTTCCTCTTTGCCAGTGATAAGGAGATTCTTTCTTCCTCACTTCAGAGACAGCTTAATGTGTTGTATTTGGATGTAGGGATGTGTCAGTTATCTATTGCTATATGGCAAACCAATCCAAACTCAATGGCTGAAAACAACAGTCATTTATTGGTTCATAGTTCTGTATGTTGGCAATTTGGGCAGAGCTTAGCTGGTGAGTTCTTCTGCTGGTTTCTCCTTTCTTGTGCAGTGACAGTTCATTGGCAACTTGATGGAGTTTTGTGGCCTAATGGTGTCTCCCTCATATGCCTCATGGTTGGTTTCAGCTGTCAGCTCGGCCCTAGGCTCATAAGTTGCATATCACTTCTGCTTGATTTGTTGGTCAAAACACGTTGCATGGCCAAACCCAGATTTGAGGGCTCTTCCTGATAAGAGGAGCAGCAAGACTAAATTTCAAAGAGATACGGGATGTGAGGAATTATCACAGCAGCAGTCTATGTAAAAAGTCTGCTAGAGGACTGGTGGGGTGAGTGGTGAGAGGTGACAAGTGGTGAAAGGAGTGAGAGGGTGACTGATAACTTTGAGATTCAGAGGACCTGGATTCCAGTGTCACTCTACTGTTTCCCAGTGATGTGACCTTGGAAAAACTACTAACCTATCCAAGCTTTAGTTTGCTATCTCTTGAGACTAATTCCTCATCCACAGAGAACTTACTAACTCTCCTCCTTCACCTCCCCCATCCTGATTTGAAGCTTTCATGGTATTGGCATTCCCAGAGTAAGGTACAAGTCGACCATCCCTAATCCAAAACTCCAAAATCTGAAATGCTCCAGTGAGCATTTCCTTTGAGCATCATGTTGGCACTCAAAATCTTTCAGATTTTGGAGCATTTTGGATAATGCAAATATTTTTAAAAAATGAAAAAGAGCCAGAACCGGAAACACTTCTGGTCCCAAGCATTTCAGGTAAGGGATACTCAACCTCTATTCCCATCCAAATAAGTGCCCAAGTTAGGGACCTGGGAACCATACACTCCCTTACTCTCATCTCACTCTTAGCCATTGGTTCCTGCTTTCCACCTTTAAACCAGTGCTTAAATACCTTACAGGTGCCAGACCTGGGCTTAACAGGTAAACAAGGCTGACATGGTTCCAAGGAACTTGCACTCCACTGATAATATGAGAATCTCAAAGTTCTGTGAAGGAAACAAATGTTGTGAGAAGCAGTAAGGGCCCCAGGGACCCTGTTTTTGCCCACCGATATCCACAGCACCCCACTGCATCCAGGCCACCATTATCCCTGGCCGGTCACAAGTGTCTCAGTCACACGGATTCTCTGTCCTTTATGGTTCATCCTTCACACTCACAATACCTGTAGGTATTGTTTTCGAGAAAAAACTAATTCCATACTTGAAAATCCCTGTGACCCAGAGGATTAAAATCTGAACTCCTTAAGGTGGCATGAGAGGCCCTTCACTCTTGGCTGTGGTGTAGCCCTTCCCACACACACCCAGGTACTCTTCACCCTGAGGAGCTACACTCCTCACAGGTCGTAGGATTGGTCATACACTGGCAAGAATCTGTGCCTTCCCTTTGGGAAAGTCTTTACTCTGAAATGCCTCTCTTTGATGCCTACCATCTCCCCTTCTACACTCCAACATTTCTATTTACTTTTGTATTTTAGAACTGTAGAACATGTAAGTGCTCAATAAATGTTGAATGAATGTTTGTGGTATTTAAAGGAGGGGTAACTGAGTATGGTTTTGTCCACCAAAGAGTACCATGAGGAAGAAGAGGAGGTACATTTTGCTATGGAGTGGGCACTAGTGATGGAATGAGGGGGCCTTCCTTGGCAAAACAGCAATAGAGTGGGAATAGGAATTCCTGTAGCCACATCATCCAGGATGGAGAGTTGTGATGGAGAGGTGTTTTCTGAGGCTGAATACATGCTTGCAGGAGCCAGCAGTTTGGAAAAGACTGGGACTGTTTTTGTTGTACAGTGAGAAGTAATATATACCTGCTAACTTGGAGGAATTACTAGGAAGCTCTAAGAACAGAAAAACAGACAAAGACACACCAGCTAAACCTCCAAATATATCAGACTCAATACATAGTAAAGATGTTTTGAAAATAGTTTTAACCATAAAACTATTAACTCCATACTATTTAATTAAATTTTCTTTTCCATTTATACATATGACTGAAATTGCCTAGAAAAATACCTTTGATTCAGAACTCAAAATGTTTTATCATAGCTTTTGTTGTAGTTTAACATTAATAAAAATGCAGTTTTTATTAATAAAAAACTGCATTAATAACAATTACGGTTTTATTCTGTTGTGTTGAATACCCAAGTTATTTCTTAGCTAGATTTTAAACATTCACTAGGTTCCTTTTACTCATGCCATTGTTTCTATCTTTATTGACCTCCATTAGTGCTAAGAATTAACTTAGATCTACTTTCTATGAATAGAGGTCTGTTTTGACACTTAATTGATTGTAGAAATCAATGGCCCTAAAATAGTTTACAAAACAATTTCATACCCATAAGCTCATGGAATCCTCACAACAAATTCAGAAATATGACAAAACACAGTTTACTCATTTATAATACAATCTTAATAACGGCACCCTACACAAGACATCCAACTTGGGAAGTGATAAATGAAAGTATCTCTGTTTGCAGATGACATGATCTTATATGTGGAAAACCATAAAGACTCCACCAAAAAATGGTTAGAACTAATGAGCAAATTCAGCAAAGCTGCATGATACAAAACCAACATGCAAACATCAGTTGCATTGCTATACATGAACAATTAACAATCTGAAAATGAAATTAAGAAAACAATACCACTTATAATACTATCAAAAGGAAATAAGGATACCTAAGGATAAACTTAAGGTTCCTTAAGGATAGAATACTTAAGGATAAACTTAACCAAAGAGGCAAAAGACTTGTACATTGAAAACTGCAGGCATTGCTGAAAGAAATTAAAGATACAAGTAAATGGAAGGACATCTCATACCATGGATTAGAAGACAATATTGTTAAAATGTTTATACTACTTAAAGTGATCTAGAGATTCAATGCAATACCTATCAAAATCCCAGTGGGATTTTTTATTTTGCAGAAGTAGAAAAAAATTTCTAAAATTGCTGTGGAGTCTCAATGGATCCTGAATAGCCAAAACAATCTTTAAAAAGAAGAACAAAGTTGGAGGCTTCATACTTCCTGATTTCAAACATATTACTAAGTTTCAGTAATCAAAACAGTATGTTACTGGCATAAAAATAGACATATGGACCTATGAAACAGAATAGAGAGCCAAGAAACAAACCCTCGTGTATACAGTCCAATGATCTTCAATGAACTGATCAAGACTACATAATGAGAAAATGACAGTCTCCTCAATAAATGGGAAAACTGAATATTTACATATCAGTGAATAAAGTTGGATCCTTGCCTTATGCTACATATAAAAATAACAGAATGGATAAAATATCTGAATGTAAGACTTGAAAACTATAAAATTTCTAGAAGGAAATGGGAGAAAACCTTAATGAATGACATTGGATTTGCAAAAATTTATTTAATATGACATGAAAAACACAGGCAGCAAAAGCAAAAATAGACAAATAGGACTACATCAAACTTAAAAACTTTTGCACAGCAAAGGAAACAGTCAAGAGTGAAAAAGCAACCTATGCAATGGAAGAAAATATATGCAAACCATACATCAGATAAATGGTTAATATCTAGAATATATAAGAACTTCTACAACTTAACAACAACAACACAAACAAATTGCCTGATTTAAAAACATGGGCAAAAGACTTGAATAGATATTTCTTCAAATAAGATACACAAATGCCCAAGAAGCATATGAAAAGATGCTTGGTATCACTAATCATCAGGAAAATGCAAATAAAAACCACAATGAGATATTACCTCATACTCATAGGGATGGTCATTATCAAAAACAAACAGCAAAATAAGAAGTCTTGGCATTGATGTGGAGAAATTGGAACACTTGTGTATTGTTGATGGGAATATAAAACAGTGCAGCTGCTACGGAAAACAGAATGGAGGTTCCTAAAAGATTATACATAGAATTATCATATGATCCAGCAATTCTACTTCTTAGTATATCTCTAAAAGGATTAAAGCCAAGAGTTCAAAGAGATTTGCACCTCAAGTTCATTGTTGTGTTAGTCACAGTAGCCTAGAGGTGAAAGCAACCTAAATGTCCATTGATGATGAGTGAAAGCGTGAAGAAAATGTGGTATATACATAGAGGAGAATATTATTCAGGCTTAAAAAAGAAGGAAATCTTGTTATGTGTGAGCCTTGAGGTCATTATGCTAAGTGAAATAAGCCAATCACAAAAAGACCAGTTCGGCTTGATTCCACTTCTATGAGGATTCCAAAGAAGTCAAACTCATAGACACAGAAAGTAGAATGATGATTGTCAGTGGCTCGGGGGAGGGGGAAATGGGGAGGTTGTTGCTTAATTGGTATAAAATTTCAGTTTTGCAAGATGAAAAAGACCTGGAGACCCATTATACAACAATGTACGTAGAGAAAACACTAATGTGTTACCTCTTAACATATTAAGAAGTTATTTTTTATCCCTTAAAAATGGTTAAGATGGTACATTTATGTTGTGTTTTTTCACCACAATAAAAAAACATGCTACCTCATGGGGATATCATAGGATTACAGAGATAATGTATATAAAGCACTTGACTCATTATATGCACTTCCACATTAGCTATTATTATTGCTACAAATTAATCAACCCAAGCCTAAGGAAAAGTGACTTGCTCAAGTTTCCACAACTACTAAATGGCAGCACTGGACCATCAAGTCAGGTTTTCTCACTCTAGAGCTCATAGATTTTCTACTGTTCCTTGCTTCCTGAAACTGAAACTTTCTTCCATATGGTAAAAATTTACACCCTGGGATCCCCAACCAATATTTCAAAATCACTAGTCTGTTTCTTACTAAGCATACACATAAAATAGATGTTCTACTTTTAAGGCTATGCTGTTTTTCTAATGTAAACTTTTTTATCACTCACTTTACCTTTTGGGGGATATATATTAATTTTCCCCAAATCTTTCACTTTATTTGAGACCATCCTTATTCCAATCTCTTGGGCAGCCCTTCTTAGTCCATTATAGTGCCTTAGGACAAGCAGATCTTTAGGTTTTAACTATTAAATAAATCTTTAGTCTTGAAATCTGGCTTTGCCATTGAAACTAGGCAGAGAGTTGGAGCAACAAAGAAAAATCCCAAGGGAGTGAGGATTATGTCTGTTGTGTTCAATGTTGAATTCTCAGGGCTTTATGTGGTGCTATATTAATGGATGAGTAAGTAAAAGTGCTATCTAAAAGAGAGTCTTAGATTATCTGAGCTGGAAAGTAATCCAAGGTCAGCCATAACTACTCAGTGGAAGAGCTAGTCTCCCAACATATTTCTACTTAATACTACCCCACTCATAAGTGATACTGATCAGTTACTCTGTGTGGTTTACATAAGATGTGTTCTTCAAAGACATAATTTTGTCTGTCTCTTTTTATGAAGATACTAATGAAATATCTCTTTAGACAGTGATGAAACAGTTCTTTGAATCTAACATACTCTTGGTTTTTGTCACCAGGTAAAATGTTTCATTTCATTCTAAGGCATAAAGACTCTTTTCAACCCAATTGGTATAGTTTAAAAGCAAAAATCATTTCAAAGGAAATACGGTGTTTCTAAGAGCATCAGTAGAGATTGTGTCAAGCTTTTCCTTAAAATTTTTTGACAAGTGTAGTCAAATGGGTGTAGGGGATGGTGGTGAGGGGGGAGATGGGAAGTTTTTAATCAAGGGATCACACTGGTAAGTGCTGTGATCCAGAAATGTCTTTTCTAGCACCAAAGTTAGGATTAACTGGAGAAGCAAGATGCTGGAGGCAGGAAGACCGGAAAAATAGTTCATTGCAATAGTTCATGTGGGAAGTGAGGCTACTGCAAAACAGGTCAATGGCAGAAACAAAAAGGAGGAATAAGATGTTACAAATTGAGGCTTGTTTATGTTCTTGAAGGCAGGGCCCAAGTCTTACCTCTGCAGTACTAACACAATGCCTTCTTGCTAGCAACGACTCAATCTATAGATGTTTTATGAATTTATGAACCAATTGAAAGTGAGGCCAAAGAAAAACAGGGATTACAACATGACTTCATTATTTAACTTTTTTTCCTAGTTAGCTGAGAGTGGTGACTCCTTTAAGAAGTTAGAGATCGGCCGGGCGCGGTGGCTCAAGCCTGTAATCCCAGCACTTTGGGAGGCCGAGACGGGCGGATCACAAGGTCAGGAGATCGAGACCATCCTGGCTAACACGGTGAAACCCCGTCTCTACTAAAAAAAATACAAAAAACTAGCCGGGCGTGGTGGCGGGCGCCTGTAGTCCCAGCTACTCGGGAGGCTGAGGCAGGAGAATGGCGTAAACCCGGGAGGCGGAGCTTGCAGTGAGCTGAGATCCGGCCACTGCGCTCCAGCCTGGGCAACAGAGCGAGACTCTGTCTCAAAAAAAAAAAAAGTTAGAAATCTGGAACTGGGACTTTGAAAGAGGACAAGAGTGTTCCAGGAGAGGTGCAGAGTGCAGAAAGAGATTAGGATATGACTAGGAGAAAGCTGAATTCCTTGACATGGATGAGATTTTAGAGGGCTGGTTTAAGAAGAAAAGAGAAAAGGTTAATGTGTAGATCTTTGGGGAAAGCATGTACATATAAGAAAAGGAAGAAAGAAGAAAATTGAGCAGTGAAAACCAAAAGTAATTCCATAAGGGTGTATATCCAAGGGAAGAAAGAATTTCAGGAAGGAATCAGTGGTTAAAAAGTATCAAACTCTGAAGAAGAGACTGAAATTTTTAAGAGAAAGGAATTTATACCAATCTCAGAAGATGGCCGTAATTTAATTTCTAAAAGTAATAACATTCAGTAACGCAACAACATTGAGGAAAGCTATTGAGTAGCTGTTGTGAGCCAGAGTGGTTGTAATGCACTGTCCTCACTGTCCTCAAGGGATTGAGGACCAGTTGATTCCTGCTGTCACCTCAAGGTCAAGCACTGAAACCATTCCAGTATCAGAGGACTCAAGATGATAAAGATTGCTCTTCCCCTGTATCCACATAGATGCACTTTCCTGACTGGCTTCCTTATGCTCAGCATTAGACCACCATATTGCTAAGGAAACAGGGGATGCCAAGGAAGATCGTTGCTGAAAGCTTCTGATTTAGCACTCCAAAGTTTGGAAATCTCTGCATATGTACAAAGGCTTAAGGGGATTAACCAGGATGAAAAACTGAGGTCTGCTATTCAGCACAGGAGATTTTCCTCAAAATCTCTAACACTCACACAGCCATGCGTTTCCACTGAACCCAGGGGCCTCCTTGCACCTCGTCCTTCCTTATTCCTCTCCACAGAAACACTAACAAGGTATATGAGGAGAGTCCTGCTTGCCGCCAAGTCAGAAGAGAATACAAATCAGATTCCTGCCAAAGATTTTGGATCATGCCTTACTGGCCAGCCATAAATTCTGTCTTCTGAAAGGACTGATATGATTCATTCTCAGCAATCTGAAGCATTCAATAATAGGGTGATTCAGTCTTCAAAAATCAAAAGGCATTTCGGGTTCCCCAAAAGGCCAAAGAGAAAGCACAAATTACTCACAATTTGTAATGAAAACAGTACGTTTTCATAATTTTAAGAGGCTGGAATGAGCTTTAAGACAGCAAGATATGTGCATTATGTGTTTATGTAAACTGATTTGGGGGTGGTTTTTTTGCCCCCAGTTAGGTCATTTCTGTACTTTCTCATTCAAACTGTGAGATTAGCCTGATATTAATTTACCAACGGAACATCCACCTGCCCAAGCACACCTGCTGCTCTTAGGACATGAGCTGCTAATGCAATGTTTCTTAAACGTGCGCATGCATTAGAATCACCTGGAAGCCTGGCCAAAGCACAGATCACTGTGCCCCACCCACAGAATTTCTGATTCAGGAAGTCTGGAGTGGACCCAAGAATTTGCATCTGGAGCAAGTTCTCACGTCAGAGGTTTCCAGACTTCCTTGGCTCCTGATGTCCCCAAGGCCTCAGTAGTTTTTGCACAGTGTCCTTCAACAGGGCCACCAGACTTTTCTGATAACTCTGTTTCTAGGCCAAAAGAAATACCTCACAGTTGCATTTATTAAGTACATAGACTGAAACACCTGAAGAAGTATTTATGTCCTAACAACTTAGCAGCTATTTTTAAAAACACCCTTAAATTGAAAGAAAAATAATATTTTATTTTAATAATAACCACAATTACTTAATAATGAGATGTCTGCACTGGCTGGACACTGCACAGTTTCTCGAACCTGGGAATCAGATGGGCTATTGCCAGCCTTATTTTCTGTTCCATATTGATTTTCACATAGCACCTGCTTTTTATCACAGCATCTGCCAAAAATCCAGCTAGATATGGACTCACGGAAAGGAATGTTGTTGACAGAATCTCATGTTGAAAGCGTGAACTACTTTGGACTAGTAGTTTGCTGAATGTCTGACAGATGTCCTGTGTTGCCTGTGAGTCTCTCATGAATTTAAAAAATATCCCAAGGCTCCTGTGTGAGTTTGCTACAGCGCCCCAGAGTGCCCTGGTGCACATTGTGGGAACTGGTGACTCAGACATTCCTGATGCTAGTTTGAAGATGCCACTTTGAAAACCACTGTACTAATGGCTTCAAGAGACCAGAGGAAGGAGTTCTCTGAACATTTTTACATTTTCTGTGATGTTACGTAAGATCCTTAAAATATTGAAAAGGAAGAAATGCAGATAAATACATACAAATTCAGCACTAATGACTTTTTATTTCTATAGCAGAAGAACCACATATGGAAGAAATCAGAGAAGGAGTAAAGATATCAGAAGGCGTTGTATGCTATCATTGTTATGAATAATTTACAAAGCAATTTTTATAACCTTTTAAAGTCATAACTAATTAAACCTGGCAATCCCAGTGAGCCAGGTAACAATTGTTTTCCATGCTTTACACACAGGAAACTGATATATAAGATTAGGTGACTTGTCTCAGGCCAAAGAGAGGTAGATTTGTTGGAGGCAGAATGCTAAAATCACAGTATTTTTACTTTCATCAAAAAAAGTTATAAGAAACGGGACTATCATTTCATATCATTTAAAAAAGTCCCTCAAACTTCATAGTTAATTTTCACAAAAATCATGTAAGGTCACTGAACATCAAGTAGCACCATTTTATTAATGAGAACTCCATGGCCAGTTGTGGCCTTGTGCGAGGGGAATGTCAGTGAAGCATCTGAGAGAGCCCATGAGTGGAAGAGAGAAGATGGCATAATGAGTGTGAAGACAGGAGTACAGGGAGAGGAAGGCTGGTTTTTACCTTTGAACATAGCTGGGACTCTGTTCCTGTATCCTCAGGAGCATTTTCTCAAAAGAACAAAATTCAAAGCCACTTGAGGTCAAAGGGGCAGAAAACAGCTTATGACCAGAGAAGCAAGTACCAGTCAGTAGTTCTCCATCTCAAGGGGTGGAGGTTCTGCATCTGTTTGATGAAATCATTACTTCGTTGGGGGCTGGAACCAAGAGGTTCAAGAGAGTCTATTCAGACACAGCCAGCCTAGCATATTTTTCTATTTGTACACATGCTTATAAGCCACATATGTACACAAATACGGTCATATATATCTTTAGCTCATCTGCAGTACCTGGGACAGTGAGGGCCTGGTGCATTTGATGCAGGATTTTTCTTGGCCCTTTCAATGGACTCATAGAAAGGGCACCCCACCTATTCGGTCTGCCATGCTCAACCCCTTGCAGGAGGGAGCACGTGAGCAAGCAAGTGCAGGATCTGGCTGGCTGCTCTGGCTGCTGACACAGGAGCAGCTTCTGTGCAGGGCCTGCATCCAGACCAGGTGTGTCACCTTGAGGGGAATGCAGCAACACCCGGGTAAGGATGACTGCAACCCCAAAGCCCCAGAGGGGGTGTTACAGTGCTCCTTTAGTTCTGCCATCTGCAGACTTGTGTCAACAGCTCAGTTGGCCCCTTGCCTCATCGTGTGGGGTGGCTGCTCCACCAGCAAGGGCAAAGGGCTGCTGTGACAGCCTTTCTGGGTACCCACACTTGATGGGTCCTGAGCTCTCATCCAGCATCCAAGACGAATGAGATCACATAGACAATTGAAGGATGGTGAAGGCAGAGAATTTTATTGCGTGATGAAAATGGCTCTCAGTGGAGAGGGGAGCTGGAGAGGGGACGGAAAGGGCAGGTCATCTTCCCTGAAGTCAGGTTGTCTCTTCCCTGCAGTCAGGCTGTCGTCTTCTCTAATGACTGAGTCTGGGGTCTTTATAAGCACAGGATGGGGTGTGCATGCTGATTGGTTTGTGAGTATGCAAAAAAGGTTAAAGCGAAGATACAACTCAAATGTGGGCCTGACAGAATAGAAAACCAATTAGGAAAGGGTAGGTATATGGAAAATAGATGAAGGGTGAGGATCCATCAGAGGAAAGCACACCAAAGAGGAAGACAAGCTCTCAATCCAATCCTAGGATTTAACCTGTAGCTTGACTTTCAGGCTTTAAACTCTCTTCGGCTTGGAGGTGGGGTTTCACTGGGTACCTCCCCTATATGCTGAGGCATTTGGCTGCCTTCTGACGCTATCACATTGAGCAGTGCTTGATATGTTACTAAAATGTCAGGGGTTTGGTCTAGGTCTTGCTGCTCTCAGCACAGAATGTCAATCACTGAGACAACAAGTATTGCCAGAGAAGAAGGCTTTTAATCAGGTGCTGCAGCAAAGCAGAATGGGAGACTTAGTCTCAAATCCATCTCAACAATGGACTAAAATTAGGAGGTTTATGCAGGAAAACAGGGAACTAGGAAGAACAAGGAAGCAATCATGATGGATGAGGGGTCTTATGTCTCATCGTCTGGATGTAGTGATTGAGTGAATTTCATTCCCCTGCCTGAGGGTTGATTTCCTGAGGAAGGCACTCAGAACAGACAAATGTAAGTTTCTAGTTTTAATTCAAAGGGTCAATTTCTATGTTTATCGAAAAACCTGCCAATATCATTTCTTTGGGACAACTGAGCTGGTTTCAGATACACATCGTCAAAGTTTTTGGAGCATGATTGCAAGATTCTGGAGGAAAAGAGAAGAGATGAGAGATTATAAATTGAGTTATTGTGTTTTCACTTGTCCTGGAATATATGAGATTTAACACACTAACCAGTGATCTACATGACTAAACAGAGTACAGTAGTCCCTCTGCATCTGAGGGTTCTTCCCCACTTGTGAGTCAACAAATCCCAGATAAAAATATTTGAAAAAAAAT
This sequence comes from Rhinopithecus roxellana, assembly GCF_007565055.1. Classification (NCBI taxonomy): domain Eukaryota; kingdom Metazoa; phylum Chordata; class Mammalia; order Primates; family Cercopithecidae; genus Rhinopithecus; species Rhinopithecus roxellana. Next base: position 59,269,824 of record NC_044566.1, read on the forward strand.
TTAAAAATAAAAGAATAACAGTACAACAATAAAAATATAAAATTTAAAGTACAATACAAGAACCATTTACATAGCATATTTATTTAGTTTTGGAGACAGAGTCTTGCTCTGTCACCCAGGCTGGAATGCAGTGGTGTGATCTTGGCTCACTGTAACCTCCACCTCCCAGGTTCAAGTGATCCTCCTGTCTCAGCCCCTCGAGTAGCTGGGATTACAGGCACACGCCACCATGCTTGGCTACTTTTTGTATTTTTAGTAGAGACGGGGTTTTTCCATGTTGGCCAGGCTGGTCTCGAACTCCTGACCTCAGGCAATCCACCCGTCTTGGCCTCCCAAAGTGCTTGGATTACAGGCATGAGCCACCATGCCCGGCCTTTGTGCATAGCATTTACATTACAGTAGGTATTATATGTAATCTAAGGATGATTTAAAATATATGGGGGATGTACTGGGTTACATGCAAATACTATGCCATTTTATATCAGGGACTTGAGCATCTACAGATTTTAGTATGGGTGAGGGGGGCCTGGAACCAATCCCCTATGGATACTAAGAGATGACTATATACTAAAATGACACTGAATCATGAAGCTGTTAAAATCTTTAAAGTTTCAGGTAAACCTCAGTCATCTGGAAAAGCTATGGGAATGCCCCGGGCCTGCAGTCAGAAAGAGAGTCTGCAGTTTGCACTCCAGCTTTCTCCTGCTGGCCATGTGACCAAGGCCATTCTTTAACAGTCAGTTTTCTAAGACGTAGGTCTAAATAGAGCTCCAAAGGGAGGTGGTAAATGTGAACGTATGCTACAAGTTCTTATTATGTTCCCTTCAACTCAAGATGATGTGCACGGCCCAGACCACAACTCCCCCGAATCTGCCCCTCCTCCGGTCCCTCATTCATAATGTAGGGTTCTCTAATGCCCTAGCCTGCAGGGCAGTGAGGCCGGCCTGAGTAAGTCCTCAGGTGTGTTAGAGGAGTCCCAGGATTACAAAGCACCAGAGCTCATACCCTGTCTATAAAGGGAGCCACTCAGCCACCACCCGTGTGCCAGGCCTGAGCCTCATCTCCCTGGTGCCTTGTGCAATGTGTGGCACAGTGAGAACCTGGCCCTGCTGTCCTGAAAATCTTCATTCTGTCCAGGGCATTATGCACCAATGGCTGCCGAGTCAGCAGCCTGAGGGCTGATCAACCCCTCATCTCCACTCCCAGCCCATTGTCTTCACTGTGTCTCACCCTTGAGATAAATTCGAAGTTATCACTGTCCTTTGTCACTAGGCCTGCCAACTGAGGAGTGTCCTGAGATGCAAGACTTGAAGTTTTAAAACTGGGATGGTAGGTCATCCTATATACGGCCCAACTTAAACTCTATCTCCTTCTAAGCTAGTGTCCCAATCTCTCCAGTTGGAAATAAGTGTTATTTTCTCTCTTCTTTATATGCCCACAACATTCTGACTATGCTCACATCTTGGCACTTTGCAGGTATTACAGTTCTTTCCCAAGTGTTTCTGCTTCTTTCACCAGGTTCTTAGCATCTTGCAGTTACAGTTCTTCCATCCTCCTCAGTGCCTCGCTGGCACTTTGCACATCAGGGGTACTTAAGAGTACTTTGTGTACATTGAACAAATTAATCATTCAAACATAAAATGAGTAAAGACCGACCTTACGCGTCATAATGGACTAAGTAAACAGTGTTTTAGAAGAGATAATGTGATTCTCAGATGAATCAACATGAGGATAACAGGAAATAGGCTGAGATTTCAGCAAAAGAGAATTCTTGTGCATCAGAAAGCAGCCCTTGACCGGAAAGGGTGAAGAAAAAAAGTGGATATAGCTTACAAAAGAAGATTACAAAAGCTCCACTCTCAAAATCGTTCCACAGTGTCCCAGCATTCATGGATGTTTGTTTAAAATGAAGATTTTTCTGAAATAAAGGGCTGGGCAAAGTAATGTTGGAGGTGGTGTTCAGGCAGGCCGCCTCCAGGAAACCCAGGGCACCAGGATGAGTATTCTCCCTATTTCTACCAGAGCAGCCACGCCTCTTCTTCTTTCTAACCAAGGTAAGATGTGCATGTACCGCCTTTTTCCTGTCCAAGTTGTGACTGTTAGGGTTTAGAAGTCAAGAGCGTGACAGTAAAGCTAACTAGCCGCAGATGATGATCTGATGTTGTAGGTGAATACTTTTCCAATACGGGATTTATCTGAGGACCTAAGGCTCAGTGAATTACCACTTGCCATGGTCTTCACTGGAGAACGATGGCTCCAATCTCCTTCTTCCCCATGTGAACTGACCATCTGCTCCCAATCATTGCAAATTCACTTCCAGGCCTCATAAAGTCTCCCTGTGTTCTTGCTTGTCTTTGAAATGCCTCAGGCAACTGCTCTTCTGTCCAATGGAGCAGCCACAACAGCTGTGGGATTCACTAGGGTTTGTCTCTGCTCCATTTTTGGCAGCAGGCAACCACCACTAAGCCACTCTCCAAAAAAGCCTGCAAATTGTAAACCCATTTAAGGTTTAACTCCTGGGGGACAACAAAGAGAACTGCCTTTGAATGTGAGCTCTGTGTGCCTCACTGAGGCTTCTGGCACAGGGGCTTGTCCTCAGGGCCAGGGTGATGCGTAGGGAAAGTTACAAGCTTCTGAGGGAGTATTTTCACAGGTTTTCCAAACAAAGAGTTCTTTCTTCCAACCCCATACAACTCTCTTCTGATTGCCAATTAACCAAAGCTAGTGAAAAACAGGCCGTTTCTGTAAATAGACTAGAAGTAGTGTGTGCGTGTGGTGTGTGTGTGCACACGTGTGCTCGCGTGTCCATGCCTGGCATGGGTGATGTGACTTTTAATATTTTTCGTTTTTGTTTGTGTTTGTTCAAGCAGGCCATGCAATGAATGAAAGTCTGTTTTGAGTTCGACAAGAGATAAAGGGATGTTACAGGGCATCTTGTCCTTCTGGTAATTTTTCCAGTACTCACGCAGTCTTGCAGTTGTCCTGGCAACTTGAGTATGTTAAGTGTTTTGCTTTAAGTTGCCCTCTGTCCTCTTAAGTTGAGAGTTACCACCGTCTTCACCATAGGGTCTGTTTTGGTCTGTGTCATCTCACTGTCCTGACCATATCTCACCTGTCTTCCCCTGTTTACTTCCATGGAGTCACTATTTAGGAAGTCCCTTCTCAGCCCATCTGCCTTAAATCACCGCATTGTTTATTTTCCCACCAAGGAGGCTTCCCTCTGTTGGTTGCCTGTCTTTTAGATTGAGTATGCATTTGAAGATCTAGAAGCTCCTTTCCTTAGAAGCCCATACAGGCTGCTGGCGATTTTTATTCAGGCTGCTTCACCATTTGGTGCAGTCTTCCACCTAGTCAAAGCCTGCCAGAGTCTGATGGCCTTTTGGAATGGTTGCTGAAGTCTTCAAAACCCTACTTCTTTTAACTTTGCTTTTGTGGTTACATATGAGTAGTTTCCTAAGTTTTGCAATTTGGTATCTTGGAGTTTTGAAACAGTGTTGCATTTTGATTATTTTATCCACAATTATGATACTTACTGTGAGGTTACATACCAATTAGATCCTCGTCTTACTCGTGTCTAATCAATATTTCTTACTTGTTTTAATTCTGGCCTTTTTGGTTATCAGACACTATGTGATGGGGGAAAAAAGCTCTTCACAGGCCTCTAGTGGACATGTAGTGGAACTGCAGAAATCTTGTTTTCAAGTGTGTAGAACTGCGGTGTGGCCCATGTCCAAATGAGCAATCACAAACATGTTATTCATTTAGTATTTAATTTAAAGATAAATAGTATGCATGGAAGCAAGGAAGATAGGGATACTGGTGAAATCAAACTCTTGATTGACTAACTACAGCATATGACCAGGTTGTCCACTGTTGCCTGTTGTCCTCTGAACTGAGTTTCTTTGACTAAGGAGTCCACGCAGTCTCTGTTTTATAACAGGAGCTCAATTTCAACTTCCAGAAAAGAAATTGTAAATGAACTGTACTCTTAATTCATTTTTATCAATAATTTTTATGAAGAATGCCTGATATTTTAATAGATTCATAGTTTAAATAAGAAACAATCAGTTTAAATGTTTCTTCTCAAAAGAGTTGAAAATGATATGTCTCTATAAAGAAATACATGAGGGAGTAATGTGGTCCAGAGGCAACCTCAGCCTTCGCCAGAGGCTGCAATCCACCAGAATCCACTGGGCTCCCTCCCAGCCGTCAGCAATTTTCCATGAGCACTCCATGTACTCTTCATGCTTTCTGTGCCGTGCTTTTATGTTGCCTTTGCCTGAAATAACTCCTCCCTTCCACCACTTCCCTACCTGGCAAAATTCTTCATATCCTTACAAATCCAAGTCAAATGTTCTGTTTTCTTTGCATCTCCTTTCCCCCACCACACAACAGTTAAAAACTGCTCTGCGTTGTTTTGTTTTACTATCGCACATTCAATCTATCATTATGTTCATTTGTAAAGGGCCTGTCTCTTTCTGCTGATGGGCTTTGAGCTTCTCATATGTTGTTAGGATGGTGTTGTGCTTCGCAATATTCTCATCATCGCTTTATCCTCAGTAGCTAACACAGCTCCTGGCATCTCGTAAAGACTTTTTCAATTAACTGATACTCCTTATGTTGCTTGTCCTAGGAAAAAATGAGAGTGAGGGAAGTGTGCCTCATTTTGTCTTTGGTATCTAGGTTTGCATCCAGCATCTTGCCTCCCTATTGTTCCCCCTCCATAGTCATGTCCAAGTTAAAGTGGTCCTAATACCCTAAATTACCTTTTTCAGGATATTTGGACTATAAACCTTATCTCAAATTTAAAATGAAATGTTTTGCCCTAGTGTAAAACAGAACAGGAATTTCAAGCAATTAGGCTGGTGAGAGAGCTGTTTGGGGGAATGGAATGCCTAGCTCTAAATATAGAGTAATGGATGTCTCTTTTCCCTAAAAATTGGACCAGCTTCACTCTTTGTAGAGGGAGCTTCCATGCCTCCTTTTAGATTTAACTTACAAGTATTTTCAAGTTATTGATATGGAAAGTAGTTCTGGAACAAATTAGCTATCCGTTGAAATTCACATAGGGTTGAACTACCTGGGATCGTATTTTAGCTATCTATGAGGACAACGAGATTCTGATGAGTCCGTCACTGCCAGCAGACCTTGAACTAAGATAGAAAAGACTAAAGATGGAACTTTCAAGGGAATGGCTTTATGGCTAGAGATCTGATGTTACTGCACATTAGAGGGCTGAGCAAAGCTTGCAGGTTGTAGATGAGAGCAATTCAAAGCAACTGATCCCTGAGGCATTTTGTAACGGCCATTTAAAGGTTAGGAATGAAGCTTGATTTGCTGAAAACACTCAGTTTGGTTTTGCTTAGTTTTCTTTGAGGCAGAGGTTTTTAGTGTGGTGACTTCTCTGCAAAACTTCAGAAATTATGTAAGAACAAATGAATATACATATGCCATATGTTTAATGGAGAGAAATTTGTTAAGATCCCTAAAAAAATTTTAAAACCAGTTAAGAAGTACTGTTTTAAGAGAAAGGTAGATGTTTTATAGTACGAATCAAGTTACTAGACTTTTCCCTAAACATTGCTTGGACTAGCCTGAATATTACATTTTCGTATATTGTCCAATTGCCTGCTTATGAAATGTTCTTATCTGAATAATAGAACTAGATTTGAGGCCGGGCACGGTGGCCCACACCTGTAATCCCAGCACTTTGGGAGGTCAAGGTGGGCAGAATCACCTTGAGGTCAGGAGTTCAAGACCAGCCTGGCCAACATGGTGAAACCCTCTCTTTACTAAAAATAAAAAAATTAGCCAGGCATAGTGGTATGTGCCTATAATCCCAGCTACTTGGGAGGCCGAGGCAGGAGAATCGCTTGAACCCAGGAGGCGGAGGTTGCAGTGAGCCAATAGTGTGCCACTGTACTCCAACCTGGGCAACAAAATGAGATTCATCTTAAAAAAAAAAAAAAAAAAAAAAAAGGAACTACATTTGAAAGCTATTTTTCAAATATCCTAACACTTATAGCAATAGCTGGCAGTAGACTTTTACTAAAGACTTCCTGTACTTTTATGAGGCAAAAATGAAGGAATTGGAATAATTTGTTGGGGCAAAAGAACAACTTATTTACAAAAGAATGAAAGAGCACAAATAAAGTTTGTCTCTAACAAGAAGCTGCTTGGAGCTTGCATTTGTTTGCTCAGGCTGCCATAACAAAATGCCATAGACTGAATGGCTTAAACAGCAGATATTTGTTTTCTCACAGTTCTGGAGGATGGAAGTCTGATATCAGCATGCCAGCATGGTTGGGTTCTGGTGAGGGCTCTCTCCCTGGCTTGCAGACGGCCACCTTCTTGCTCTGTCCTCACATGGTGGAGGGAGGGCAAGCTCTCTGGTGTCTCTTCTTATAAGAACTTAATTAACCCCATCATGAGGGCCCTACCTCAGCTAACCCTGATTACCTCCAAAAGATCCCATCTTTAAGGATGCAGTCACACTGAGGATTAAGGCTTTAGCATATGAATTTGGTGGGGAGACACACTTCAGTCCATATCAGAGCTTAACCCATTTTGTGCAAGTGTTACTTCAGTTATGTAGTTTTCTAAATTTGCAATTAAATGTTACCACTAGAAGAAAATCACATATTAATATGAAGACTTTTTTTAAATTAAGGAAAAGATTTAAAGAACACAAGGCAGTATTTTATAAAACATAAAAAATATATCAAAGATAATTGTGCCAAGGAAATGAGAAAGCTAGGTGTTTAATACCTTTACATTTATGATACAGTGATACTTCGCTTACCCCAAAATTCAGCTCTGTGGTACATGAGCTATACAGAAAAGCCATAAAAATAAGCAGCATAAATATTATGTACCAAAGCTCTTCTGTTTTATTCATAGGGCAGTTCCTGACATCTTTACAACTTGGTTTATTTACTCTTATTTTACACATAGTTCTAACAAGCTTTGTTTCCAGGACTTTAGAGAATGAAAAAGTAAAAGTTAGAAGGAAGAGGAGGACTGCAGATGTACAGATGGCAGACAGAAATGGTGACTGACTAGTTGATAGCAATGGAGGAGAAGAAAATAACCATAAAAAAACCAATCTGGCTCAAGGACGCTGCACAGCTGCCTGAGGTCAGGAATGGCTCTATTTCCCACGTATTTCCCAGTTTCTGGCATAGCATTTGGTATATGTTTGTTGAATGAATGAATGTTTTATTTGGTACCAAGGACATCACAGCATAGTGTCTGATATTCATAATGTTTATCTTCAGTGATTAAGAATATATTAAATTATATATGTATTATTCTGTTTAGAAAGAAAGACATGTATCTATTTTTTAAATATCGTAATCCAAAAAAGTTATTGTTTTTAAGTTCAGATACTCTAATGTTAAATTTGTAGGTACACACACACACAAAACCCTGTTATCCTGACATACCTCATTCCTGAAATATTCAGACTTTACTGTCATTTGTTCCTGAAAAGAATGGAATGACATAGGCAACTGTCCAGCTGCTGAATCAAAGGTCAGGTAAGCCACGTATCTACACAGTGGAGAAGACTTGGTTATGCTTAGAAAAGCGTGGTTTTGAGAGGAAAATGTACAAAGTTGGTGATGTTTTACATCTCATATGTGTTCTAGTCAATATTGCTGATGTTGTTTTCTGAAGGAACAGAGACCCATTCAAACTGCTGAAGTATTAATGGTGGATGTAGTAGTCAATTAGCTATTGACAAAATATTCTAAAGTAACTCTTTCTTTTGTCTTTTTTTGTATTTTTTTTATTATACTTTAAGTTCTAGGGTACTTGTGCACAACGTGCAGGTTTGTTACATATGTATGCATGTGCTATGTTGGTGTGCTGCACCCATTAACCCGTCATTTACATTAGATATATCTCCTAATGCTATCCCTCCCCCCCTCCCCACAATAGGACCTGGTGTGTGATGATCCCCTTCCTGTGTCCAAGCGTTCTCATTGTTCAATTCCCACCTATGAGTGAAAACATGCGGTGTTAGTTTTTTTGTCCTTGTGATAGTTTGCTGAGAATGATGGTTTCTAGCTGCATCCATGTCCCTACAAAGGACACGAACTCATCCTTTTTTATGGCTGCATAGTATTCCATGGTGTATATGTGCCACATTTTCTTAATCTAGTCTATCGTTGTTGGAGATTTGGGTTGGTTCCAAGTCTTTGCTATTGTGAATAGTGCCACAATAAACATACGTGTGCATGTGTGTTTACAGCAGCATGATTTATAATCCTTTGGGTATATACCCCGTAATGGGATGACTGGGTCAAATGGTATTTCTAGTTCTAGATCCCTGAGGAATCGCCACACTGTCTTCCACAATGATTGAACTAGTTTACAGTCCCACCAACAGTGTAAAAGTGTTCCTATTTCTCCACATCCTCTCCAGCACCTGTTGTTTCCTGACTTTTTAATGATCACCATTCTAACTGGTGTGAGATGGTATCTCATTGTGGTTTTGATTTGCATTTCTTTGATGGCTAGTGATGATGAGCATTTTTTCATGTGTCTGTTGGCTGCATAAATGTCTTCTTTTGAGAAGTGTCTGTTCATATCCTTTGCCTACTGTTTGATGGGGTTGTTTCATTTTTTCTTGTAAATTTGTTTGAGTTCTTTGTAGATTCTGGATATTAGCCCTTTGTCAGATGAGTAGATTGCAAAAATTTTCTTCCATTCTGTAGGTTTCCTGTTCACTCTGATGGTAGTTTTTTTTTTGCTGTGCAGAAGCTCTTTAGTTTAAGTAGATCCCATTTGTCAATTTTGGCTTTTGTTGCCATTGCTTTTGTTGTTTTATATGTGAAGTCCTTGCCCATGCCTATGTCCTGAATGGTATTACCTAGGTTTTCTTCTAGGGTTTTTATGGTTCTGGGGCTAACATTTAAGTCTTTAATCCATCTTGAATTAATTTTTGTATAAGGTGTACGGAAGAGATGCCATTTCAGCTTTCTACATATGGCTGGCCAGTTTTCCCAGCACCATTTATTAAATAGGGAATCCTTTCCCCATTTCTTGTTTTTGTCAGGTTTGTCAACGATAAGATAGTTGTAGATGTGTGGTATTATTTCTGAGGGCTCTGTTCTCTTCCATTGGTGTATATCTCTGTTTTGGTACCAGTACCATGCTGTTTTGGTTACTGTAGCCTTCTACTGTAGTTTGAAGTCAGGTAGCATGATGCCTCCAGCTTTGCTCTTTTGTCTTAGGATTGACTTGGCAATGCAGGCTCTTTATTGGTTCCATATGGACTTTAAAGTAATTGTTTCCAATTCTGTGAAGAAAGTCATTGGTAGCTTGATGGGGATGGCATTGAATCTATAAATTACCTTGGGTAGTATGGCCATTTTCACGATATTGGTTCTTCCTATCCATGAGCGTGGAATGTTCTTCCATTTGTTTGTGTCCTCTTTTATTTCATTGAGCAATGGTTTGTAGTTCTCCTTGAAGAGGTCCTTCACAACCCTTGTAGGTTGGATTCCTAGGTATTTTATTCTCTTTGAAGCAATTTTGAATGGGAGTTCACTCATGATTTGGCTCTCTGTCTGTTATTGGTGTATAAGAATGCTTGTGATTTTTGCACATTGATTTTGTGTCCTGAGACTTTGCTGAAGTTGCTTATCAGCTTATGGAGATTTTGGGCTGAGACAATGGGGTTTTCTAAATATACAATCATGTCATCTGCAAACAGGGACAGTTTGATTTCCTCTTTGCCTAATTTAATACCTTTTATTTCTTTCTCTTGCCTGATTGCCCTGGCCAAAACTTCCAACACTATGCTGCATAGGAGTGGTAAGCGAGGGCATCCCTGTCATATGCCAGTTTTCAAGGGGAATGCTTCCAGTTTTTGCCCATTCAGTATGATATTGGCTGTGGGTCTGTCATAAATAACTCTTGTTATTTTGAGATACATCCCATCAATACCTAATTTATTGAGACTTTTTAGCATGAAGGGCTGTTGAATTTTGTCAAAGGCGTTTTCTGCATCTATTGAGATAATCATGCACTTTTTGTCTTTGGTTCTGTTTATATGCTGGATTACGTTTATTGATTTGTATATGTTGAACCAGCCTTGCATCCCCGGGATGAAGCCCACTTGTTCATCATGGATAAGCTTTTTGATGTGTTGCTGGATTCAGTTTGCCGGTATTTTATTGAGGATTTTTGCATCGATGTTCATTAGGGATATTGGTCTAAAATTCTCTTTTTTTGTAGTGTCTCTGCCAGGCTTTGATATCAGGATGATGCTGGCCTTATAAAATGAGTTAGGGAGGATTCCCTTTTTCTATTGATTGGAATAGTTTCAGAAGGAATGGTACCAGCTCCTCATACCACTGGTAGAATTCAGCTGTGAATCCGTCTGGTCCTGTACTTTTTTTGGTTAATAGGCTATTAATTATTGCCTCAATTTCAGAGTCTGTTATTGGTCTATTCAGAGATTCAACTTCTTCCTGGATTAGTCTTGGGAGGGTGTATGTGTCCAGGAATTTATCCATTTCTTCTAGATTTTCTAGTTGATTTGCGTAGAGGTGTTTATAGTATTCTCTGATGGTAGTTTGTATTTCTGTGGGATCAGTGGTGATATCCCCTTTATCATTTTTTATAGTGTGTATTTTATTCTTCTCTCTTTTCTTCTTTATTAGTCTTGCTAGTGGTCTATCAATTTTGTTGATCTTTAAAAAATAAAAAAAACCAGCTCCTGGATTCATTGATTTTTTTGAAGGGTTTTTTGTGTCTCTATCTCCTTCAGTTCTGCTCTGATCTTAGTTATTTCTTGCTTTCTGCTAGCTTTTGAATGTGTTTGCTCTTGCTTCTCTAGTTCTTTTAATTGTGATGTTAGGGTGTCAATTTTAGATCTTTCCTGCTTTCTCTTGTGGGCATTTAGTACTATACATTTCCCTCTACACACCGCTTTAAATGTGTCCCAGAGATTCTGGTATGTTGTGTCTTTGTTCTCGTTGGTTTCAAAGAACATCTTTATTTCTGCCTTCATTTCATTATTTACCCAGTAGTCATTCAGAAGCAGGTTGTTCAGTTTCCATGTAGTTGAGCAGTTTTGAGTGAGTTTCTTAATCCTGAGTTCTAGTTTGATTGCACTGTGGTCTGAGAGACAGTTGGTGAAAATTTGTGTTCTTTTACATTTGCTGAGGAATGCTTTACTTACAACTATGTGGTCAATTTTGGAATAACTGTGGTGTGGTGCTGAGAAGAATGTATATTCTGTTGATTTGGGGTGGAGATGTCTATTAGGTCCACGTGGTGCAGAGCTGAGTTCAATTCCTGGATATCCTTGTTAACTTTCTGTCTCATTGATCTGTCTAATGTTGACATTGGGGTGTTAAGGTCTCCCATTATTATTGCGTGGGAGTCTCAGTCTCTTTGTAAGTCTCTAAGGACTTGCTTTATGAATCTGGGTGCTCCTGTATTGGGTGCATATATATTTAGGATAGTTAGCTCTTCTTGTTGAATTGATCCCTTTACCATTATGTAATGGCCTTCTTTGTTTCTTTTGATCTTTGTTGGTTTAAAGTCTATTTTATCAGAGACTAGGATTGCAACCCCTGGCTTTTTTTGTTTTCCATTTGCTTGGTAGACCTTCCTCCAACCCTTCATTTTGAGCCTATGTGTGTCTCTGCATGTGAGATGAGTCTCCTGAATACAGCACACTGATGGGTCTTGACTCTTTATCCAATTTGCCAGTGTGTGTCTTTTAATTGAGCATTTAGCCCATTTATGTTTAAGGTTAATATTGTTATGTGTGAATTTAATCCTGACATTATGATGTTAGCTGGTTATTTTGCTTGTTAGTTGATGCAGTTTCTTTCTAGCATCGACGGTCTTTACAATTTGGCATGTTTTTGCAGTGGCTGGTACCAGTTGTTCCTTTCCATGTTTAGTGCTTCCTTCAGGGTCTCTTGTAGGGCAGGCCTGGTCGTGACAAAATCTCTCAGCATTTGCTTGTCTGTAAAGGATTTTATTTCTCCTTCACTTACAAAGCTTAGTTTGGCTGGATATGAAATTCTGGGTTGAAAAATTTTTTCTTTAAGAATGTTGAACATTGGCCCCCACTCTCCTCTGGCTTGTAGAGTTTCTGCCAAGAGATCAGCTGTTAGTCTGATAGGCTTCCCTTTGTGGGTAACCCAACCTTTCTCTCTGGCTGCCCTTAACATTTTTTCCTTCACTTCAACCTTGGTGAATGTGACAATTATGTATCTTGGAGTTGCTCTTCTCGAGGAGTATCTTTGTGACTTTCTCTGTATTTCCTGAATTTGAATGTTGGCCTGTCTTGCTAGGTTGGGGCAGTTCTCCTGGATAATATCCTGCAGAGTGTTTTCCAACTTGGTTCCATTCTCCCTGTCACTTTCAGGTACACCAATCAGATGTAGATTTGGTCTTTTCACATAATCCCATATTTCTTGCAGACTTTGTTTCTTTTTATTCTTTTTTCTCTAAACTTCTCTTCTCACTTCATTTCATTCATTTGATCTTCCATCTCTGATACCCTTTCTTCCAGTATGATCAAATTGGCTACTGAAGCTTGTGTATTCATCACGTAGTTCTTGTCCCATGGTTTTCAGCTCCATCAGGTCCTTTAAGGACTTCTCTGCATTGGTTATTCTAGTTAGCCATTCATCTAATCTTTTTTCAAAATTTTTAACTTCTTTGCAATGGGTTCAAACTTCCTCCTTTAGCTCGGAGAAGTTTCATCGTCTGAAGTCTTCTTCTCTCAACTCGTCAAAGTCATTCTCCATTCAGCTTTGTTTAGTTGCTGTTGAGGAGCTGCGTTCCTTTGGAGGAGGAGAGGCACTCTGATTTTTAGAATTTTCAGTTTTTCTGCTCTGTTTTTCCCCATCTTTGTGGTTTTATCTACCTTTGGTCTTTGATGTGGTGACATACAGATGGGGTTTTGTGTGGATATCCTTTCTGTTTGTTAGTTTTCCTTCTAACAGTCAGGACCCTCAGCTGCAGGTCTGTTTGAGTTTGCTGGATGTCCACTCCTCCTGTTTTCCTGGATATTAGCAGCAGAGGCTGCAGAACAGCGAATGTTGCTGAACAGAAAATGTTGCTGCCTGATCGTTCCTCTGGAAGTTTTTTCTCAGAGGGGTACCCGGCCATGTGAAGTGTTAGTCTGCCCCTACTGGGAGGTGCCTACCAGTTAGGCTACTTGGGGGTCTGGGACCCACTTGAGGAGGCAGTCTGTCCATTCTCACATCTCAAGCTCGGTGCTGGGAGAACCACTACTCTCTTGAAAGCTGTGAGACAGGGACATTTAAGTCTGCAGAGGTTTCTGCTACCTTTTGTTCAGCTATGCCCTACTCCCAGAAGTGGAGTCTACAGAGTTAGGCAGGCCTCCTTGAGCTGCGTTGGACTCCACCCAGTTTGAGTTTCCTGGCCGCTTTGTTTACCCACACAAGCCTCAGCAATGGTGGGCGCCCCTCCCCCATCCTCGCTGCCTTGCAGTTCGATCTCAGACTGCTGTGCTAGCAATGAGCGAGGCTCCATCGGCGTGGTACCCTCTGAGCCAGGCGTGGGATATAAATTCCTGGTGTGCCGTTTGCTAAGCCCATTGGAAAAGTACAGTATTAGGGTGGGAGTGACCCGATGTTCCAGGTGCCATGTGTCACTGCTTTGCTTGGCTAGGAAAGGGAATTCCCTGACCCCTTGCGCTTCCTGGGTGAGGCGATGCCTCGCCCTGCTTCGGCTCACACTCAGTGTGCTGCACCCCGTGCCCTGCACCCACTGTCCGACAAGCCCCAGTGAGATGAACCCGGTACCTCAGTTAGTTGGAAATGCAGAAATCACCCGTCTTCTGAGTCGCTCACTCTGGGAGCTGTAGACTGGAGTTGTTCCTATTCAGCCATCTTGGAACCGCCTCTAATGTAACTCTTTTTGGCATGTGGTGAGATTATATTTCCTCTTTGATAAGAGGCATGGTCAAGTGACTTGCTTTGGCTGCTGAAATGTGAGTAAAAGTGACATGAGTCACATCCAGGTAGAAGCTTTAAAAGCCAGAGTGTGACTGCCATGTTCCTCCTGTAACTGTGGTAAGACTGTTGAGATGAAATCCCCATCAACCTGTGTCCTTGAGGGAGTAAGATGGGCTGAGCCCCACTGCCAACCCTTAGTGGCCACGAAGAGTGATAAGTACCCTTGTGTTGTGCCAAGCTGCTGAGACTTGGGAGCTATTTGTTACTGAAGCATAACGTAGCCTATCCTGGCTAATACAGAGTTTACTGTAAAGATACAGGACTACTCCCCAAATCTAAGACTAGGAAAGAAAATACAGCTGGAATTTGTGGCAACTGAAATGAAACCCTAAAAAGATGAGAGCATTATCTCCAACCTATGGCTATATGGTGTTTTCTGCCTTTGTTTCTCTCTACACATTGTGGATTACTCTTATCTAGTCAAGCTGCTTCCTCACCCTGCACATTATCAAGTGTAACTGCTCTCTTTTCTCCCTACCAGGGATTCAAACTGTTTTGAGTCAGCCAATTCAGTTTCCCCAGAGTAGGAATCTATTGGCTCAATGAAGCCTATATTAGGGCCTGTTGGATTGGGTGTCCTCCCCTATTGTAATCAGCTGTGTCCATCATTCAGCAAACCTGTGATCTAGGGAATTCTTAAAGCTAGAGAGAATAATGGTTAATATTTAGTGACCGTTTAATATGCACTAGGCACTGTTGTGTTCTAAGTGCTTACATGTGTGAACTCATTTGCTCTGGCAACCACCATATGACATAGGTGTTACTATTATTATTCTCATTTTATAAATGTATAAACTGAGGCACAAAGAAACTAAGTAAATTGCTCAGGGCATACTTACAAAAGTGGCAGAGGCAGGATTTGAACACAAGGCAGTGTGGCTCCAGAGCCCACACTTTTAACTTCTATACGTAGAAATATATATATATATATTTGAGATGAAGCTTCACTCTTTTTGCCCGGGCTGGAGTGCAGTGGCACGATCTCGACTCACTGTAACCTCCACCTCCCAGGTTCAAGCGATTGTCCTGCCTCAGCCTCCCGAGTAGCTGGGATTATAGGCGCCCACCACCTCACTCGGATAATTTTTGTATTTTTAGTAGAGATGGGGTTTCACCACGTTGGCCAGACTGGTCTTAAATTCCTGACCTCAGGTGATCCATCCACCTCAGCCTCCCAAAGTGCTGGGATTACAGGCATGAGCCACCGTGCCTGACCATAATTATATTTTTTAAGTGTATTTCGCCTGTACCACCAGAAGTGTCTTACATATGAGCTAAAATGTCTCCAGGTTGCTTTCAGTTTTGTTTTATGATAGCAGTATAAAAACATCCTTCTTGAAGGACCAAAGTGGGACGTCTCTATAGCCGTGTATTGCCTGAGCTGTTGTCCTCAGATAACTCGTTTACATCTTTCTCCAGACTCTCAGACCTGCCAGCACAGGCTGGGTAATCTAAGACAAGTTGGATGACTTCCACCAAAGTTGTTCAGCTGACTATCAGATCTTAACTAAATTAATAGGTGGTCTGTTTTCAGAAATGAAATTCTGCAGTGATCCTGAAGTAGCAAATGGATTCCTAACCCCTCTTTTCCTTTGAAAGTTATTGTATTTACCAATCACTTAATTTATCAGCACTTCACAGGCCAGTGATCCAACACAAAATTAATCCAGTCATAGGAAAAGTCAGTCTGGGAACAAATAAGAATTACAGCAGTTCATCACAGGGACATGTTTGTTCTGTTCTCTCTATGACATTATTTGTTACAAAAAGGAATTTTGAACATTTTGCTGGTTGCTGAACATTTCAAATGGCTAAGAATCTTTAGGACCTTGCATTTACACATTATGTGGATAGAACATATAGGTATCTTATTTCTTCTTCATCTCTAACATAGAGAATTGTGAAGAAAAAGAAAAATGGAAACCCTGGAGAAGTAGACATGATGTGTGTTGTAGGAAAAGGCAACAGAAGGTGCTTTGGGAAATGTTCTCTATCTACTAATATTATACATTGGATGCTTATGTAGATTGCACAGGTTCTGGAATTCAGAAGGGCCCAGAGCTTGGTTTAATATTCTGCTGTTGCTGTCTTGAAATTATTAATAATTTATAAAATTGTAGCAAAATACACGTAACATAAAGTTTGCCATCTCCATCATTTTTAAGTGTACAGTGCAATAGTATTAAATCTATTCACATTCTTTTGCAATCAATCTCCAGAACTTTTTTCATCTTGCAAAACCGAAACTCTGTGCCCATTAAACAACAGCTCTCCAATCTCCATTCCCCAATACCTGGCATCCACCATCTGACTTTCTGTTTCAATGAGTTTGACTTCCCTAGGTACCTCATACAGTGTGTGTCTTTTTGTGACTGGCTTTTTTTCACTTAGCCTAATGTCCTCAAGCTTCACTCATAGCATAGGTCAGAATGCCCTTGCTTTTATTGTTTTGTTTTTTGTTTTTTGTTTTTTGAGATGGAGTCTCACTCTGTCGCCAGGCTGGAGTGCAGTGGTGTGATCTTGGCTCACTGCAACCTCTACCTCCTGGGTTCAAGCGATTCTCCCGCCTCAGCCTCCTGAGTAGCTAGGACTACAGGTGCTCACCATCATGCCCACCTTATATTTGTACTTTTAGTATAGACCGGGTTTCACCATGTTGGCCATGATGGTCTCGATCTCTTGACCTTGTGATCTGCCTGCCTCGGCCTCCCAAAGTGCTGGGATTACAGGCAGGAGCCACCGTGCCCAGCCTAATGCCCTTGCTTTCTTTTTTTTTTTTTTTTTTTTCTTGAAATGTAGTCTTACTCTGTCACCCAGGCTGGAGTGCAGTGGCACGATCTCCGCTCACTGCAAGCTCCACCTCCCAGGTTCATGCCATTCTCCTGCCTCAGCCTCCCGAGTAGCTGGGACTACAGGCACCTGCCACCATACCCGGCTAATTTTTTGTATTTTTAGTAGAGACGGGGTTTCACCGTGTTAGCCAGGATGGTCTTAGATCTCCTGACCTTGTGATCCGCCCGTCTTGGCCTCCCAAAGTGCTGGGATTATAGGCGTGAGCCACCATGCCTGGCCTAAATGCAGTCTTTTTTATAAGGGATCATCTTTACCCTTAGAGCTAATATTCATTGTCTACAACTAGCTGATACTTATTCTCTAAAATCTAAAATAATAAATAATTAGAGTTTTATTCCGTGAATTTCAGATAAGTGCGTTTCGTGGCCCTGAGGAAATTCGTTCACTTATTATTTTGTGAAGCTTGCTTGCCATTCAGCTTGCTGTATCGGCTAGTTTTCACGTGCGTTCGCCAGTTGTATGATTCAGGTGTTTTACATTTGGATGCCTATTCTGTGTCAGCAGTGTTCTAGCCACTGAAGATATATCAATGTTCAAAACAGAAAAACATCCCTGCCTCATCAAGTTTTTAATCCGGGAAAAGACAGGCATTGAAGCCAAAAAGTGAGCAACCAGTGTGAAGGTGAAATGTGCTTTGGAAGAAAAAAATTAAAGCAGGAAGTGGCATCTGATTGTAACTTGTTGATAAGGTGCTTTGGGAATATCATGGAAAAGCAGTTCCTCTGCCCATCAGTATTTCAGTCTGGAAGCTGCAGTTGTCTATTTTTATACTTTTTTCTGTTTTCTTCTTTCTTTCTTTTTTTTTTTTTTGGTTTTGTTGTTGTTGTTGTTGTTGTTGTTGTTTGTTTGTTTGTTTTTAGAGACAGGATCTTGCTTTGTCACCCATGGTGGAGTACAGTGGCATGATCATAGCTCACTGCAACCTCAAACTCCTGGGCTCAAGATCCTCCTGCCTCGGCCTCCAGGTAGCTAGGACTACAGGCATGCACCACCATGCCCAGGGGTCTTGCTCTGTTGTCCGTGCTGGACTCAAACTCCTGGCCTCAAGTGATCCTCCCACCTCTGCATCCCAAAGTGTTAGATGACAGGTGTAAGCCGCTGTGCCTGACCTATTTTTATACTTGTTTCATTTTGCACTGGAATCCACAAATCATGTCCTGCATTGGGGAGCAGGATAAGAGTCAGCTGGAGCTCTAAGGAGGAGTTGAGATGGCCAAGCAGAGGAGCAGGAAGAGGGGTTCCCTCAGCATCAGCAGGAACCCAACTCAAAGGGAAGAAGGGAACACACATCAAAGAAAGACTGGTGTCTTTGCAGTACTTTTCCCTACTCTGCAGTCATGCCCTGGAACTGTGGCATACTGCATGGTGACCATCTCCCTCACTCCATGGAAAGTTACTTTTATTTATTTATTCTGAGATTTATCCACCCCTTAGCATCTTACATGGTACTCTAATTGTATTTCACAACAGATATAGTAAACACGATTGTTACATTTTTAAAATGAATAAGAGAAGATACCCTGTAGATTTCCAGGGCCCTTATTTGTAGAGTCATCCAAGTTCTAGGTTTAGCTGTAGGTTCTCCTTTAGAAGAAAGAATATTACAGGTATTCTTGTTTTTTTTCAGCGACATGTTGTTCAGCATAACCAAGCATAGAACTATGTGACCTAATTCCTATTTATCACAAGGTGTTCCCTGTCTTTTTAATATCAAAATCTTAATGCTGAGTTTCACGAATATATAAACTACTATCTGTTCTTCACAGACAACTGAATGAAAGATATGTTACAATAATGCCATCTTGAATTTATATAGTACTCCTGCTGTGTTAAGGTATGGCAGCATTTCTTATAATGTTTTATTTAACAAAGAGGTTGAACAGGTTCCTAAGAGTCAGACAAATGAAGAGAAATAGGCATTATGATGTAGGAATAGTGTGGCCTTTGGAATTACATGCTTTGGAGTGAGAACTAGATTTGAATACTGTCGTACCAGACCCCTATTCACTTCTGTAGAGATGGCACCAGGTTCAAGAGGCTGAAGGAGAGACAGCAAATGAGACATAGGGTTTATTGAGGGGAACTTACATACAAAGCGTTCCAGTGGTGGCAGGCTGGACAGGAGAACTGAGACCGTCTTCAAAAAGCATGCAGTTTATGTAGTATTTTCACTTACCCTTCACCTGGAAACCTTTACTTAACCCAAAACAAAGGGCCTGACTCCCCAGGACAGCCCACATTCCATGGGACAGGCCATGGGCTCAGATGTTCCTCATAGATAAAGAATGAATCTCTGGTTGGCCACTCCTGGATTCCTTAGCTTAGAACTCTGAACACACATTCCTGTTAGACCATAGGGTAATTCTCAGGGTGTTGCTCCAGTTAAGCTGTTGCTGTCAGGTATGTCTGCCATACAGTAAAAAGTTGGCTACTTCTGTGTAGCTTTTGACACCACTAAAATCTATGAGCTTTAGTTTCCTCCTCTGTAAAGTGGAATAAAATGAGATGTGTGTGAATTTGCGTGTGTGTGTGTGTGTGTGTGTGCGCAATATAGTCTGCTCCAAGCTTTGCCATTAAGTAGGCACTCAGTAAATATTAATTTCCCTTGTCTTTCTCTTTTAAAATAAATCACTTGCCTGATTTACCTGTCCTGCTAGGCTGAGGGCTTCCTGTTGGAAAGAACTGTGCTTTGTTTATCCTTGCCCCAGCAGGGACCCTGGGCTTGTAATTTTTTCAGTAAAGCTGCATTTAAAAACAAATGTAAGCTTAACTTTTAAAATATTTTTCATGCAGGTGTTTATTTCGGCTTGGTACATTCTTCCCAGAAGGGGCATCACTCTCCTCCCTCACTCTCTTGGAGGTTTTATCTGGAATCTTCTTGTTTTGAAGGGACTTTCTGATGCCAGCCCAGTGAGTTCATGCAGCACTAAGTGGAGAAGGCCAGGCCGCACGGTCTTCCTTGACCTGAGAGGATCTGAGGCCCCCTTCCTCTATGTGCTTGCACCACACGTGCAGTCATACATCGCGGCAGCCACTCTGGCTTCTTGCCCATAAAATAAATGCTCTCAGTCTGACATCACTCAGCCTGACAAGAAGCATATTTGATAGGAGCAGGTTTGATAGAGAGGGTTTTGAAGAGACCAAGGCAGGAAGTGCTCACACCATGGAGTCACAAGGGTGGCGCAGCCTCCTCACTCCTCCCCAGGTGACATGTCAGTACTTAGTTGGCACATGCCATCAAAAATAATGAGCTGAAAGAGTAGAAATGTCTTTCAAATTTCATGTCCTGTGGGCTCTGATAGGTGTCATATGGTGTCATGCCAGACCCCTATTGACTCCAGTAGGGATAGTACCATGTCCAGAGGCCGAAGAAGAGACCTGGAGCCAGCCAATGAGACATAGGGTTTATTGGGGGGACTTACATCTGGGGCAGTCCAGTGATAGCAGACTACACAGGAAGACCACTACTGTTTATAAAAAGCATGCAGTTTATATAGCATTTTTACTTAGCACCCTCCACCTAGCAACCTCCATTTAACCCAAAACCAAGGGCCTTGATTCCTTGTATGGCCTGTGTTCCAAGGGATGAGCCAGGGATTTGAATGACCCTCATGGATAAGAAGTGAAACTCCAGGTTGGCCACTCTCGAATTCCTTAGTTTGGGACTCCAAACACACATTCTTCTTAGACCATAGGGTCATTCTCAGGACATGCTTCAGTTATGGTGGTCAGGTGCCTCTCCTATACATATGGTCAAATACTACCAACCATATATTTATTTAAATTTTTTATTGCCATAGGTTTTTGGAGAACAGGCAGTGTTTGGTTACATGAGTAAGTTCTTTAGTGGTGATTTGGCAGATTTTGGTGCACCCATCACCCTAGCAGTATACACTAAACCCAGTTTGCAGTCTTTTATTCCTCTCCTCCTTCCCACCCTTTTCCCCTGAGTCCCCAAAGTCCATTGTGTCATTCTTATGCCTTTGCATCCTCATAGCTTAGCTCCCACTTATGAGTAAGAATATATGATGTTTGGTTTTCCGTTCCTGAGTTATTCACTTAGAATGATAGTCTCCAGTACCACCCAGGTTGCTGTGAATGCCATTAATTCATTCCTTTTATGGATGAGTATATATAGAAAGAGACGAGTATATATGTATGATATATATATATCATAGTTTCTTTATCCACTCATTGATTGATGGGCATTTGGGCTGGTTCCACATTTTTGCAATTGTGAATTATGCTGCTATAAACATGCATGCAAGTATCTTTTTCATGTAACGACTTCTTTTCCTCCGGGTAGATACCCAGTAGTGGGATAGCTGGATCGAATGGTAGTTCTACTTTGGTTCTTTAGGGACTCTCCACACTGTTTTCCATAATGGTTGTACTAGTTTACATTCCCACCTGTAGTGTAGAAGTATTCCCTTTTCATCGCATCCACTCCAACATCTATTTTTTTTTTGTTTTTAATTTGGCTATTCTTGCAAGAGTAAGGTGGAATCACCTTGTGGTTTTGATTTGCATTCCTCGATCATTAGTGATGTTGAGCACTTTTTTATACTTTGTTGGCCATTTGTGTATCTTCTTTTGAGAATTGTTTATTCATGTCTATAGCCCACTTTTTGGTGGGACTGTTTATTTTTTCTTGCTAATTTGTTTGAGTTTGTTGTAGATTCTGGATATTAGCCCTTTGTCAGATGTATAGATTTTGAAGATTTTCTGCCACTCTGATACCAACCATGTTTTTTATCACAAAAACTTCCTGTTCTAGCTATGGTTTTAGAATGGCCTGTACTCAAATACTTTAGGGAAATGATACTCTGCCTTCCTTTTAAGATACCTAGAAAATGAGATTTCTCTGCTTGTTCTAGTCCCCACTCCAGTAACTTAAATCACATTTAAGCCATGAGGCAGCCACATCTCCAGGTGATAGAAGTGACCTTAAATGTGATGAGCATTATTATGTCCAAGCATCCTGGATCCAAACTGTGAACTACATCATAATCAAAAGAACAGAGTAAAAAAGTTTTTAGCGTAAAAAATAAGTCATTTGCTATATTACAAAGTGAAAGAATGCTTATAGGTTATGAGGGGATGCTGTTTGGAGAGTTGCCAGAGGTTGAAGTAGGAGATAGATCTTCACTGTTTTTGCTTTGTTTTGTAGAAGTAAAGCACTTGTTAGCCTTGTGGGGTTAAGACCAGCTGGGCAGAGCAGAGCCCAAGCTGTAAGCATGGGGACTTCAGCATGACTCCAACAAGGCAGAAACATGTCTGCAGATGAAACCTCAGGTCTTTTAAGGAAAAATCCTTATGTGAAAGCAAGATCCCACCAGTCAGAGACTAGCAGGCTCAGTGAGAGGTGCTCATCTCCCCCCACCCCGCAATACTTATTCTATTCCTGAATTTTCTGATGCACTTACCTCTAAGCTGGGCAAAGCATTTTCTTGTTCTCTAAATAAATTCTTTTGCAAGGAGCAACAGTCTGTGTGTCTGAGGGGAAAAACGACAGTAGAACCTAATGCTTCCAAAGGACTTAAACAAGGTTCTGTTTCCCTGGAAACCAAATCCTTTCCTGCTGTTTGTACACATTTTTTTGTAGGAGCACCTGTGAAAGGAGATCAGTAGCATCTGAATCTCTTGTCATTGATGGCCCCCTTGAAACTCAGAATGTCTATGGTGTTTTGAAGCACATCCTGGTTGTTTTAAAAGCTCATACACTGCACAGCACTGGGAATATTTGGTTTTAGCTACCATTACAGGGAATGTGTGTGTATGTATGTGCGCATGTGTGTGTGTATCTGTGTGTGTGAGTGTGTAAGATGATGGAAAAGAAAATCTGGGATTTAGCAAAAGCTAAGGTCTTTAATAAGTTCTGAAGTCACTGAAGGGCTGTGGAGCTGGCAGATGCACTTATCACTCGGCGTGGATGTTCCTGCCTTTGGATTACTGGGAGCATTATAGTAGAGCAACTAATCTTTTGTGGCCAGTGCTGCTTGCCTGTGTTGATAAGTGTGATTAACAACTTTAAAAGTCAAATACGTTAGCAAATGCCTTATAGCTGCCAGGAATGTTGCGGCCACCCACGCGTTGCAGCAAGATGAGAAGTCTGTCTCAAGAGCTTAGGATTCCTAGACCTTTTAGATAAGTATGCCTCCAAGTTTGGTTTTTAAGTTTATTTCAACCCAATCAATTAAAGTTATTGTTAGAAAGCAGTCGGATATAAAACCAAAAAATGAAGAATGTGCTTTTTGTTTGTGAGGTTTAAAGAGATGACGTTCATTACACTTTCAGAATCCTCTTTAAGTCTGCTTTCTCCTTAAATTCCAAAGTGAACTTTAAAAGAGATGCTAGATTTTTAAAATATTTCATCGCACAGGCATTTGTGGTGCTCACCCCGAATGAAAGTGAAAACTCTGGTGTATATACGATTTGGGTGAGGCCGGGGGAGGTGAAGTAATCTTCAAAACAGTGTCAGAAATCCAGCTTAGGAAGCCATCAGCCTGGCTTGCCACGTGACCTGGGGCTTTGTGCTTACCAAACTGCAGCTTCCTTTTTGATACCCATTAACGTCTTAATTAAAGCAGGCCCTGTGCTAAGTGTTATACCAAGGATTTCTGGATTTCTCTGCCCAGGATTAAAGCTGCCACCATTGAAAATTTAAAGTACAGGGTTTGATATACAGGTCAAGGGTTAGTAGACAGTTGGGGTGAAAGAACAAGATAAGCACAGAATTAGGGTAATCAATCCTGAAGAACAGCAGTGCCAGTTGCAAGAGGCAAATCCAATCTTGTCGTCTTGCCATGAGCACAATGCATGAAATTGGCTTGCCCCAGCAGGTAGTTTATGCTTTCTGCCTCACTGTTGACTTTCCCTGGTCTGCGGCTGGTGAATGCCAGAACTTCACATACTTTCTCTACCTCAAGAGAGCCAGAGTAGGTTCCATTCCTTGGCAACAGAAACAAAGAGCAGACTCTCTGGAACATCGACTTGTAGGCAAGATGCTGATGTGATGGAGATTTTGTTTATCCCTTATGTCCTTCTGAGCCTCTCTTGTGAACATAGTTAATTTTGTACCACATGATTTTGTTTTCTCTGTTTTCAATACGACTCCCCAATGCACAGTTGACTCTTTCCCGACAAGATATATTTTTCTCCCCCATTTCTCTCCCTCTCCTTTTGGGTAATATAAGCCAGAGTGTATAACTCTTAGAATTTTACAAATATTGAAATAGGAATCCTGTATGTGCAGTAAAATGTCCACAGAGATAAGGCATTGCTGACATTTTCAAACTGTACCTGATGGGGAATGAAATTCTTAGCATTGGAATTTTATGTACCCAGCTGGCATTACTCTTACAGTTCATTGTCAGAGCCCTCATGTCACAGATGTGTTGTCTGATTTTTCTTATGGAATCTTTTTGGATAAAGGAAGTTCAAAAAATCAGGGTCAATAACTCAACTAGCAAGCACATTGCCTTGATCTAAAAACATGATGATTTGACAGAACTTTCCTTTTTAATCAATACTTGCAAACAAAAAGGTGAAAATGTGTCATTTTATAAGGAAAGATAACTTTTTTTTCTCAGAAAAAGAAAGGCAATTTAATAATAGCAGAAATTAGAGGACAGATTGTCATACCTGTTTAGGAATGTAAAATTCTGGAAAGGGATTTATGAAGAGATTGTTTTTCAAACACACTATAAACATGAGTGAGTTTGGTTCTCCATATTACCTGAAAGGCTTGCAAGTGAAATTGAGTTGGAGGCATATGTAGTAGCCTGAGAACCTAAGAACTGCAAGTTGTGACTTGAAAATAGGCTCCATGACCCTAGAGAATGGAAAGTCCCAGAGCCCTCCTCATGCACATCTGCATCTGCCCGCACCTGCCTGCAGGACCCCTGAGGATTAACACATGTTGCTACTCATGTAGGCTCTAGGTGCCTGTGTGCCCAAGCGACTCAGTGTCCAAATCTGAAAGGTTGACTTTTCTATTGCTGTAAATAAGAATAATTCAACAGTAGAAAGTGGCTTTATTTTCTGCTTAAAATGGGAGTAGAAAACAAGGCAGGCATGCTCTAGATACCTGTGCACATGCTAAAGGAACAGTTGGTCACGAAGTAAGAGACTTAAATTCTACTTAATAAATATTTTCATTTATGAGTTTGTGTGGGTTCACTCACCCATCTTTTCTACCACACTGCTTGGGATGTAAAGCTACTAGAGAGGTACAGAGGGACAAATCTGTGAGCTTCAAGGGGACAGCCACCCAAAAAGGCATGCTTCTGATACTATTCTGGAGTGGCGCTGGTTCCTTGGTCTGGTCCCCTGAAACCACACTTTTGACTACAATAGTCACTGGGGTTTCACTGAGCTAATCTATTGTTAGCTCTCTTTTTTGTTTATTTGAAAATCTCCAAGACATATTGTTCAATGAACAGAGTAAGTCTGAGAATAATACATATATTATGATTCTGTTTCAGTGAAAAACAATTCTTATGGGTGTATAACATGGATATATATGTACAAGTATATATAGACATATGTGTATCTTTTACATACATAAGATATGTGTATGAATATGTGGTACACACACACACACACACACACACACAGAGTCAGCTCTCTCTATCCATGGGTTCCAAATCTGTAGATTCAACCGTGAACTGAAAATATGTATTTTAAAAATTGCATCTATATTGAACATGTACAGACTTTTTTCCTTGTCATCATTCCCTCAACAATACACAGTAGAACAACTGGGTACATAGCATTTACGTGTTGTGCTCGGTATTATAAGTAATTTAGTGATGATTTAAGGTATACAGGAGGATGTATGTAGGTTAAATGCAAGTACTATCCCACTTTGTATCAGGGACTTGAGAATCTGTGGATTTTGATATCTGTGGGGACCCTGAACCAATCCCCCTTGGTGTCTGATATCACCGATATCAAAACCCCCATGTATAACAAGTGTGTTATATATGCATAACAAGTTTGGAAGGGTACACACCAAATTGTTAATAGTGACTACTTCCAAGGAGGCAAGTGAAATTAGAAGTTGGGAATAAAAATGGGCTTTTACTTTTTTAGGCTATGCTTCTGCATTGTTTAAATATTTTCAATGAGCATTATTTGATATCATTAAAATATTTGAAGAAGATATTTTAAATAATATTTTTATTTTTATATCTTTCATGTTTTATGTAATATTTTAAAATTTTGTTTAAATAATGTATTAAAGACTTTTTTATTAGCTACTAGAGTGTGTTAGATATTCTTTGTTTTCTCTTGATTTCACTTTGTGAAGATAAAAGTAATTTACTAAAAACGAATGATCCTGTCCTATACAATAACTATATTTTCATATTTATAATGATATTCATAGCATAATGCAAATAATGTATAGTACATTTCCAGTGGGTTTTTATTTTCTCATTCCTTTAGGTCAAGAAATTGGTGAATTTCTTAGTATCCAAGATCTAAACCAAAATATATGACCAAAAGAAACATACTCGTTCTGGGTAAACAAACTTTGGAACTCTTTTTTTTTTTTTTTTTTTGGAGACAGAGTCTCGCTCTATTGCCCAGGCTGGAGTGCAGTGGCCGGATCTCAGCTCACTGCAAGCTCCGCCTCCGGGGTTTACACCATTCTCCTGCCTCAGCCTCCCGAGTAGCTGGGACTACAGGCGCCCGCCACCTCGCCCAGCTAGTTTTTTTTTGTATTTTTTAGTAGAGACGGGGTTTCACCATGTTAGCCAGGATGGTCTCGATCTCTTGATCTCGTGATCTGCCCGTCTCGGCCTCCCAAAGTGCTGGGATTACAGGCTTGAGCCACCGCGCCCGGCCCAAACTTTGGAACTCTTAACTGATTTTCTTAAATGTCCTCTGGGTTCCATGCCCCATATTGTCTTTATTAGTGAACTAAAGGGATCAAATTAGCCATGCACTACTCTTAGTTTCTTTTTGGCAGATAATGGTAGCTAAAGAAAAAGTTTTAAGGCAAAAGAAGATAAGCAAAACCTCACAATAAAATCATATTGATTACCAAATATAGGCTCAAATTCTATCTGATCTCCAAATGTCATTTAACAAGCAAACATATTAAAATACATATTTTCAATTCACGGTTGAATCTATAGATTTGGAACCCATGGATAGAGAGAGGTGACTGTGTGTGTGTGTGTGTGTGTGTGTGTGTGTGTGTGTGTGTGTGTGTGTGCAGTCTTGAGGAAGTCTTAGCTCTTCACTTTCCCTTCAGATGCTTCAACCACAGTCGTATCTTACTTGAAAGGTTCACCTGAGGCTTGAGGCAAGCATCGGGATTGGAAAGGCAGATTCTGTTGCCCCTGCAGGCAGCATGGGGCAAACAGAGCCCTCCAGAGCTTGTGGCTGGACGTGGGGTCACTTAGGGATTTAGACTAGGTCGTTATCACCAGAGAAACAGGTAAAGGTTTTCCTGGATTTTTACACTGAAATACTTTTAGCCAGTCCATATTTCTCAAATACCTTAATTCCACCAAGCACACTAGTCAACGGTCACAATTCCCACCAATTGAAACTCATTTCTGACATTCCAAATGCTAACTGGAGGCTGTTGGTGGAGAAATGGTAACAACAGGACTTGAAACGGCCGATTCTGATGTGGAGGTGCCCTCTTTAGAATGCCAGCTACACTGTTGGTCTCTCAGATTTTGAATGGTTGATTAGATGCTAGCAGCATCTGCGGGATAGTTTAACCTAAGTGTTAAATAACACACACGATATCGCACCCTATTTGCTCAAGTATTTCAAATTGCAGGCATTAATACAATTAGCAGTCCTTATAGAAAATTCTCAATTTCTTGATTTGTGGTTAATCAAAGTCAATCTTTTAAGTGTAGTCATAATCACCTATATTTTGAATCACCTGTATTTTATTCCATTCTAACTAAGGAATGATAGCATGTATTGAATGCTTATGCTAAGCTCTGTGGCAAGCATTTTGCGTACATTCACGCACTAAATCTGTACAACAATCCTAAGATGTGTACCCTTATTACCTATTCAACAATGAGAGACTGCAAGCAACTTGTTCAAATTCACACAGCTTGTACCATCAGAGCCAAGATTAGAATTCAGGCATTTGGGACATTAAGTGCAGTTTTTTTATTGGACTCGAAAGGGAGCACACTCTTATCCATGAAGTCATACTGCCCCCACTGGCTGTGAAATACTGTGTTCTTCGTTTACTCTTGCGGGAATTTGCAAATTGTCTGCAACCTGTTACTTTGTAAGGCCTCCTCCCTTGATGTGCAGTAAGTTCTGCTTCCTCAGTGTGCTCAGTGTGCTCTTCTCTCTGCAGAGCTGATGTTTAACAGTCAGACCTGGCTGTTTGCAAAAAAGAAAACAAACTCCCCAAGGAGCCATATTCATTGCCCCTAGGATCCTTCCTACTTTGCCCCTTCAAAAACCACTGTGGGCGTTTGCTGTTGAAGCTGCACACCCACTCTGTGCGTGAAGCTGGACTCTGTGTTGTTTTTGTTTTTGTTTTTATTTTTTGTTTTTTTGACAGGATCTTGCTCTATCACTGGGCTGGAGTGCAGTGGCATGATCACAGCTCACTGCAGCCTCCACCTCCTAGGCTCAAGTGATCCTCCCACCTCAGCCTCCCCAATAGCTAAAACTCCAGGTGCATGCCGCCACGCCTGGCTAATTTTTAATTTTTTTTGTAGAGACAGGGTGTCTCTGTGTTGCCTAGGCTGGTCTTGAACTCCTGGGCTCAAGTGATCCTCCCACCTCGGGCTCCCAAAGTGCTGGGAGTACAGGCGTGAGCCACTGCGGTTGGTCTTGGACTCTGCCTCTTGTATATGGTCATTTAAGATGTCCTGTCATTGAAAAGAAAGGGAATGATGATTGCAATATCGGTCCCTCACTGAAGGATGGCATGACTGAGGACCAGCAGATCTGTCCTAATGATTGTTGCTGTGCTCAGTTTATGAACTTGTACTGCACTTACACCTAGATATTACTTGGAACGGTTAATTGGCTTCTTAGGCCCTGGAATTTGGGAGGAAAAAAGAGAGAGAGAGAGAGAGAGAAGACTCAGACATCGTGCTTTTTGCTTTGCCATCTGCTATAATTCTTAAGGGCATTTTTAGGTCCCCAATATGGGTAGTGCTGCTGTTTGTTCCTTTCCAACGCTGATAGGCTCAGGCACACAGGTTCTGGGCTTTTGATTATGAAATTGATCAAGGGTGGATGAGGGAGATTTCTGGCACCTTCGAGTCAGTGGTTGTGGCCAGAGAGACCATATACATTTGAGTAGGTTGTACACTGCACAGCTCTAGGTTGTCCTGGTTCTGGAGAACGCAGGTGCCAATATGGGGGTACCACAGAAGTCCTGAGGTCCCCACCCAAGCTCATTCCACTCCCCAATATTTTCCTTCCTTTGCCATAAATTGAATCCCTATCTAAAACTTCTCTTCTAGACATGCTTCCTGACCACTAGCAGTCTGGTGCCTATCACCAACATGCTACAACAGTTGTCTTGTAGCTGTGTATGTATTTTAAATGGCTGCAAAAATGTTTCACTATGTGGCTGTACCATAATTTATTTGTCAGTTCCCTATTGGTGAGCACTGAGGTAATCTGCAGTCTTTTACAATGACAAATGCTGAAATTAAAACTTGAATATGTGTGTACACCTGTCTGCAAATACCTCCAGGAAAAATTCCTCAAGATGGGATTTCCTAAGACATACCTCCCTCGAGTGGTATGTCTTTCTAGTTGCCTCTAGCACTCTTCCTGTTTTTAACCCTGTCCTCCTAGTTCAGCCTTCATGACCTCTTGCTGAAATCATTGCCATAGCCTCTTGAGTGCAGCCATCTGCCTACGCTTCCCTTTACAATCCATCCTTAACACGGTTTCTAGATCTCACTGCTCAGGTGTTACACCTGTGCTCTAAAACCCCCCAAGGGTTCACAATTGCTGCCTGAGCCGGTATGAACTCGCTATACCCTCTCCCAGCATCCAAGGCCATCCCATATATGGTTCCGCCCCATCTTTGGTGACTCATTTGCTTGATTTCCCCCACGTGTTGCCTGTGCTTCAGCAGTACCAGAAGGCTCCTGAGTCCCCGAGCTTGCCTTGCCTCCTGTTTCTTTGGGTGCCTTAGAGCTCACTCCCTACTTGGAAGTGTCCTTCTCTCGCCAGGGTCCTCCCTCGTCTCTGCCTGTGTACCCTCATGCTACGACCCCGTCCTGTTTTCTAGATTCTCCCACTCCCACTCCACAACCTAGACTCCTTCCACATCCCCCTGTCCTCATATCCTGCTTTTGGTTATAATTTCATATCATGTACCCTTGCAGACCACCTGCTCAGAGACAGCTGGCAGCATGCATCCTCTGAAGTGGCTAGCACAGAATGTCTTGCACATTTTAGGAGGTTTTCTTTTTTTTTTTAAGGATTTATTAGATAAGATCTTTGCAGTTGACAAATTCTCTTACCCAAAATTGGCATAATCCTTTAACTTGGGGAGAAGAGATCACACACATGAAACTATTATGAAAGTAGTGAATTTCCCAATATATTTAGTCAAGAGCACACAAGCTCATTGGCAGTGAGGTTCCAGGAAGGGCAGGAGCAGGAGCAGCCCGTATCATCTGCCTTTCCTGGGCATGCAGGGTCACAGATGCCTGTCACACAGTCTGCATTGAGCAGGGCCTGCTGGATTGGAAAGCTGACTTCTGACCAGCTACAGCAAGCAAGGACTTGCAACACCATGTGGGAAGAATTTACCCTAACAATCCATGTGCTTTCATTAAAGGGATGTTTACAAACATCCTGGTTCTTGACTCAAGTTCATTGTCACAGAATGACGTTCTCATGGAGGAAGTGGGAAAGGGGTGGAATTGGGGGGATGAGTGTAGAAAACTGGATGAAATCAGAGGACCCTGAACAAAATCTCTCATGTCACTTTCAGTGACTCAGAAAGCCTCTCTCCCTACAAATCCCTACAAGGTTGAGACACGCAGGCACACTCAACCTTCAAGTATCTGATTTTACAACTTCAAACTCAGGCTTCTCACAATACTCTACATTCCATCTCTTAGAGTGAGTACCTCTTATCTAGTTCAAGGTCTCATTCATTCTCTTATTTGACAGACACCAATTGTGTGTGTTCTTGCCTATAAGGAGCTCACTGACTAATGGCAGATGCCAATTCTAGGGTTCTATTGAGTGAGAGTGGAAGGAGAACTAAGGTATCAAATTTTTACTACTCAGCCCCACTCTGCCCTAGGCTTACTTTGTATTCTCCCTCACTGTGGAGCTCAAACATTTAAAATCTGAGTGACTGTTATCCTCAGCATGCACTGTATACTCTGCACCTTATTCCTGGAATCCTTTTATCTTTGGCTGTCCTTATCACAGGCAGTGGTAGTTTGGTATCATCCTCTGCCAGATTAAACATATATATTTATTTAATATTCTCTCTGTTGCTGAAAAGAACAATGCGAATGTTGCATAATAACAACAAAGTTCTTTATCATCTTTATTTGATCTGCTGTCATCTGTGGGGTCTCCAGAGCATACTCTGTGCCTTTCATGTTCGTGGACACTGTCGAGAAATAAAACTGAGACTCGAATCCAGATCCTCTGACTCTGAATCCTAGTACAGTATTCCAATATTTAGCCTTAGTTTAGGAACATTCACTTTCTCTATTCATAGTAAACGTGTGGCGTCCACTCACTGATAAGGTGGGATTACCATTGAGCATGCAGAATACGAAAGTCTACAGTGCATTGTTTGTCGTGCTCACTTATAGAGCAGACTGATTGTTCCACAGTCACCTGTTCAACCCCACTTGGTAGCAGTTAACCCAGACAAGCAATCGCCTCTCATCTGGAACCTGAAATGCATCCCATGCATTCTCCTCATTCACCAAGTTCATTGGCAATGTAAATACCAGCAAATCCTGTTGCCAGCTGAGGGTGTAATGTCATCCGTAATGTCATCCGAATGTGAAGGATGACCTGAGTTTTCTAAGGCTACAAAATTAAATGTGCGCTACTTTTGTTATGTCCTATTTTGGCATTTTCTCCTTTTCCGTTTTCTCCTTGCAATTGGTTTACACAATTTTAACAGATTAAAAATTATTTAGTCCCGTGTGTGTGTGTGTGTGTGTGTGTGTGTGTGTGTGTGTTTCAGTCATGGGCATCTTCTTTGGAGTCTTATTAGGCATGGAAAAACCGAAGCTTGGTTTAAAACACTTGCTCCCTTCCTGTGAAGTTTTAGGCTGACTTAAAATGGGATGTGTTATATAAGGAAGGCACCTGACACTAGTGGTGGGGGTGTCTAGGAGAAGGAGCACCCCCCTTGGTTTGTGATAGACTGGCAGCATTTCCTCTGGTATGTGCCAGAGCGGCAGAGCCAGTTTTAAAAAGAGGATTTATAGGAAATCCAGCTGTGAGTTTTCATTTTTTTCTCTTAGAGCTGGAGGCGGGGCCAAAACCAACCTCAAACCAGGCACACCATTGATCAGGCTAGAATGATGTGGACCAGTCTCACAGACAACAGCCAAGCTCAGAGGAAATATTAGCTGGCAGAGATAATGAAGAGAAAACATTCGCTGACAGATGCACCATCTGTCAGTTTCTGAGGAGCAGTTTTCAAGAAAGCTGAAAATGAATTGAAGAAGAGAGGGGTTTTGTTTGAAAGGTACAGCAGAGCCTAAGGACAATTTTAAACAAAGTAAGTTTGTGTTCCATAGAAAAAGAGGTCGTGGTGGTGGGAAAGACAACAGTTACTTCCTATGTAGATTGTGAGTTTTGTCATTGATATAAAAAGTTTTCTTTGTAGTGGACTTGATATTTACAACATTCTCTTAACAAGAACTTGATTTAAAATTAAAAAGCAGTGACTGTCATTTTGGCTACTCACTCTAGAAACATTTGCAAGTTACAGTTAGATTTATTTTACGTTTATTTAATCTCAGAGAGAACTGTTTTATCTCAGACTACAGATATAGATAAGGCCTTCCTTCCTTCCTTCCTTCTTTCTCTATTTATAACAATGGGCAAAATTATTTGTATCTTTCCTCAAAGGCAGTTTATTAAGAAAGTGACCCACCTTTCAGATTGACGAGGTTGGCAGTAAATACTTTGTATTAGGATGCTTAATTCCATGGGCTACGTTACTTAAATAGCTATGAATATGACCTGGACTTCTACGAGCCTTCCAAATAATGTTATTGGTGTTGACATCATTTTTAAAGGAAGCTACTTCTGGATCTTCTGTAGTTTATCTTTCTCAAAAAGTCTCTTCCCCTCTTTCAGAACATAAGCTACCATATGAAACAATCCTGCTATTTATGTTTAATACATTTTCCAACGGCTTCGTTTTCAAAGTTGGACTTGGGCTGTTCGTAATTGTATGTTACATCTAAGTGGTTTGCGTTCGATGTCATATGTCGCATGTTTTATTAGACCAGGATTTGTCTAATTCCAAGGGGATCTAAAGCAGTGATTGAGAATCAGATTCTATGAGCGATAGCAGAAAGTTTTCAGGAGGCTCACAGGAGCTCCTTTATTGGAAAAAGTCAGTTCTCTTACAATTTACACAGGCGGAAAGGGATTTATTTTGCATCTGCGTTAGCAGGCTGTCTAGTCCAAACCAGAAGTGGAAGCGCTGGCTGTAAACTCGCCAAAGTAGAAACCACTCAGTGTTATGGCCCAATATGGATGTCAGAGCTCTGGAGCATGTGTGGGAAAATGGCCACAGGCCAACGTCTGGAATCATTTATCTTCCGGTAGAGCCTAGAGGACAACTGTTTTATGCATTTTACAGAAATCCTTGCTGATTGATTTCATTTACATAGAGCTGGTGCAGAGACTAATGGTGAGGACAACTAAAAATGGGAGAGAAATATTGATCTATTTCTGCTTTTCCTGACATCCTGGTCTCATTAGTGTTCTTAGCACCTTTGAATGAGATTATGCCGTTACTGACAACCATATGGTTTCTACGGGGTTCTTTCCACGCGTCTCCTAAGAAATGCCACATTTATGTCTTTTCTTATTGGGGAAATCAGAAACTGAAAGTTGAAGGTTTTGTCGTACTGTCTTTTCATTAGCTTAGCCTGTTTCCTACAGTCTGAATGTGAAAAATGAGAGGAAGGAAGTATCAGTAGACAGAGTTCTTTGTACACTCCGTGCAACCTACGTAGTCATTTAGAGATGTGTGACTGATACTCTTTGTGCAATACTGGGACGTACTGCTGTTGATGTGTAGATTCATATCTGCCTGTGAAGGAATCATCTATGCCAACCAGTATGTTCTGCATGAGCTAAACTCACATGTGCTGACACATGCTGATATGTGACAAGGTAGCATCCGGACCTGTTTTTCTAACGTGTAAAAGAATTTTGCCAGCCTCTGACAGTACCCACGTCAGACCTTATGGAGACGTTTTTAATTGATTTCAAGGACCAAGGTAACAGTCAGAAGCCTTGGATTTCAGACACTACCCTTATGCTGCCTAATTTTGTGACCTTGAGGAAGATAATTAACCTTTTGATAAATCCATTTCACTGCTTACAAATATAGTGAATAATTATAGCCATTTTTGTCTCCCAGAGATATTTCAAATGTCAGTAAGACATTTATAATGCATCTTGTGCTATTAGCTTTTGGTACGTATGCCATTAATGAAATTGCCTCCACTCTCTTAGACAGAATTTCTACGTTACACTGAAAAAGCTAAAAACTTTAGCCTTTTAAAGTTAAAACAAAATTAAAACCAAAATTCTATAATCTTACATAGTAGTACTTTTGTTTATTGGAGGCTGCTCTTGAAGGTATTTGCATCTATTTTTTTCTCTTTGTGGAATAGTTATTTGATTTTCTCATCAGGATTCTCAGCATTGTGTAAGACTAGTCATTTCCTCAAACAGGTTGAAGTTTTAAAAATCAGGCTAAAATTGGTGTGATGCTGCTTTGATTTAGTATGATTGAATATATATATATTTTTAAATTCCCTAATGTAAAGAAAGTGGATAATAGTACAGATTAAGGTACATAATATTTTCTCACATTTTATAGATACATAGATATACTATAAAAATAAATATATGCTAATCTTCATATATATATGCACACACATGCACTTCATCTTTCAAAATCATCCAGTAAAAGTGATAGCATAGCAGCATGTAAGATATTAAAAGACAGGAGCGATTAATGTGTTTTCATTTTAAATCCTTTTCAGTTTACATGATGAACATGATCTCAGCTTACTGTAGTGCAAGGGACATCAGAAGCCAGACCTGCAGTCTCAGCTGCCAGTACAGAGATTCTAAGGGCCACCACGCACCCTGTTCTGTGCACACAGGTGCGTGGTGGCCCCTAGAATCTCGAAGCGTGGCAGCCTTGGGAGTCACGCCATTCAACTGTGCCCTTCTGCTGCAGCGTGGGAATCAGAATGTGTGCCTTACCGCAGGAGGTGTTTGGGAGGTTCATATGACATGATGCTCATGAAAATGCTTTGAAAACTTTCAGGCCATTTAAAGTCGCTAATTGAACTTCGACAACTTCTTTGTTCCTGGAATACTCCTTTCTTCCCTTTCTTAATAAATTCTGCCCATCATTCAAAGGCTTCCCTTAATCTTTTTTGATTTCCTCAAAGGTATGTTTCTTTGGAGCCCCCAGAGTCCCTCTCAGAAAGAGGAAGCTAGTGAATTTTGCCACCCATGTCCCTCCTGCCTCACCCACCAGATGACTTCACTATTACACCCCGTGTTTTCACACGTCCACGCTCTGCCCGGTTCTGTCCCTGAGCTCCACTAAATATTTTCTCTACCACTTGCCAATGTCGTCCTCCTCCAAAGCTACCTTAAATATCACTTGCCTTTGAAACCGTCCCCACCACCAGTCCTCCACAGAGCTAGAGCCTTCTTCATTCATGGTTCCAGACTTCTAATCAAGGCTTTATCTTGTTCTACTTCTTTCTTTCTTTACACATCTTCCTTCCTCCCTAGGCTCTGCAAAGACAGGCCAGGTACCATGCTGCTTTGACTCCCTGGTGTTTGCTGTAGTTTCTCATGTCTGGTTGGTGTTCAAGTAATGTTTGTTGAATGAATGAGAAAGTCAGTCTTTCCATATCACTTCTTTGTGGGATCCTGTCATTACACACTTTCTGGGACAGAACCCTGGTACCCATTTGTGTGTCTGGAATAAATTGTCCCTTACGGCATAACAGCATACAGACTGTTTTCAGCTGGGAACCTGAGGTTCCAACAACGCAAAACCCTGCATCTAATCACCAGCAGATTAACTGTTAACCTACTAGTCCTATCTGAATCCTACTAATCATAGTTAGGTAACTAAACATTAAAACTATCGTCCAACTGTCTCTATTCTGAGAGAGCCTTGGCATATTTGTGACTAGCTGTGTTTTAAAAAGAAAATCTGACCATCTTTTTGAAAGGCAGTTTGGCAGCATTTATCAAGATCCTCTGATCCAATAATTCTCCTAGGAAATTATCCTAACGAAATGGTTTCATAAAAATGTAGACCAAGCTTTCCGAACAAAGATGTTCAGCATGATATTATTTATAAATAATATGAAAAATGGCAAAGAAGTGACCAGTATTACTTTTATAATCAAATTAAAATTCTTAAGAATCCAAAGGTTGCTTGACAGATTATGTACTAATTATGTTGACCATAAGGCCTCCGTTTTTAGGTTCTTTACACAGAATCAAGGATATACTTGGAACAATCAAGTTGAGCAACTTCTTACCATGCTTCCAATTTTACTACTCTCCCTTCTCTTTAAATTTAGAAAAATGTTGAAAATAAGGTAACCTTTGAGGTCAGAATTTGCAAATTCTTTGACAGAGTAATCTGAGCATCAGAAGGGGCCTAGAAGGCCTGCCTCAACCATTTTCATTCAAAAATTGACTGCATGGAGAGCTGGAGATTCAAACTGGTTTAACTTTGCTCTTGAGCTGAGGTTTAAAACAGTTGAAAAAAGGCTGAGAGCGGTGGCTCATGCCTGTAATCCCAGCACTTTGGGAGGCCGAGGCGGGCAGATCACGAGCTCAGGAGATCGAGACCATCCTGGCTAACACAGTGAAACCCCGTCTCTACTAAAAATACAAAAAATTTAGCCGGGTGTGGTGGCGGGCGCCTGTAGTCCCAGCTGCATGGGAGGCTGAGGCAGGAGAATGGCGTGAACCCAGGAGGCGGAGCTTGCAGTGAGCCAAGATCGCGCCACTGCACTCCAGCCTAGGCGACAGAGTGAGACTCCGTCTCAAAAAAAAAAAAGAAAAAAAAGGTTAAAAAGAAAACTTGAGTCTATTTGTTCAAAGACTATGAAGAAAAGTATGTGAATTATGGAAGTTTTTTGGTAATCGCTCATTTAATCTCTTTTTACATGGAATAACTGGCAGAGGTAAAACCATGTTATCATAATAGTTTCTGCATGTTACATCGGGATAAACCGCAGAAGTACCAGAAATAATCACTGACCAAAATGGGTTCGTGTAGTCGATGGAACACGGGATTTGATGGGGCCATGCCACTGAGATACGCCGTCTGTCACCACATCTGGGCTCAGTGTGGGAGGGTCTCTGTTTCCAATTCTTGGAATAATACTTAAGGTGCATCCCCACTAATAGTGGCACCCCCTGAAGCTCTCAGTACAGGGGTCAGAGCTAAGGATTGCTAGTGGGCAGGAACATTTCCATCTCATCCCCAAAGTGCAGAGAAGCACATTGCTTCTTTAAGCTTGTTTCTAAATGGTCCTGTTTGGTTGTGTTCCACGTGCAACAACTGAGTAAGTGGGTGCAAGTCCTCTGCTTCAGAGAGTTCACTGTTTAAAAGGTGAAGGAGCGCCAACTTCCAAAGTGAATAGAAACACAGTAATACATATACAGGTAAGTCCCCCAGCAGGGCAACAGCCAAGCACACATGCAATGTCAGTGGTGGCAGGTTAGGGGTAGAAGGAGCAAGGGAAAGTGGAGTCCTGAGAAATTCACTACAGGGAACTTCAGTGTCAGTGACCAGGAGAGCACCTTGAAGTGATCTCGTTGCTGGTGACGCTTTGGAAGACTGAAGCAGCCTTCACGGGGCTGGCACAGTGGCTCCCGCCTTGCCAAGGGCTTCCACATACAGATGGTGGGTGGCACAGGGACGAATAGGTCATTTACCTGAGCTTGAGCTGAGCCAGGCTGGTTAGGGGACCTACATGTGAATGAGAGAGCAAGCTGCTGGCTGAAGAAAGCTTCATTATCCTCCAGCCCCAGGAGCTCCTAGGGGATGGCAGGGAAGGGCATGAGCTCTGTCAGCAGACCACAGGGCTAGAAGGGGGTGTGTACAGTTACCTTCAGCCTCTGCGGGGCCTCTCCAGAGACCTGTTTATTCTGCACTCAGCAAAGGGCAAGAGGATCCTGTCTGAATTTGTTGCTCGTGGACCCAGATTTCAAACATGCTCTACTGCCTCAGCAAAGATTACGCCATAAAAGCTTCTTGGAATTATTGGTTCTCTACTCCCCAAAAGAAAACAGTGATTTAAAGCAGTCTCCTGAGAACCGCTGTTCTTCCCACATGTGCTTATTATCCTGCATCCTGGGCCATTGGTACTGGGCCCAGCCAATGACTGGCCGTATATACATTATGAGACATGCCTAAGGAGGAGAAGCCCAGCAAGCAGATGAGATACAGTTTCTTAAACTAACCATAAATTACTCCATGAAAAGGACCCTTATGTAACACTGAGGCATCCTGATTAGTGTTCTTTTGGCCTTGCAAGTACCTGAATGAAACCACAAAATAGTTAAACAACAATATTGGGAACTCAGTTTCAATAAAAGCTGTTTATTTTTAGCTGAGGATCAAACTCCAAAATAAGTGACCTCTGTGCCAGGCATTCTAGCAGAGCAGAAGTTATCTTTATCTTTAGAGTTTCTTGTAAAGCCTTCTGCTTCATGCTGGCTTAAACTATAGCTTTATGTTTCTTTTTGGTTTTGTTGACATTCACTTATTTGGTGTTGGTGTATTATTTCTACAAAGGACCTAAATGCTTATCTCTCTACAATTCTCCTCCTCCAAAATGCACAGCTAGTCACACTGTATACTTAATGTCAACCAACATTTATTGCGCAGCTACTATGTGTAAGGAACTACGAAAAGGAGACAGGCCTATAATGTCTTCTCAAGAATATTAGAGTCGTGTCTTGGGGACAGATATGGACACAATTCAAGGAAGAATGATTTTTGATGTAATCAGAGGCTTAAGGCAATGTACTATGGAGCACATATTTAAATCCATTTCGAAGAATGGAAAAGCTTCCTGCATGATATGAAACGTGGCCTGGAAACATCAACAGATTTCACTAGAAGGTAAAGTAGGAAACATGCTCAAGATCAAAGGACGTGTGTTTGAAAACACAAAGACTTTAAAGTGTTTAATGGGTTCAAAAATAAATGAGTGAACCTCAGCGTGACTATACCTTAGGGATGGATGGAGAGATCACTGCACTGGGAAACGCGATTGGAAAGGGAGATGGGGGCTAGAAGTTTTTAAGGGTCTTAGATGCTGTTTAATAAATCACATGTAGTTACTGACAAATTATGAGGAAGGTGGCGATTTTCAACTTGTAATTTAGGATGAATATTTTGGTAGAAAGTGCATCAGAGAAGATGCAGTAGCACCATTTATAAGTCCATTGTGATAAACCAACTGTCCATTTATTAAGTATATATTCATTAGATATCTACTGTGTGCTGGCCCCGTTTTAGACTATAGAGACACAGGAATGAACAAAACAGGAAAACAAAGTTTCCTGACTCTTGGAGCTTATGCTGTAGTGGGGAAGACAGAGAGTGAATAGCATAAATAAATGAACTATGTTTATTTTAGTGATAACTGATAAAGAGAAGGAATAAAATAGGGAAAGGGGGTATGGAGGTGAGGGAGAAGGGTTAATTTCTATACATTTTGCAATATATATTCGAGGTAATGAAGGAAGGCCTCTTGGAGAAGGAACTTGAGGGAAGACCTGAAGGCAGGAGGCTTTAGGCAGGGTCTCTAAATGTCTGGAATAAGCCTGTGTCAAGCAGAGGAAAAAGATAGGTAGGGCCAAGGCTCTGATGCCGGGTGAACCTGGGATGCTCACAAGTTGACTGGTAAGTTAGGCAATGTGGGCCGAAGAGGGAAAAGAAGAGAAACAAAGCATGCCTTAGTGACTGTGGGCTTGGGTAATAAAGAACAAGTCAAAGACGACTTAGGTTTTTTTTCCTGGATGGCTTATGTTGACATATTTGGTGTTGAAACAGCTTTTCTTTTGTTTTGTTTTTTGAGATGGAGTCTCAATCTGTTGCCCAGGCTGGAGTGCAGTGGCGTGATCTCGGCTCACTACAACCTACGCCTCCTGGGTTCAAGGGATTCTCCTGCCTTAGCCTGCCAAGTAGCTGGGACTATAGGCATGTGCCACCACGCCCGGCTAATTTTTTTGTATTTTTATTAGAGACAGGGTTCACCATATTAGCCAGGATGGTCTTGATCTCCGGACCTCATGATCCGCCCACCTCGACCTCCCAAAGTGCTGGGATTACAGGCATGAGCCGTCGCACCCGGCCTGAAACAGCTTTTGTAAGATGGTCTTGGTGACCTCATCAAGGAAGAGTGGAAGTCAGCTAAGAGTCAGCAGCCAGGGATTAGGGTTGGGGATTGGAATTCAGTGGCAACGTTTTGGATTAGCTCCTGGGAGGAACAGGAAAGGGATCTAACTAGATACAAATATAAGGACTGACGAGCAGGGTGTTGGCTCTATCATGGCTTGCTGATCCGTCAGGCAAGCGTACATTAGCACTTACTGCGTCAGCAGCAGCACTGTGTCGAATGCTGGGCGGACCGAAGTGGAATCGGCTCTCTGATGGAGAGGAAGGAGAATATTTATAAATATATGAAGTTTGTTCCTTCATCAGGTCTGAGAGAATGAGATAGCATAAATATTTAACTCTGACAATAAACCCA
Organism: Rhinopithecus roxellana; assembly: GCF_007565055.1. Lineage (NCBI taxonomy): Eukaryota > Metazoa > Chordata > Mammalia > Primates > Cercopithecidae > Rhinopithecus > Rhinopithecus roxellana. Next base: position 59,310,718 of record NC_044566.1, read on the forward strand.
CTTGTGATACAAACAAGTTTTATTGGGGTGACTCTTAAAAGGTCCATTACACACACACACACACACACACACACACACAACTCTCTTCCTTTGTCTATAGAGATAACTCAATTAGTACCAAATAGCTATATTCTTCAATAATTAACCCCACCTAAATCTGTCTGTAGAACTGAGTTTTCAACCAGTATGCTTACAGGGTACCTCACGTGGGATAGTGTGCTCTGAATTTGTAATAGGTGTGCTGAAAATATTGACCTCCTCAATCTTAGGCTGGCTGAGCAGGACCTGGGGCGACCAAAGGCTTGGGCTTCCCATAGCCTAGTAGCTTATCCCAGCATGTAGTACAAACACAACGTGTGTGCCATGTGTGAAAAAGGCTGGGAAGCAGGCAGTGTGGCCACTCTGTATTCATTTCCCCAGCACAGTGACCCCAGCCTTTTTTGAATATGCACTCATATCAGTAACAAAATCTTGAGCAGTACTCCCAATATATCTATCTTTATATATTTTATAAGTTATATGCAGTTCTACTATCATTAATATCTCAAGTCATAAAGGCCAAAGTTCATCGATAATTATGTAAATCTCTATTTCAAATTGTCTTCCAGACAATTTTACACTAGTTCAGTTGGCTTCTTGTCTAGTCTAAATCTATGTTCATCATTGTTGCCTTGTAGATGTGACTGTTAATAGGGCCAGTACTAGGAGGAGGGAAATTTCAGCTTCGTCTCTTTCTTATTGGCTACTCGTTGCTGGTAATTAATATTTTCTCCTTGTGGTTCCTCTGCAAGAATCTTTTTAAGTTGCCTCTCCATTTTGTGGGGATTAGTTTGGTTAAAGATAAGCAATGTAGCTCATAGTCTGTCATAGTCTGTCAATAGTCTGTCAATCGAGTCCATGTCGGCTGCTGCACATCATGATGTAGGGCAGTACTGAAAGCAAGCGTGGAGGTAAGATTGCTGGGGTCAATCTTCTCTACTGTATAATCCCCATCCTCCCTCCCAGAAACCACCAGCAGGCTGGCAGCTCCAGTAAGGGCATCTCCTATCATATCCTGACATTCCATACTGTCATAACAATTTATTTCTTTAAAGATATTTATTTTGTTTTTATTTATTTATTTATTATTATTATGATTTTTGAGATGGAGTCTCGCTTCATTGCCCAGGCTGGAGAGTGGTGGCGCAACCTCAGCTCACTTTGTCTCCCAGGTTTCAGGGATTCTTGTGCCTCAGCCTTCTGAGTAGCTGGGATTACAGGCATGCATCACCACACCTGGCTAATTTTTGTTGTCTTAGTAGAGTTGGGGTTTCACCATGTTGGCCAGGCTGGTCTTGAACTCCTGACCTCAAGTGATCCACCCACCTCAGCCTCCCAAAGTGCTGGGATTACAGGCGTGAGCCACCACGCCCAGCCTAATTCTTCAAAAATATTTTAGAATATTTTAATTCAATATTTTAAACACAGATAACATTTCTCATCTAATCATCTGAACCCTGTTTTGGAGACCATTGTTCTTGTGTCCTCTAAGTGTCTGTTACCTCCCTTCTTAACCAAATGGAGAAAGCTTTTAGCTGTTATGTGTGTCCCATCTGCCAACCACAGTACAGATCACCTAATTTCATCCTCACAGCCACCCTTTGAGGGAGAATGATTGTCTCCATTTTACAGATGAAAAAACTGAGGCTCAGAGGGTTTATTAACTTGTCCAGGTTGGCATTGCTTGTAAGAAAGAGAGACAGACTTGAAGCATATGATCTTTCCCATCTTAACTACTGCCTTCCTTCTCTTAGGGCTTGGGGTAATTTCCATTCTTGTGTCTAAAGAACTAAGTCCTGGAAAATAATGAATTTTCAGATCTCAAGACACGCTTTACGATAATACTGTCGTGGGTGCTACGTGTCGGCTTCCTGGCTAAAATTGCAGCATCGTTATGACTGCTTTCTGTCCATGCGGCAAATCTGGTTGCTATGGTATCCTTCACATAGAAAAATATTTGTCAGCTCCAGGTGGCTGGAACACCACACAGGCTTACTGATAGTGAGAATACAAGCAATGATTCAGTGAATTACGGGATAGTCTCCTGAGAGAAAAATGTGGTCCCCGGGGACTTTGATGAAGTAGGCTAGAGATGTTCACTTTGTATTTTTCCCACTCCAAAACTTCAACTTTAGTCAGTTGAGTTACAGACAGAGTGGCTACATCTGCAAAGATGTCAATAACAGGGGATTACTGAAATAGCGTTCCTTCCTGTGGGGGAAGGAATATATTGCATTAAAATAAATGAATGTGTTGACCTAATCAAATTAAATTGCCATATCCAAAGTAGTAGCAGATTAGGCATTTTAATTGTTGGTCATTGATTTAAGTCATCTCCTGAGTCAGAATATATTCTCATTGAATATGGTTACATCCAGATAATGTTTTCTTCCAGTAAGAGGGAAAAAACTAAGGAAAATAAATAAAACACAGTTCACTAGAACCTCATAAAAGTTCTTGCACAAGAAGTGAAGTAGCATGGGAAAATATGAGTTCTTTTACAAAAACAAGTTTTTCCTTGAAGTCACTGGAAGATTGCTGTTCACATAACGTATTGGTATGTGTATATGTTTATACAAGAGGGGGCTGCAGGCCCAGGAAAATGTAAATCAAAGTCTCTATGGTAGCTGTGGTCATTTTAAAAAATGACTAACAGCATATATAACCTCCTTTCAAAAAAACAGTGAGTTGTTCATTTCTGATTTTTTAAAAATCTATTTTCACTTTCTCCAAAGAAACCCCTATCTGAGGGTTGAGAATCATGTTTCTTTTCGTCTTAATTCTTCACTATTTTGAATTTGTTTTATATTCTGCCAAATACAAGCAAAGCATTATAGTATTGAAAAGTTTTCTCTTAAAAAACATGACAAATTATATCTAGTTTATATTAAAGCAATTTCATTCTGTGCTAAATACCTTAAAATATGATGTTTAAACTTACTTTTAAGTCAAAAACAAATGCTGATTAACCTTTTTAAAATATTCTTACCATGAAAGAATCTACATTTACAACATACGTAAATCAGGGATTTTTTTTTTTTTTTTGAGATTCAATCAAAACTTTTTTTAATGAAAACATTAGTCCCCTTAGTAAACTGAATTTCATAGCAGAATGTTTCCATAATGAATATTAACCATCTCTCCTTACTTAAATTATTTACCAAAATTCATTTAATACACAGTTTTAAAGGTGTTTTTGAAGTGAAGTATATTTATGGTTCAAATATCATCATATGAAAATGTGGTATTAGGCATGGCTGTGTTCATTGCCTTCTCCGTGTGACTTTTCTGCTAAGTTTAGTCCATTGAATCTAAGTCCAGATTGAGGCAAGAAGGGCTAGAAGAATATGTATCTACCTAGCAAATACTCTGTCTTTCTTTTTCCCTATGTAAGTGAAATAAGCTCTGACACTCCTTGAGGTCTGTGGGATCATTCTGGACTAGTTTGTAACAGGAAAAAAACAACATGAAAACCTCAGCTTAAAGGGCCTTTTCTTGTTTTGCTTCAGCTTGAAAAGAAAAAAATGCATAATCCTATTACACTTAGTTATCAGCGCCACTTGAAAGCCTGACTGCCTTGATAATCACCATGGAGCCGTGTGCCGTTTAGCTGGTAGAGAGCTAAATTCAATTCATAGTACAGATGACTGGATACACCTCCTCATTTATTTTACTGATCTCTACACTTTCTCCTGTCCTCCAAGTTAAGATCTTTTTTGTTTTGTTTTGTTTTCCTGCTGCAAATACCATGTCACAGCCAACAAAAACACCACAGCAAGGCAGCTCTGAGCAGCACGGCTTTGAGGAAAGGTGGGAGGCTCTGGGGTTCTCTGTGTCTGGGTTTGAATCCTGACACTGTCGCTGGTTGTGTTCACGCCTTCCGACTGTTTTGTCACTGGTTGTGTTCGCGCCTTCCGACTGTTTTGTCGCTGGTTGTGTTCTAAGCGTCCAGTTGCTCATCTCCAAAATGGCAACGGTAATGCCTACCTGAGTGGCACGAGGGTGAGAGAGAATACAGTAAAGAGCCTCGAGCTGTACTCTGTCTGGGTGCTTGTCCAACAACAAACCATTATGTTCTGTTTTCATTGTTACTGTTTCTCACCTCTTAAAAAGCTCTTAAAGACCATTCTGACTGGAAATAGTGTTCCCACCTAGAACCTTCTGCAAGGAGTCAAGATGTTTGATGGTTCAACTTTTCCTTCTCCTTGTAATCATTAACAACTTTCATTTTCATGAAGCCCTGCTGTAGAGATGACCTCCTTTCTTACTCCTCATACTACATGGTGCAGTGGTGAACATGTGTATTTAGTGGCTGATTAAAGTATGAATAAATAAATGAAGAAATTATGTGAGGAATTTGTCCTTTCTTCAGTTGCATTTTTGTTTATAATTTATACCCTCCTTCTTTGAAAAAGATGTTTTAAAAGCTTTGCCATGTTCTCATCCCCACATTCCCATTTAGTTATGAATGAGGGCTAGAATTGGAACAAAAGGCGTGGTTTGAGTTACAGCATCCCATCCGTGACCTTGGGCACCTCATTGAACCTCCCTGATCCTAGTTTCTTCCTCCATAAGATAGGAATGGTAAAACCCTTTTTTTTTTTTTTTTTTTTTTTTTTTTTTTTTTGAGACAGAGTTTCACTCTTGTCCCCCAGGCTGGAGTGCAATGGTACAATCTTGGCTCACTGCAACCTCCGCCTCCTAGGTTCAAGTGATTGTCCTGCCTCAGCCTCCCAAACAGCTGGGATGACAGGCATGCGCCACCACACCCAGCTGATTTTGTAGTTTTAGTAGAGACGGGGTTTCTCCATTTTAGTCAGGCTGGTCTTGAACTCCTGACCTCAGGTGATCCGCCCACCTTAGCCTCCCAAAGTGCTGAGATTACAGGCATGAGCCACTGCGCCCCGCTGGGAATGGTAATACCTTCTTAAAAGCTCTTGTGAGGATCAAGTGAGCCGTTGCACATAAAGCATTTAGCATCACGCCTGACACCTGATATCAGCAATAACAATGCAGATACCTTTAAGCAGAATATTTGAATGGCATATGCATATGAGAATGAGAAAAAGGATTGAATGGCTTTCATGGGTCCTATAAACTTCCCTCATACAACTTATATCAGGGCAAATACTCCTGAATATGCATTTAAAACCCTGCAACATTCTCACAAATTCCACAAATTCAACAAATTCCAATAACAACTGTGGATGATTGTGATTAACTAATTAAGGAATAAGAGAAGGAAAATTGTCGATGTACTGTTTTAGCTTCTAAGTTGCATATTCCCTGTTTAGTAAGTGCTGCAATTAGAGCCAATGTTTATCTCCAAACTACAAAATGCAAAAAGCTCTAGAATTTTTTTTTTTTTTTTTTTTTTTGTCTTTTCAGTAGTAACTATTTCATGAGTTGCCAACAAGTTTTACCATGCCGCTGTGTGCCTAGAACCGGGTCAAGTGCTGTGGGAACTGTCGAAAAACAGACTCCAGCTCACAGACCCCTGTAACCTGATTTCAGAGAAAGCCATCCAAGGCCATGTGCACCAAGGGCCAGACTGCCCGGCTGATTTGAGGCTGGCTGCAGTCTGAAGCCATTTCTCCAGCCATTGTAATAACTGTCTTACAATAACTGACTGCCTTGCAAAATGCAGCTTTATTTATCTCCCAGTATCAGAATCCTGCCTGCCTTCTCATTTTTATTAGAATTGGATTACAAAACAGGGAGAAATCACCACGTTACATTTAAGAATAAAATTGAAAATGAATAATCCATTGAGGCTGATGTCAGGGACAAAGACATTGCTGAGGCTGTGGTCTTGGATGTTTAGCTAGCTGTGTCAGAGACCACGGTATGAAATTTATACACCATTCTGATTAGAGCTCATCCACCGTGCTTTCCTAGCAACAAAGTGTGAGGACAATCTTAACTTTCCTACAATGTTCATGTGGATTTTTTTGGATTCAGTTAGCATGGATGTGGCTTTTGTCTATAATCACATAGCCAGGGACATTGGTGTGTGGTTGACCTTCTCTGGAGTCCTGTGACATTGTTCCGAAGAGACATTAATGTCACTGACTTCAACACAACGTTTCATCTTAGAAATCACAGGATTGTAGAGCATTAAAAGCATTACAAGACTCTAAAAAAGCCCTCATTTTACTGGTGAGAAAATTAAAATCAGATAGGGTAAAGTTTTGTGCCCAAGGTTATACAACTAACTAGCCACATTGTTAATAAATTTTCGGTAATAACAATAGGTGGGGACTGTGACCAACCAAGTATTAAATCAATTTTTTAAAATTAAATAAAAAGCATTCAGAAGTTAGTTAACTTACCATCTAATAATCCATAGTGGGCCGATCATAAAAGCTGCCCCAAGAAAAATACACTTAAAAAGCTGAAAACTGTGACATGACCTTACTTTAGTAATTGTTTATGTCGTAACTTATTAAAATAAACATACCTTGTGAATTGTTTACAAAATCCCAACATCTTTTTGGAAACAAGTATAATGAGGCATTGTAATACTTGGTATTTTGTTTTTATGTTTTTGAATGCTGATATTTTGGAGTTTTTTGGAATGCTGGTATTTTTAAGACTGTGTAATTTATATTGAGTACTTTAATAAACGGGTGTAGTGGCTAGGCACCGTGGCTTACACCTGTAATCCCAGCACTTTGGGAGGCCAAGGCCAGCAGATCACAAGGTCAGGAGTTCGAGACCAGCTTGGCCAACATGGTGAAACTTCATCTCTACTAAAATACAAAAATTAGGCAGGTGTGGTGGTGTGTACCTGTAATCCCAGCTACTCAGGAGGCTGAGGCAGGAGAATTGCTTGAACCCAGGAGGCGGAGGTTGCAGTGAGCCAAGATTGTGCCATTGCACTCCAGCCTGGGTAATAGAGTGAGATTTGGTCTCAAAAAAAAAAAAAAAAAAAAAGAAAGAAGAAAAGAAAAAGAAAAAGAAATGGGTGCAGTATTCCAATAGTATATCATTTATTTTTCATCTCTCGTGGTGGTGGTGCTAAGAATGACATGCTTAAAAACCCTTGGGGTTTTGTTTTCATGACTGTCTCAGTAAATCCTTAAAATATATTTTATTATTTATATTGAGACAGGGTCTTGCTCTGTGACCCTGGCTGGAGTACAGTGATGGGATCATAGCTTACTGCATCTTCTACCTCCCAGGCTCAAATAATCCTCCCACTTCAGCCTCCCGAGTAACTAAAGCCACATCCGGGCTAAATTTTTTTCTTTTTTTTTTTTTTTTTTTGGTAGCGACAGAGCTTCATTGTGTTGCCCAGGCTGGTCTTGAACTTCTGGACTCCAGTGACCCCTGTCTCATTGGCCTTCCAAAGTGCTGGGATTACAGGCGTAAGCCATCACACCCAGCCTGTCCTTAAAACATTTTTAACTAAACCAGATTTAGGATAAAATAAAGCCCAAATTGGTATTCACTAGCCATGATAGACCTTTAGCCAAATATTTAGTCATCAATTAATGTGAACTTCCTGAGTGATTTTAGGGTATCTAGTGTAATGAGAAGCTTGTTTTGTCCCAAAGGGGATCAGGAAGCTAAATTTTAAAATCACATAAATCTAGAGTTAAGTTTGGGATCATCATTTTTATAATAGTATATAAAATGGCTTAGGGTGGGCTGCAGTTGAAAGTAAGATGCTGTTTCAGGTGGTACATTTCAGTCAGTGACTTCTGAACTCCTGCTAGAAACTGGGATCACCCAGGCGAGGACGAACACAGGGAGGGCAGGGGATAGAGGACCATTTTGTACATGGGAGAGTAACTGAGCCAAGCAGGAAACTGTACTTAGATGAACTCGAGAAAGGTGTGGAAGTTTCTGATTAGAGAAATAGCTGTGAACCAGGCCCTGTCCCACAACAAGGGCACCCATATAGAACAGGAAGGGCACACAAACAGGTTCCCTCTTTGTGGGAGGGAGGTTCATATACAGCAGCAAGGTGACCAGCTAAAAGTGTCCAGAAGCACTCCTGCTGGACTATGAAAGTGCCATCAGAAGGACTGGATTTGTTTAGGAACTTTGAAAGGACGACATACCATAGAGTCCCTTCCCTTTCCTCCTGCTTTCCCTCCTTCCTCCTTTTCTCTCTTCCTGCCCTCCTGCTTTTTTCCTGACTTCCTTCCTGCCATTCTCACTTCCTCCTTTCCTTTTTTCTTATCACTGGAAGTTGGTTATATCTAGCCATTAAATACTAGTTTTAAAAGATACAGCCGCTTTGGAGATTCCAACCAAATTATAAACATGCTTTCTATCACCTCTCAAAAAATGCTAAAGTAATAAAAAAAAATCTTTGTAGTTCTTCCTTATGGCTTTATATGAAGCATCAAGCTATTCATGATATTACTTTTAAACAATTAAAAGAAATAAAATAAAACATTTCTAAATGACAAAGGAAAAGCATAAATACAAGGCATGAGAGTCACTGACTTATACCTGACAGACACTAAGTGTCTGCCCTAATAAACAGTAACAATTAGTTTAAAAAGGAAACACCAAATGTTACTTCACAGCTTAAGCCTAGAAAGCAAAGTTAGCCAGAAAATAGTTACAAAATCCTAAGGATTCCGTGGGTTTTGTTATTAAGGCAAAGTGTCTTTTCATTTGTCATTTTCATCAGCTAATCTGACAGATTCTGTATGAAGAAAGCACAGAGCCAGAAAATTGTCCCCACCCGGCCAGTACCTGCTCAGAGGATCTGCCATTAAAGTCTAGATCACCCCAAACTGCTTTTTAAATGCGTTTGCTTTTCTAAAAGTGACGAGCAGTGAAACAAACCTATTCAGTCAATTGAAATAGTTATTTCGGTGAGAAAATGGAATCCTTTTCAAAAGAAGCTGTTTCACTATCTTAGTGTGGTATTGAAAGTTGGATGGTTTCCATGAAAACAAAAATGGACATAAAGGACAAAAGAGTTTGCGAGTGATATTTAGAGTGAAGTTGAGTATGTGTGTGTGGGTGGGTGTGTATGTGTAGCAGCAGATCATCATCAGAAATTTTTCTCAGAATTAACTCTCTGTGTTCATTTCTTTTTTTTGTATGACTCATTCAATATTCACTATTCCCATAAATATTGGCCATACACCTACTCTTTTCCAGGCATATGTGGCCATTGGGGGTTAAAGAAGGCTGAAGTTCCTGTCCCTAAAGTGTTTATCATGGTAACCAACTAAAAGTTTGTTTCCTACTCACACTGGGGGCAGAAGTACTGCTTCACTTCTAGGTCTACTGAAGTTCCGTCACCTCCACATGAACCTTCTAGGTCACCTGAGCACGGAACATCTGCTGTGGCTAGAGAAGGAGAGCTGGTGGCAGGTCACATGGCAGATTCACCCACCTGCCTTTGGCCAGTGCTCTTTCCCGTGGCCCAACAACCAGGAAAGCTAGAATCAGAGTCCACTCAAAAGTCTATCCCATAGTCAGCTGGGTTTTGCCACAACATTATTTAAAGATGCTTCGTTTAGGTTGGGCGCGGTGGCTCATGTCTATAATCCCAGCACTTTGGGAGGGCCGAGGTGGGCAGATCACTTGAGGTCAGGAGTTTGAGACCAGGCTGGCCAACATAGTGAAACCCCATCTCTACTAAAAAATACGAAAATTAGCCGGGTGTGGTGGCACATGCCTGTAATCCCAGCGACTTGAGAGGCTGAGGCACAAGAATCACTTGAACCTGGGAGGTGGAGGTTACAGTGAGCTGAGATCATGCCACTGCACTCCAGCCTGGGTGACAGATCAAGACTCTGTCTCACAAACAAACAAACTAAATAAATAATTAATTGATTGATTTTTTTAAAAAAGATGCTTCATTTAATTTTTTTTTACCATAGTAAAAATATCCTTTTATTAAAAAGTGACCTGGAAAGCTAAGACTCATGCACTACATTTAATTAGTGAATGGTTAGTGACAAATAAAGATAGAAGTCTCAGTAAAATGCACGCCCATCCAAGCCCTTCCTTTTGAACAGGTGTCAGGTTTGCCCAATCAGACTTTTCATAAATGTAAGATTGATGAATTTGCTTTTTATTTCTTTCACTCTCCACTCTTTCTGAAGTTGCAAATAAGTAGTAGAAAGTCCATAAGCAGATACTGGAGGTAAATCAAGTATTAACTAATGCACAGCTCAGATCATGACTATGACAGCAATGATTATCTCCAAAAAATCGGAAGTGGGCAGTTCTCAGCAACTCCTTGTCTGACCCCGATAGAGAGGGACCCTTCCTTCTCTTTCCCTGCCTTCCGGGCAGCCCTCTCCCTCTGTCATTCTCTTCACATCCCCCAGGTCAAGGCTCTTAAACAGAAACGGAAGTTAGGCCACAAGGTTAGAGGACAGGAAGTGACTCAATGATTCCCTGGGGGTCAGGTGTGTGGGTAGTGAGAGAAAGAAGGGAGAGAGAATTCCAGATTAGAAAAGTAGCCCAGATGGGAGAGTGATCAGGGCTGGAATTTCAGAGATGACAATGACATCAGCATTAGTGATACTCCTCCACTCTCCTACACAAGCATTTAAGAACGTTGCTATGAACTACTTCCCACCTATTTTCTTGGCATGCCTAGGAACGCGGGACTTTCTGGCAGATTTAATGGGTAGTTTGGTGGTGTCTAGATTGTGCTAATAGAAGCCATTATACCAAAGAGAATTTAAAAACCTAGAATTTAGTAAACTTAAGGTTTTTTTTTTTTTTTTTTTTTTTTTTTTTTTTTTTGCTGTTTTGAGACTATTAATCTCAAATACTCTAAATTTGCTGATTTCATTATTGTGTTAGGACATAAGTGAGATAATGAAGTGGATAATTAATGATATACTCTTTAGGATGTAAATAAAAACTACACTCCACAGAGAAAAGAAGTACCATAAAGCTTAAAAGAGGTCACGAACCTTAGTACCTGCATTATACAATGAGGGTCGTTTTTGTACCAAGGAAAAGGAAGGGAGTCTCTTGGAATCGTCATCTTTGCTACTTTTAGTCAGCTGTGGAATGTTTTAAAACTGTATTTATGGTCTTAAAGGGCATGTAAGAAAAGATTTGGAAATTTCAAGCAAAAGATTAACCACTGGAATTATGATATAAATCGCACTGTTTCTTTATAAGAGGGGAGTTCTGTTCTCTACTAAAAGACTCTGTTGAGAATGTGAATGAGTGGAACATACCCCACCTTACATTTTAGTCTTCTTTAGGGGTTTGATTCATTAGAAAGTGTGTGGTTCTTTCTGTTCCAAACAGAATCCTTTTCTCTGGGACTTTATTTTGAGACTGTGATACAAATCCTTGGTGTTCCTTTTTAATGGGAATGAAAACAACGAGGAGAGGAAGTGTGGAGGCTTGGAATCTCAGCTGAGGCCTCGCAGGTCACTGGGGAGCAGTGAGGTTCCTCTCCACTGTTAGCAACCGGAAACATGAGAGAGGACGATCATCTGCTGCTTGCTCTGATTTCTTTGAACCTCTATGCTGGAACCCTCCTCAGTTCTCCATGCAAACGTTAACCAAACCCCTTTGTGGTGCTTGGTGCTGTGCTGGCGAGGAGAATGCAAAGACACTGTCTGTGGTGGGAAACAGAAAGGCAGAGTGAACCAGAAATTCCAGCGCCAGGGTAAGTGCTGGATCAGAAGGGCATGTGGGGTACAAAGGATAGACCTTTGTGAACTTTTTACTTGGCCTTGCATGGCCTCAGTGGCAGTGGTCAGGTGGTCTAGAAGGACACGGCGGAGAAGATAGAACTAGAGCTGGGAATCAGAGAGGCAGAAAGGAAAAGAATTGGCTAGTCACGTAAAGCAGAAGAATGTCATTCTAGACAGAGGGAAAAATGCCTATAGGGAACAGAGGATGGGAGTTGGAAGGTCGGTTTTAGGAAACTAAGTTGGTTGGAAGGTCGGTTTTAGGAGTTGTTTAGCTCCATTGCCAACTACTATCAGGGATGTGGGCAGTTGAGACACAGAAGTATATGTCAGGGACCCGTACTGAGCTCAAGAATTTCATAGTGTCCTTGGAAATTTGGATTTTTCTTTGGAGAGATTTGAGAGCCATGGAGAATTCTAAGCAAAGGAGAGAGTGATCAGACTTGGGTTTTGTCTCTGAAGTTATCTTTGCATGATGTTGGTAGCACTCCTAAAAAATGCATACATTGCCTTCAGAACAAAAGATGTCCTGCTATTTTATGGAAATATAGTCAAGAAAGTCTTTATTTTCAAGCACTTTATGTTGCTGAGCAGAGATTCTTCCTTCATCCTGTGATCTTAAGCTTAGCCAACATCAGCCACTGGAGGCCTGTATGTGTGTGTCTCCGTTCTTTAAGGGCTGATACCTGGGTTCACCATAAATGTCTAGAGTGGAGTCAGAATACCTGAACCCCACATTTTCTGACATGCATGGAGGCTGTTGTTGAAAATAAATAGATCATCTCTCTGAAAATGAGATTTCTCTTTTAAATTTATACCTGAGCCTCTTCAACAAGGCAGCATGGCCAAGAGTGTTTAGAAGCTACAGGACAATGCATTTTCTTGGAGCATAGATTTTCTTCAAATTTGAAGGAAAGCTTTGTTGCATTGAAAGAAGTATGGGCGTGTTATATTCCAACTACATATAGGAGGAAATAAATAAATCCATTGGAAGTATCTGTTTATTTTCTTCTGCCATTTGGGTTCATCAGTGGAAATTGTGAAAAAGTATTCATTTCGGTTAATAATAATAGCTCCAATTTTTAAGTGCCTGCTCTGTGTCAAATTACACAATTCATTTTGTTTAACAAATGTGAACATAACATCAACTTCAAATCCCTGTGACAGAGACCAGGATTGCAGCAGTAAACTAAATGCTCTTCCTTGTTCTGGAGTTTCTCACATCCTTACAATGACTCTGAAGAGTATATATAATGTGCACATTTTGCAATGAAGAAACTGAGGCTTTGAGATGCAATGAAACTTGCTCAGGGATGCATAGAGTAAACTCACACTCAGCCAGCTCCCCATGGCCACCTTCCTCTCTGAAAGACTTTTTAAAATTCCAACTTACTGTCTCTTTCCCCTTATCTGTTCCCACCTTTACTTTATCCACTAGGGACATCTATATCTTTCACCTAGGTCTGCCTAGTTTTCTTTCTCTGAAAATCAACAATGGCCATCAACCATCAGCAGCAGCAGCAGCCATGCCCATATACAAACTTATTTGTATCTTCCTTCTTAACAACAGCCACAGCAACCCCAACCACCACAGACCTGTCCCTGCTGTTTTCAAATTCACTGAGCTCACGCTGTAACTCTAAAAGAGACACCAGTCACCGTTATATCTAACAGGACAAGTAAGAATTCAAGATGGCCAGAGGTCATAGAGTGGAGGTGGCTATAAGTATCAAAGGAAAGGTTTGTTGGAGGAGGTGTCCAACAGGCTACATCTTCAGGAAGGAGAAGTTAAAAGTAGAGAGAAAGGCCTTATAGGCAGGCCTGACTAGTTCAGTGACCCCCAAAACTCATCCCGTTACATCACACATATTTCCTCTGCTCCTGAGAACCAGAATAATCATAGCTGAATGTGGTTACATTTCATGGGAAGGGAGGCATTACTGAACTGTAATTAAAAGCACCCCCACATCTCCTGTTCCCCAGGAATGCCATCTTGGACTGGCTGGATGATTCCCTTGGAGGTGTGAATGGGGTAGCCTGGGGGAACTGGGTTTCCTCCAGGGCATATTCAGGGAGATTTTGCATGGTCCTGACTGGATCAGGCCTCATTCCTACTCATAAGGTGACCTAATCCTTTGCTCATCACCGGAACTGCCCTCCTTCTCCCAAGTTCCTCCAAATTGGAGATGACTCCCCTCACGAAATCTGACTTCCCAGCACTATTCCAAACCCACATTTGGAAGACTTCCAAGCTTCATGAGATTTCTTATTATTGATTAAGGCTGGGGTCTGGCACTCAGTCCAACCACAGCCCCAGCAACAGTAGCATCAGGCTTCTCACATAGAGTGGAACAGAAAGCTATGAAAGCCTGGCATATGCCCTTTGGCCTCTTTACATCAGACCAGGAGAGAAAAAAGAGAGCAGGAGAGCTTTTTCAGGGGGCAGAAGTTTCCTTTGCAAAAGATCTTTGACCAGCAGCAACGTGCAAGTCCTTTGCAGGGAATAAATCAACATTCTACAGTCCACTCTGCCTTGAGATTTATGCAGAGCAAGAAAGTCACTCTCAGCTTCTCCTTAATTCAGCATGTCTTGAGCACATGCTGAGCCCCCAGCACTCTGCTCGGCACCAGTGATACAAAGAGTAAATAAGGCAACCTAATGTAAATGACGAGCAAATGGGTGCAGGACACCAACATGGCACATGTATACATATGTAACAAACCTGCACGTTGTGCATATGTACCCTAGAACTTAAAGTATTAAAAAAAAAAAAAAGGCAACCTCTGCCCTCGAAGAGCTGTGGTCTAATGGGGGAGAGAGATGTGTAACAAGAACATTTCAGTATAATCTAAGGACCATAATGAATGTGTGAAAGTCCAGAGAAGAGCCAAGCTAACCCGGGATACATGAGATGATGTGTTCGCTAAATCTTGATAGAGATAAATGTGAGCCAGTCAGGAGGTAAAAAGGGAGAGGAATGTGACAGATGGAGAGGAAACAGTGTAAGCCCAAGTCTGGGATATGCAACAGCAGCCTGGGACTGGGGATCTCCAGGCAGCTTCACATGACTTCTCATGAGCTCCAGAAGCACACAGAGGCCAGGCCGGAAGGCACTGTGGGCCGTGGTGATGGGCTGGCACTTTATTCTGCAGGTGACAGGGAGACATGAAGGAGTTTGAAGGAGAATGAACATAGTTTCACATTAGAGATTCAAAGAAGGCAAGAACTGAAGCAAGGGGAGCTATTGGGTTCTGTTGCAAAAGTCCTGGTTTAAACAAAATGAGGGTCTAAACCAAGCACCATAAATGTCTAGAGTGGAGTCAGAATTTGCCTGAACCCCACATTTTCCGGCATGCATGGAGGCTGTTGTTGAAAATAAATAGATCATCTCTCTGAAAATGAGATTTCTCTTTTAAATTTATACCTGAGCCTCTTCAACAAGGCAGCATGGCCAAGAGTGTTTAGAAGCTACAGGACAGTGCATTTTCTTGGAGCATAGACTTTCCTCAAATTTGAAGGAAAGCTTTGTTGCATTGAAAGAAGTATGGGCGTGTTATATTCCAACTACATATAGGAGGAAATAAATAAATCCATTGGAAGTATCTGTTTATTTTCTTTGTGTAAGCTCATCCAGCCCACAGCCCCAGGCCGCTTGTGTCCCAGGGTGGCTTTGAATGCGGCCCAATACAAATTTGTAAATTTTCTTAAAACATTTTGAGATTTCTTTTGTAAATTTTTTTTTTTTTTTTTTTTTTAGCTCGTCAGCTATGATTAGTGTTAGTGTATTTTATGTGTGGCCCAAGACAATTCTTGTTCCATTGTGGTCCAGGGAAGCCAAAAGATTGGACACTTCTGGTAAACCAAGGCCAGGAGACAGAGGTGGGGAGGAAGGTAGGAGTTTAAGAAATATATTTGAGTCAAATTCAGCAGGTCCTGGGGTTGTGTGATGAGAATATGGGGGGACTGGAAGAGAGAGGATGAATCTAAGAAGACCCTCAAGTGTCAGACTCGTAGAGCTGTGTTCCATTATTACGTTAATATATTTTACCAGATGCATCTCATGTAACTGAGTGTTATCTAGACAGTATTTTTAAACTGACAGGTGATGAAGTCAGTGGATATGACTAGTAATTCTGAATAGGAAAGCATAGAACAGAAAAATGCCAGATCTCCTTGCATACATGAAGTGCAACTATTGTTTTGTGAAACTTTGTTTCAGTCTATGTATGTATGATGTGTGTACATGTGTGGGTGTGTGCATGTTCACAACTATATGAAGTTTATTTCTTACTAAAGATTGTGATCAAAATATTTGAAAGTCCTGGGATATTCTTTTTCTATGATTACGATTGATTATTCTCAGATATGACTATGCCTCAGTCAGGTTAAGATGATCTTAAAAAGGGAGACCGATTCTTTTGTGGGAAAACAGGGAAATCTGTTCTCACTACTCTTCTTCCAAGACCAAATCTCCCATTACTGCATGCACTTGGAACTCCTAAGGATTCCATCCAGAGAGAAAGGGAGAGATTGGAGCCAGCAGAAGCAACAATCCCAGTCAGTGCCAGGACAATGTCAAATGCCCCACCCTTCAGAAAACAGTAGCAGTATCGAGATACCCAGACACTGCTGCTGACGAATAGCCGTGTCCCTCAGAGGCAGAATCAGAACTAGAAGAATAATGTTACCTTATTTTTATATGGGGCTTACAGTCTGCAAGGACTTTCACAATACATTTTCCCATATGTACAACATCCTTGTGAGTTTGGAGGAACCTGAATATCTGAGAGATGTTTTGGGTGTTTATTGGCCTTCAGATCTATAAATGTTTTCCTCTTATAGTCATTCATGCATTCAGTCAACATACTAAATGATAGCCATTTGCAAGACTCGAGGCTAAGAACATGAGATGGAAAGATGCAATCTGGTTTCCAATCTGGTAATGTGTACCTGCAATGTCAAAATTTAAAAAGATACAAAATCCACATATTTATTTAAGGATGTTTGCAGTTTTACCTAGGACATATTTACAGAATGTATGTGCATGAATATACGTGTGTGTGTGTGTGTGTGTGTGTGTGTGTGTGTGTAAAGACAGAGAGATAAAATATTTATGTCTCCAAATTTCAAAGTCAAAAATTGATAGCCCACAGGGAACAGAGCAGGACAAAGCTGATACTCTTTAGGCCTCCAAGGGGCATAGTGTTATCTTCTTCTTGGGCTAAAGGAGAACACCTTAGAGGCAGAATAAATACACACATTTGATGAAAGCTATGTAACCTCAGAAAAAACAAAAAACACACAACAATGTTTGCATACAAAAGGTTTCCTAGGCCTCTCAATTATATCTAAAAGCCCCAGGTAAAGAGCTCTCAGTTTATGCATTAAATTGAGCAAGATAGACTTCATCTCAATTTTTAAAAAAATTATGTGTTGACATTTACTTGTTTCTTATTTTGGAGAAACAAAAGGTTCAAGGACGGCTTTCTACATTTTCCATTTGGCACTAGGGATAATTCAAGCAGTCATGGAACATTAATTATAATCATTATATGCATAAGAGCAACACTTTCTTTGTTTTTAAATGTAAATGTGTTTAAGTATTTGAAAGATATTTGAATTACTTTCCCTGTCACCTCCTCACAAAGCAGATCCCTGAATATACACCTAGCATGTTTTTCATAATGAGAATGACCTTAGGAAGCCGACCTGGGAGATTCACGCCCTCTTGAGATCAATGACCTTGGACTCCACATTAACCCACAACTTCTCACAGTCATTAGTCCACAGGAAGCCCATATCCCTTGCTCACAATTTACTTACTTGTTCAGATTTTTTCTCATAACATGGAAAAATAATCTTCTGAAGGCATTTCCCTTAATGAAGCCCACATGTCTGATACAGATTTCTTTCCCAAGGTCCTGGCGTGTTTGGTTATGTTTTAACACATCTTTGCCCTTGAGATCCCCACATATCAGGCATGTGATTGCTAATATTTTACTTATTAACTGGTAAGCACATTGTGAACCATAATCGCAAGACTGTCTTCCCCAGCCTGGTGTTTATATCCTAAAAGTAACAGCCTCTTAGGAGAAGGCTCTTACTGCCATTATCCTAAGGTGTAATATTTCTGAATGTGTGCAAATGTCACATATCCAAAGTGACACATCTCATTTATGACTCTCATTGTTGTTAAAGACCACTGCATTGTGTGAAGCATGGCTTCCTGAGATACAGCTTTATGTAACAGAAAGAGTATCATGAAATATTCTGTGGATTGCAGAAAATGAATTGCATGTTAGATACCTGTCATGGGAAGAATCTCCAGGCAGGTTGATGGGTGGCATGTGACCCCAGGGCCCTCCTGCAGGCACAGAGGGAGGATCATGAGAATCTACTTCCAAGAAGGCTGTGAATTACATGAATCTCAGCTCCAAATTCAGCTGCGGGGAGAATATGGGTTGTTTATGGCAGAAATGTGTGGCTAACCTTCTTCTGCCTTCTTCTGAATCTCACCTCAAC
Organism: Rhinopithecus roxellana; assembly: GCF_007565055.1. NCBI lineage: Eukaryota > Metazoa > Chordata > Mammalia > Primates > Cercopithecidae > Rhinopithecus > Rhinopithecus roxellana. Next base: position 59,328,925 of record NC_044566.1, read on the forward strand.
TGTAAGGCTTGTCCTGGTCACCTTATCCCAAATGCCCCCTCCTGCTCTGAGACCCAGAGGATAATGTCCTGTTCTGCTGGGCTTTTGCTTTCTTTGGTTGTAGTAGTGCCTGGATGGGTCTTTGTCTATCCCTGCTTGGCTTAAAGACCTACAGGGTAGGACCCACTGCCCACAGCCTTGCATTCACCTGCAGCACCTACCAGCAGTCTTTTACAA